>NC_066363.1:154179747-154496414 GCF_013377495.2 Cygnus atratus | reverse complement strand
CAACTTCAGGCAATTTTTACCTCCCTAAAGCTTCCCACTTCCATAGGATTGCTTTAAGTGTTATTTAACAAAAGAGATGATGTAGGCATGTCTGCTGACATGCTATTACTACATAAGTGTAAGAAATGAAATTCTGGATAATCAATTTAATTCATACATAGAGAAATGTTATGAAAAGAGTATGAGGGGTGCTGGTTGCTGGTCAGAGTTCTCCAGCCTTTTTTCTTCTTTTCTCAAACTCTGCTATTCCTTCTATGTCTGTTCTCCTTTCTTTGCATCCCATAGGCAGCGACAGCAACAAAACAGGTCATGGCAGATATCTAAAGAGTTATTGTGGTTTAAATCCCCCATAAAACTGCACCCTAATATGACAAATTTATTTAGGTTTGTGCTTGCTTTGGAAATGTTGGAAGTGAAGGAAAGAAATTCAGTTAAGGCTACTTTCATTCCATTCAGAGTAACCACACAGTGATTTCATAAGCTTAAGCAATCGATTTTCAAATAACACCTTTAATTCAGATTAATTTTATTGAAAGTCTCTGTATAGGCAAGCTTAAATGTTCACTTGAGTCAGTACTAGGAAAACTGAGGGAATCTGGAATAATAGGCACACAAGCAAAATTACAACTTTGAAGTCCATTTCTTCACAGTAAAATAGAAGGCAAGAAGAAAATTGCATACATGCATGTACTGCTCCTTACTCTGATGCAATGCAGTAATAGATGACTACTGAGCATACTAGATCTCTCTTCATTTAAAACCACTTTGAAACAATAAAGCATCAGGAATACTGAGATTGCTTTTATTTGACCAAGAAGACACGCTGACAAAATGATGATTGCCAAGAAACTGAGTACTGAACATTTCAATGGAGTGTCCTGTATACTTTCTAATATTTTTTAGCTAAGGCCAAGAACTGTTTTGGGGGTCTCTTGTGCATGTTTTCAGTTGAAAGTAGATGGTCATTTAACTTAAATTTTTTATTTTATTTTTATTTTTTATTTTTGCTACATGAACATCTTCCAAAGCAATCTTTCATCTGAAATGAATGACTTCAATTGACATAGTCTGTCAGATCTCTATTTTCTCTGGCTTGGTGGTAATCAGGAAGGAGAATAAAGCTTTAATTCCTTGCCTTTTGCATTTGAATCTAAATATTGACTTGTTAGTTGTTGTTTCTTTGTTATATGTTTGTTTTTGTTTTGTTTTGTTTTGTTTTGTTTTGTATGGACTTGTCTTCACATTTTTTTCCGTGACAAACTTTGAAAAGATGTGACTTTTTATCTGACTAGAAAAAAAAAAAAAATCAGTGACCTCTTATTTTGAAAACATTTCCTACCTAGAAATACCTAGAGCTGACCCTAAAATAATATATGACATACAAAAGATGAAAAGTTTTTGTTAAGCCCAGATGAGTAAGCTTTCTTTCTTTCTTATCCTCTTTCTTAAGGATGAGATCTTATGCCTGTGTTTATTCAAATAACTGTCTTAGAGATTTTAAAACCCCGAGGTGAGGAATATCCATGTGAAGCCTCTTCACATGCAGAGACAATCCTTTGTGGAAGTGTCATATCTTTAAATAGCAGGAATAAATCCAGGCCACCCCAAATACACGAGGGAAGCAGTTACAGAGAGCTTGCATGAGCAATGAAGTTGTTCTGTCAAAGAAAAAGTATCTAAAACAATGGATTAGAGAGCAAATATTGATGATATATGGGGGGGGGGGGGGGGGGGGCGGGAGGAACAGTAAGTGAGATTAAAGATATTAAAGAGCTTTTCTATTAATGTGTTTGTATTTGAAATACTTAATTCATAAATTATCAATCAAATGGAACTATTTTTTATATATGTTATCCCAGATTATATTTTCACTAACGCGCAGATTTTCTTTTATCCATTATTTCTTCATTAATCATTTCTGTCCTTGACAGGATACCTAAATCATGACACCTTGACTGGCAACACTGCCAACAGCTTCTCACTGCAAGAAAAGCTAACTTGTTCCGTAACTAAATCAGTCCTGCAACAACCCTACATACTCTGAAAGTTGAGTTTGCATTGTGTCATGCTGTTCACTCAAGTACTCAGCAATTTTGGCCTTAATCCCTCAAGTCGCCATTTTGCAGCACATCGCACAGCACAGAGAAAAAGCCACTAATTCACACACGTGTATAACCTTTAAAACAAAGTTAATTGAATAAAATGACCATGGGGAGCTAGTATGCACCAAATTGATCCTCTATTGAATTAATTCTACTTCATAAATAAAATTTAGTCTTAAAGGGGGATAAAAATGACAAGGGAAGTAAACCCAGATAATACCATCAATTTAAACACTCCTAATATCTAGCTGTTGTGTAAAAGCAATTAGTCATAGTCAGACATATTTTCTCAAAATACTCCCCTTGGAAAATGTATTTAAAGGATAACTGTGATTGGCATGCGGTATCAACAGATGGATGTTAGTTTTCAAAAATAATACTTTCAAGTGCTGTGGGAGAGAGGTTGGTGAATATCATTGGTCATTTTATAACAAATTTTGTACAAAACAGAGATTAGAGAAATGGTCTTTCATTTATTAAAATATTTAAGAAAAAAGAGAGGAAGTCTATTTCTTTTCCTTTTTCTCCCCTCCACTTCTATTTTCAATTTTTGTTTTACCATTGAGAATAAACATGTTAGAGAATATGTGGACTCATGCAAAACACAACAAAATAAATAATAATTAAAAAAAAAAAAAAGTGAACTTTGTCCCAGATATACTGGAAAAGTAGAAAGTTAGTATTATTTTCATTTGAATAAAGAACACCTTCTATTTAACCTTTTGTTTCTCTGAAGCTCAGAATTAAACTCAATGCTATCCATACATTTACAGTTCTTCGTATTTTGATATATAAACAGAAGACAGCATCTAAACAAGGGACAGACCTCTCCCTTTTAGAGTTTGAGACAAGCCCCTGACCAACTGCTTAGAAATCTTCATCTTAGCTGTTCTCTGTCTTAAAAAATTATGTTCCTATTTGCAGCAGGAGTCAGCATTTTAAATACTTGTTCTAGAGACATAGATTCTATATTAGGTATGAAGCATCTTACAAGTGGCCTTATAACTCAATTTTCCCATGCAGTTCAATGGTTTTCTTCCTTCTCCAGACTGTCATGACCAGACAATGGATACTGATCTCACTTATAATCTACTGACAAGATGCCTCAAGTAAATAGACTTTGAAAACCTGTGAGAAGTAGTGCCATGACTCAGTGCTACACAGCTGAGCGATGCATCTTAGGCTTGTTGAACAAAGACTTTGCAGTAGTATCAATACCATCAAAGACCTCCCTTATACGTGACGCATTCATCATATGCCCTTCCATGCCTATGTGCTCTGTTCTTGTAGCCCATTGTTCAAAATAAGGATGTTAATGTCAGATTCTGCTTAAATATTTAACAGAAGAGGCTTGTAGTCTCTGAAGACTAAGATAGAATACTTCACACTGAACAAGAAAAAAATAAATGGCTCTACTAAAAGCCTTGAACTTACTGTTCTCAACTATCTAGTCTTATTTGTCTTAGTCAAAGTAATTAGACAGCTTCATCTTTGCAAAATCTTGGTGGCTGCCTCTGAGCAGACTCTAGCCTTTTTACACCAACCCACAAAAGGAGCTTCCTTGTACTGTTTTGTACAGACATGTTATGATTGAGCACTTAATGAGAAAGTATGAGGCCTAAGTTTAATTTCTTTTTCACCTGCCTTAAACGAATAAATATTTTCTTGACAGCGTATTAAACATCAGGTTAGGTTCTGCTTGTTCCTAGAGGACAGAAGAAAGATGTCATTTAATCACATTCTCAAAGGAGGGACACTGTAGAAATTATTGTGTGGCTAGAAGGACAAAATTTATATGGAAGTTTTGAAGAACCACAATGATCAGGGCATTTTTGCCCTTTTTCATACAAAGGAAGGGAAACATTTCAACTTTGCTTACTAGATCTCCTCCAGTTATAATGGGAACATAGATAGTCAGATCAGATGTAGACAGCAGCACATTGTTTCACCCTAATGATCTATATGTTGCAGGTTTCTGTCACCTGGTTTCTTAAAGAAGAAGTGTCATCATCTTGACTGGGTGGTCTATAGTAGACTCCCACAATGACATCCTCTTTATTTGATTGTCCCTTAATCCTTACCCAGAGGCTCTCAGCTGTGTCATTGCCATCTGCAAGCTCTGTAGAGATGCAAAAATCCTTTTTCACCTCTGAGAAAGGTTCAGTCCATCAGGTACCAGCAGGTCTTATGATGTGTAGACCATCCCATGATCAAGAAACCCAAAATTCATCTGGTGACACCAGCCTTGCGGGTATATATTGATCACCTGGGTCTGCCTGTTCCTTTCAGTATTGTTCCCTGGTGCTGGAAAGATAAAGAAAAACACTACCCATGTACCTGATCTTTTAACCTTTAACTGAGGACCTAAAGTCCCTCTTGATTGCCCTTGGAATTGGAATTCTTTGATACTTCGTCACTGCTGACATGGAAAGCCAATAATGGATAATAATCAGAGGGCCATATGGGGCTAGTGATTTTTCTAACAATGTCTCTTACCCCAGGGAGGCAGCAGACTTCCTTTGGCTTGGGTCCAGACAGCATATTGGGTCCTCTGTCCACCTCAGAAGGGAGTCCCCTATGACAATAACCCTTCTTTTTTTCTTGATGGAGCTTGTTGTGATATTGGGTGTAGATGGACTTGCCCTGGGCAACCCCTGCAACCTGGACAGACCTTTGTCCACATCATCATTTGCTTGTCTATCAAGTTCCAGAGCGTCATACCTGTGGTGTTGTGGTTTAACCCCAGCAGGCAGCTCAGCACCACACAGCCTCTTGATAACTCTCCCCACATGGGATGGGAGAGAGAATAAGAAAGGTAAAAGTGTGAGAATTTGTGGGTTGAGATAAAGGCATTTTACTAGGTAAGGGACATGATGCATGCACAAGCAAAGCAAAACAAGGAATTCATTCACTACTTCCCATTGGCAGGCAGGTGTTCAGGCACATCCAGGAAAGCAGGGATCATCATGTGGAATGGTTACTTGGGAAGACAAATGCCATTGCTCCGAAAGTCTCCCCCTTCCTCCTTCTTTACCCCAGCTTTCTTTGCTGAGCATGATGTCATATGGTACGGAATAGACCTTTGGTCCATCTGGGTCAGCTGTCCTTCTTTGAAAACACAAAATTGTATAAACCAAGGTATTTAAACTCAGTTTCTTAACTGTATGTTCAGCATGCCTGTACATAGGTCCTAATATATACAACCAACATTTCCTGAAGCAGTGAATAGAGACAATTATAATATTTCATTCTTAGACATGATTACAAAATCAAGGTTGACCCAAGGTATTTCAGCACAGATTGAACTTAAAACATTTTGGGCTTTTTATAGATAGGGAATGGCAAGAAGCTGGGACTTTCCCTCAGGCATGTTACAATTGAAGACCTTGATTTAGCACACATTTAGTCATTTAGTCTTTTTTTGCTTGTTTGGTTTTCTTTATTTTCGAACCACTTTTTTTTTTTTTTTTTCCTCCTAACTGACTCTGTATTTCTACAGCTCTCTTCAAAACTCAAATATTTCAGTTCCTGACATTCAAGACCTTCTTGATCTTTTGTTAATGCAGAGTAACCTCATTTTAGTCTGCTTCTGAGATTCATTGATGGATCTGTTGTTTCAGAGGCTGCATTTCTGGGACACAACTATCCTGTTACTCTCTCTGCCAGTTGTTCCTAGTGGTCAATCTTCACTGCCTCATTAGCCCTATGGATCCAGACATCAGGTGTGCACTTTGTCTTCGTTCCTCCTGAAAGTTCTTGGATTGAAGAACTCCAAATTAAGCCCAAAATAAGCTACTGCTGAGTGGCACAGTTAGCCTTAGTATTAATGTCCAGACCTTCAGCCAGTGTAACCCTCAGTGATGTCAATGAAGCTAGACTAATTGGCACCACCTGAAAACGTATGCCATTTTATCTTCAACAGAAAGGCAAGCTGTTTAGCACATTTCAATTCGCTTTCTCTCTTTCAAGCCAAGAGTGACTTAGCAGCACAGGAAACACCTGTAGGCTTGTCAGCATCCTCTACTATTTCTGCATTATACATTAGCATCTCTGACCTTTACTTTACCTCAACAATTGGAATGTGCAAGGGAAGACATTTCAGTGCCTACCACACTTGTGCTTCTCAGTCAAGGGACTGTAAGATTTAAACTTATCAGAAAGTTGTAACTAATCCCTCTTTTACCATAGTTTATATCATACAAAAGATTTTGGCATTTAAAGCTTATGACAAGTAAGTTTCAAAGAATAGTGCTTGGCAGAAATTTTCTGTTGATTTTTTTTTTTTTTTCATTCCCTATCAAAGTCTTTAAAATTGAATTTTTATTCCAGAAAGATTGAAAGAAAGCAGCAGTAGAGCTGTGTCTCACTCCATGGGAGGCAATTGATTCCATTACTAGACTGGTCTACAGAATAATCAAATCTGTTTCTGGAAATCAGTGATACTGAAGAAAATCCTTTAGGAAAAAAAAAATAAAAATAAAAATTACTTGACTAGACTTGAAAACCTAATTTTAAAAATGGAAATAAGATATCAAAAATCCCCACAAAACAAACTTACCTCAGTGTAAATATCAATTCCCCATAAATGTATTCTAATCACAATCTTCCTTCAGTGTTTCTGTGGGCGTTTCTAGTTTTGACTTACAAAGCAGAAAACTTTTCTTATAGTGAAGTTTCATTGAAAAAAGAATGGATCATAGGACAGGAAGAGACCTCCTAGTTCAGTGACATTGTTCCTGTGCCATCAGAAAGTCATATGCTCCACTAACAGAATTATCTATGATTTGATTCACACTTAAAAAAAAAATTATCTAACTCTAGATTTCCAAAAGAATAGCCTAAGTGCGAACAGGCTGAATTACCCTCTAAACACTCGTTTGTCTCATTGACTGGATAATTTAAATAGAGATTGAAATGACTGGAGGTACCTAGAAGATTAGCGTCTGCTAGTTACTTAGTTTTCAGATGGTGAAACTTATTGGTCATGAAAATAATGCCATAAAGTTTTTTGTTTGTTTTATTGTTAGTGGAAAACTGGTTCAGAAGTTCATTCCTTGAAAAGGAATACTTGAGATATACATATATATATTTTAAATTTAATTTATTATCAACACTCTAGACCATCAAGATCTATGCTCCCAGATTTTAATTCTGAATCCCTTCATAAAAATGGTTTTAAAGTCTCCATCCTTCACTAGGCATCCTGGCACCTAGCCTTTATTGCAATTGAAGCAGTATCTTGACCAGCTGCTTCAAAACCATTTTTCACATTACAGTTTTGCATTTTAGCAGCAAGGAATCTAATAGGATAGGGAAAATAGCTTACTGATGCTGTAAGGACCTGCACCCCATGTCTTTATATCAGTACATAAAATTTTGGTACACATGTTCCACTTAACAGCATGTTAAACCCCAGTACAAGAAAGGAAAAGGAAACGTGAGCACCAAATATCATGATCACCATCTCCTCCACAGTTGTCAGGACAAATATCCTACTGGTTGTTCTGCATGCAGCTAGTCACTTAGCTAACCAATTCAAGAGCAGATGATAACTTACCCAGTTTTAGCTCAGCACTAAGTGCATTGTTAAATCCACTGTTTTCTAAAGCAGAAACTCTGCATTTTCTCCAAAAGGCATTGCTCAATTAATTAAAAGTATACAGGTTAAAATGGATAAGGAGGTCATTTTCAAATTTGTTTACTAGAGCATAGATAGCAATAAGTGGTTTGCAATAAGAGGGGAGCTGTGGTGTCAAGACATCTTTCCCCTGAAACAACTTGCACTAAAACTTGTGAGATAAGCCCAAACACCTTTCTCCCTTATGGATTCTTTCTTTTGATATTTATTAACTTGCCTGTTATATTAATGATTTCTTGTGGTTCTTGGCTGTAAATCAAAGTTCTCCTTAATCACCACCTAATAACATCTCAGAGAGTGTTCCTGATGTGTGTGAGAAGATGACAAGCAGCAGTTTATCCAAAGCTGCATGTCACCCTCATGCAGATCATGGCACCTGAGAAATTTGCAAGTAAGGAGAATACAAAGTAAAACTTAAAAGGTGTCAGCGAGAACTGGTGGTGAATCAAAATCACTTTGAAATCAGCAGAGTTTTGTGGTAAGTTCAGTCAGCCTTTGATCAGGTTCCTAAAAAACAAAGCAAGATGATGTGTTAATGTCTGAAAATTATTTTGACATTTCCTGTCTAATCATAAGGAATAGATGCATTGTAAT
The DNA here is from genome assembly GCF_013377495.2 of Cygnus atratus. Taxonomy (NCBI): domain Eukaryota; kingdom Metazoa; phylum Chordata; class Aves; order Anseriformes; family Anatidae; genus Cygnus; species Cygnus atratus. Next base: position 154,488,080 of record NC_066363.1, on the reverse strand, counting down.
GTTATTTAGGGTAAATGCTTTCAGTGATTATGGGTATGGCTTATAGGTTTTTTAACACGGACTTATTCTTGGCCAGTTTTCCCTGAATAAGAGAAGACCTGGTTTCCCTTCTTGGTTCTGTCCCTGGCTTTCTGGACAAATCCTTTATTCATTCTGTGAATCAACATCTCAGTTTATGAAATAGGATAGTAGTGACTTCCTTTATAAATTACTTTGAGATCTATTTATTAAAAGAACTATGAAGAAGCTAGTTCATACTGTTAAACTGATGGAAGGGTGAGGGATGTTCATCTTAATAATCACAAGAGATGTCTTTAAGTATTTTATGTACATGATATCTTTCCTTCTGTAGCAAGAAGACAAAACGAGGCAGCAATTACAAGTTATTAGTGAGGATTCCATTACTCAGTTGAATCATGGGAAAAATTCTCTAAATGCCAACAGGTTGGTAAGACCTCCAGTTCTCTGGAAAACATAAACACTATTTTCTTGGCTTGTATATGCTTTCTGAAAAACAGGGACTGGGAGAGACCAGAGTAGGTATTGACACTATATCGTGAATGCTGAATACTGTGATTGTATGTTTGTGAGTGAATTCAAGACTCTGGAAACATATTGGCTGATGAAAAATACCAAAAAATAAACATTTTCCACATTTGGTGCAAATCTTCTTTCTAGTTCAAAATCTCCAGGTCGTGACCAAATTTCCAAAGAGAAACCTGCAAGATGCAGGATAATCATGTGTTAAGGAAAACATAACTGTTCCAACTGCAACTTCCTATCTCAGTGTAATTGGCTACCTCTCTCCTACTTTCAGGAAAACTGACTTCCATTTTCAGTTGATCAGGATGTTGAAATTGCTCTTTGTCTAAACTTTCTCTCTTATAAAATAGGGATGACAGTTCCCAGACAATCAACGGTGAGTTTAACCCGACATTGCTTCAAGTTTATGAAAAAAAATCGTCGCCAATGGATATAGATAATTAAAGTCTTTCTCTCTGTAAGTTTCTTCTCTGTTTCAGTTTTGCATGGCATGAAGGCAGCCATACATGTAAAAATAAGTTAAAGCCAGCTTCTGAATACAAGATAAATGCTTTTAGAGGTAAATCCTATGAATCACAGAATCACAGAATCACAGAAATGTAGGGGTTGGAAGGGACCTCGAAAGATCATTGAGTCCAACGCCCCTGCCAAAGCAGGCTCCTTAGAGCAGGCTGCCCAGGTAGGCATCCAGACGGGCCTTGAATACCTCCAGAGAAGGAGACTCCACAACCTCCCTGGGCAGCCTGTTCCAGTGCTCCGTCACCCTTGCTGTGAAGAAGTTCTTTTGCATGTTGGTGCAGAACTTCCTGTGCTCCATTTTGTGGCCATTGCCCCTTGTCCTATCCCCACAAAACACTGAAAAGAGGTTGGCCAAATCCCTCTGTCTCCCACACTTCAGGTATTTATAAACATTGATAAGATCCCCTCTCAGTCTTCTTTTCTCCAGGCTGAACAGACCCAGGTCTCTCAGCCTTTCCTCATAGGGAAGATGCTCCAGGCCCCGTATCATCTTTGTGGCCCTCCACTGGACTCTTTCCAGGAGATCCCTGTCTTTTTGTACCGGGGAGCCCAGAACTGGACACAGTACTCTAGGTGAGGCCTGACCAGGGCAGAGTAGAGGGGGAGGATAACTTCCCTTGACCTGCTGGCCACACTCCTTTTAATGCACACCAGGATGCCATTGGCCCTCTTGGCCACCAGGGAACACTGCTGGCTCACGGTCAACCTGTCATCTACCAGGACCCCCAGGTCTTTCTCCTCAGAGCTCCTCTCCAGCAGGTTGCCCCCCAGCCTGTACAGATACGTGCGATTGTTCCTTCCCAGGTGCAGGACTCTACACTTGCTCTTATTAAACCTCATTTGGTTTCTTCCTTCCCATCGCTCCAGCCTGTCCAGGTCTCGCTGAATGGCAGTGAGAATGAACGGCAGAATCATCTGAGAGCCACATAGTTCTTAAGCAAACAAGGCAAGTGTTTATTTGGAACTTGGTCCAAGTTTGCCGCAGGATTTTGAATATTGGAAAAAAATCAGTTCTGTAACAAAAAGAGTAACCTAGGAGTCCTGGCAGACACCAAATTGAACATGAATCAGTAACCTTGCTGGTAAGAAGACTAATAGTATTAGTCTTCTAATAGGACTAATTAAGTGTTAGTCTTCTAATAAGACTAAGTATAAGAGAGGTGGTCCTTCCCCTCTACTCTGCACTGGTGAGGTCGCTCCTGGAGTACTGTGTCCAGTTCTGGGCCCCCAGTACAAGAGAGACATGGACAAACTGGAAAGAGTCCAGCAGATGCCACCAAGATGATGAAAGGACTGGAGCACCTCCACAAACTGGAACACAAGAGGCCCCATCTAAACACCAGGAAGCACTTCTTTATTGCGTGGGTAACTGACAACTGGCACAGGTTGCCCAGAGAGGTTGTGGAGTCTCCCTCCTTGGAGACCTTCAAAAGCCATCTGGACATAGTCTTGGGTAACAAACTCTAGGTGTCCCTGCTTGAGCAGGGGGATTGGACAAGATGACCTCCAGAGATCCCTTCCAACCTCAGACATTCTGTGATTCTGTGATTCCGTAGCATCCATCCACATTGCATCTATCTATGGATTTACGGGAAGAGGTTACTGTAACAGAGAACAAAGAAAAACGTGAATTCATAATGAACGCCCAAAGAATTTTGCTTGTCAGACAATTGTCTGACACAGACAGTCCGATTTTGTTTGCAGTTAACCCCACATATATTCAGACATAGGCCTATAACTGATTTTCTAATTGAGAACTACAAATACCACAGTATATGCAAGTGTTTTTCAATCCCTGGAAACCTGGAAACCATAATCCTCTGTTTGTTTGTTTCCAGTCTGTCCTAGTTATTTCTGTATACCTATTTTTGTAATATATAAGTGGAAAAAATATCCATGCTTTAAGCTTTCTAAGTCTCTTGCAAAATGCCACTAGTGATTCAGTCTCTATGGTTTAAGCTTATCTAGGGTCCAGTGTGTAAATCTCCTATCTTAATCACATTGTGAAGTGTTTTATCCATGCAAATCTCTCCATCATACCCCTCTTACAGCTAAGTTGTTGCTGTACCCAAGGGCAATATAAATATGAATAATTGCAATATAGTTAGGTCTGTCATGTTTCTCTAAATAGCCCTTTCAGGATCATTTTCTAAATAGTTCTGGCAAAATTCTGCAGACACCTTGCTTATGAAATGCCACCTTGTGCCATTGTTTTAGGGACTCTGTTTTACTTATCTGTGCAGCTGCAATGGTATTTCTAAGGAAACATAAATCACTCTTTTGAGAGGAATGAGCTGATTTCCTGAAATGTGCATGGGTTTGCATAGACAGCTATGAAGATGAGTCCAGTAGAGCACTTGTGGAACCAAAGTGCTCTTATTTTTCAGATATCTATATTTATGGGCAGCTCAAGGCCAACAAAATTAACAGCTGTATTGACAATTGTACATTTCCTTCATGTCCCAGCTGGCTAGCTGAGACTTCTTGAGTGCCATCTGGGTCCTTCAGTCACTGGCTTTGCGTGTGCCGTTGCACATGGTGATAACACCACCTTAAGCAGTAGTCTATCCATTATGTGCTCAATGTCCCTTAGTATTGTGAAGAATTTGGTCTTCTGAGCTTATAGTTATATCTATAATATATTTTGAAGAAATTAAACCTTTTTTCACGGTCTGAAGTATGTGTCCCATAAGTCTATGTCCATGGCACAATGGCTAAAATGTATGGTGGATTTCTGCACGTGGATTCAGATGTAATTCTAAAATCATGATGAAAGTGATCCTGTTCTGTTTAGTTAACTGATAGTGTGGTAGAACTCGAAGTTCTATGTTCTGCTAGCCATATTGTCTCCTAGTGTGCTATTAGCTAATAATGCAAGTCTTAATTTGCCCGATAAGGTGCCTACACCCAGAATAAACAGATCATCACAGCACTGCAAAAATATTTATTCCCAGTAAATTAAGAATAAATATTCCCTGTTTAAAATGGATTATTCTTTCTAGATAACATTTATGTAATATTATTCACCTTTTGCTCTTTGAACATACAGGCTAAATCTATACAAGTCAATTAAACACACTCAAACCATGTACCAAAATCTGTCATCACAGAATGTACCATGTCCATATTATTAAAATTTTGGACTTCAAAACACAATGACCACATGCAAGCTGTCTCTTGGGAATAATACATAGATTGTACTACCTCCCAGAACGCATCCCAGTTGCCACATACAGTAAGGTACCCTCACAGTCTGTCATTGACTACACATATAGGTAAAGGAATTTGTGCATGAGACTGCTAGATTTCTCATTGTGTTTTAAAGCTTGTAAAACAGACAAATATAAGTTATTGACAAACACTGACTTCACTTATGTCACTGAAAATTAAGGAAATCTTGGTGAAAGCTAACTATATAAAGCCATTAGAAAAGAGGATTTACTTAAATAGGATTTAGCTATGTGATTCTTACTATATTAGATGTGTTAATGATAGTAATGGTATATCATTACTTTTGTAATTATCACATTGTTTGAGGTGATGTTATGATATCATTGTTGTCCAATAAGAAGTTTGGATTCGTTACCTAGTGTACAGTGCAGCAATGATGACTTTATCAGCTGCCTGTCTGTCCAAGAAGCATTTACCTTCTTGTCCAACATCCAGTGGACATTTTCTGTATCTCTGTCACATCTTGAAATATCACTTTTCTTTCTAAGTGTTATCCATTTCTTATGGCCTTCTGAAGCTACAAAGCAGTACTTCAACCCAACCAAGCCTTGCCAGCACTAATTAATCACTCCAGTAAAAGTTGTTTCAGACAGTGATACTGCCTTTGTTAATAACATTTAGGAAAAGCTGTCTGGAAACAGTGTCACAATGTTAATTTTTGGACAAATTATCCCAGGATCTTGATCAGCCTACTCTGGCAGCTTGGGCTCATTGACAAGGCAATGACTAGTTGAAGTCTGGCTTTAACAATGTCAGGTCTACCCACTGACTCAACAGGGTCTGTTAATGGTGGTAAAAGGAACACAGCTAAGAGATGAATTGTCATCAGTACTAGGAACAACATTAGTGCAGTAGGCAAGGTGGAAATATTTGCTTGATATTCACATGTTATAAATATGACTGATGCACCTGGACTAATCCTGTTGCCATGCTCACTCCATTAATTTTGTGACAAGGTTTTATACTCAACATAGCCTGATGAATATGAATATTCTAAAGATGAATGTAATCTTTAGAATAATAAATATTCTATTTTCTTATCAGAGCTTTTCTATTAATATTTTTATGCAAGTACCCAGTACATTGTGTAACTCAAAACCATAAACTGTAAGTTATACTAATGCATAATCTTAGGTCAGATGAAATAGGTGGAAAACAAACAAACACCACCAATATCAAGAAATACTCCAGAATATGTAGTATTTAAAAGCAAAGACAATGGAGGGCTGGGGAACAATACCATCTCAAGTTAAATGGTGGAAGAAATTGTCATTTTTTTTATTGAAACAATCTAACCCTGATCACTTAACTATCAAATCAATTAGTCTAGGACGTTACATCACAAAATCTCTCAAACTCATCAAACTCATAGCTGAAAACTGGTTTGTAGTCTTGCCTCTGTTTATGTTAACACATAACATTCCAGGATCTTAGTTTAATAAATTAAATCTTGAGTCAAAGTAGCCTTCAAAAGTGTCACATGCTGCATTACCTGGAATTAGGGAAATAAACTGAACTTTTTATTTTCCTGCAATATGATTCAGTGTGAATATGTGAACAACAGAAGCTGGGCAACCTTTCATTTAAATAGGGGTAGACATACCTTCAGTCTATGCTGGACACCACATGGCCTATTCAAAAGATTGCTTTCAATTTTCTTCTTCATGCTTCCTTCTTCCAATTGCCAGTCTAAATGTATTCTTATAAATAATCACTATAAACAGTAATTACCAATTAGAATTTGTTTTGGCATGTTTTGAAAAGGCCAGGTAGAACCATAACCTTACATAATCAATTATATTTAAAAAAAAATACTTAATTGTCCTTAAGATGCACTCAAAGAATGAAGGAATGAATTCCACTTCTCATGAAGTGGAATAAAGGAACAAAGGTGTCACTGGTGCAGGCAACCATTAGAGAAAGACAGGAAAAGGAGAATAAAGAGAAGGCAGGAAAAGGAGACTGAAGGGAAAAGGTTGCTATCCTGCAATCTGTTGCTGGCTGTTTCATAGTGTTGATGATGTTACCGAATCTTGAAATAGAATTCTGTACAGCGGAATAGAACAAACAACTTTGTGGTACTCAGATTTTAAAGGGAGGGGTGGAGAGTGTGGGATGACTTTGCAGTGGGTTTTGATTTTGATTTTTTTGTTTTTTTTTTGTTTGTTTGTTTCACTTCAATTGTGTTTGTTTGTTTGGTTGGTTGGTTTTGGTATTGAGTTCTATACTACATCACATCATCATTAATGTGATACACAGTTCCACTCTAAGTACCATGCTGTTCCCTACCTAATCAGGTAAACCCTCAAATTAAGAGAAACATTATTTTAAATGTTCAGCAAAGTGTGTAGCAATGATGGAGTGTCCTGCAGCCCCAGAAATACAGTACTGCTGAACTGAAGGCAACTGAGTGAATGGGTAACATGGGCCATGCCTTTGGGATCCATATCAGTCAGAAGACCTTTAATTTTCTCTCATTTATACTAAAAATAATTAGGAAGAATTTCCCTGAATTCTCCTTTGTTACACTGATGCATGGATCATTTAAGCTGATTCAAAAATACCTTTTTGTATATTTGCATACATATAGACACTTAGTGCCACAAACACTGCATGTATGTCTGTGTGTATATATGTAAATACATATGTACAGACATATAAGCATGCATATATCAAATGTGTCTTTGGAATTTAGCATCAAGACTTTTTTTTTTTTTTTTTTTTTTTTTTTCTTTCTCTACAGGAGTCTGCATATGTAAAAAGATTGTGTGCCCATACAGACTATGCAATAAAAATACAATTAAAATTTTATGAATATTTTCGTCTTAGGTATACTGAATTGAAAAGCACAGAGTTTGATCTGAGTCATAAACCCAGGAAAGCAGCCTTTCCACTGCTGAGGAAAACTCCCTTTTGGAATCAGAAACACCAAGATGCCCATTAAGAAAAGAATGAATGTCGTTGCACAGAAGTAAATTGCTCTCCATGCTTCAGCATCTTTCTGTAATGGAGAAGCAGGTTATACCTTTTCTGTCAACCACCTTGTTAAGAAAGGAATTGTTTGTGTTTGTGAAAGAAATGCCTCCCTTCACCTGTCTTTGTTCCGGATCAGGAAAGAGTCATTAGTACTTGAATCCAGGCAGACATCGTATCTACTTCTCCTTATTAGAACTGCTTGGAACCAACAAAGAATTGAAGAAGTCTTTAAAAAATGTAACAAATAAAGTGAGTAAATGTAAATGACACTTGCACTCTGACAGTTGTCAGTGCTTCAGGTCTCTTTATTGCTCTTTCCTTTTGTTTTTCAGAGAATATATTTTCTCACTCTAGCTATCAGTTGTAAGCAAAAATATAAATATAAAGAAAGGCGCAGCTCAGAAGATATATGTTTGTCATAATTATTGACAAGCAGGGAAGACTAAGACTTAGATCTCTCTGAATGTCTAGATGATATGACTCATGCACAGAGAACACAAAAGAATTAGATCCTCTCTGCTGGATTCCCTCACCAACTGCAGTTACCTCCACCTCTCCAATGACATGCTCATTCAAGTTGGGTACGATGTATACTGTCATCAAGGGCAGAGTAAAGTCAGTTATTTTCAGACAGGTCCTCTGTGCTCTCAAGAAATGACTGAGAACCCCTCAGTTATTGAAGTCATGCTTAGAGACTAGGGAATCCTGGTCCTGAATAGCCGGTCTGGGTTGGATTACATCAGCGTCCTAACAGTTCATAAATCCTATCAGATAAATAGCTCCATTCAAAAAGTTTATCTTCTCTTCTGTCATCCTCACTTTATCCCCTCTAATGCAGATGCTGCATACAGTTACAAGAGTTTGGAACATATGAAGAAAATGTCAACTATCAGGTAAAGGTAAGAAGGTGAACCAGTTTGATCTTTATTGCAATGGATTAGGAATATTTGCATAGTTTTACTGCATTTCATTTGAGAACTCTAACATCTTGTAGAGAAATGGCCATTTCTCCAAACAAGACAATAGGATGGGGTAGTCACTGCTGCACAATACCTGGAAACAATTTATAGGAGTCAATTAATAACCTGTTAACGTCCCCCTTGATCAGGAAGCAGAGTTTGAGGAACAGTGCTCAGATGGCAAAAAGGATAAAACAAGCTATTCAGACTGTTCAGAAGACAAAGAAAGCCTTACATTCAAATAAAAGGCATTAAGCTTGCTTGATGACATTGGAAGAGTTTATTTGTTGTTTTCTTTTTCAGGTGATACACACAAAGTGGAAAGCGTCCGGTAATGAAGGAACTTAAACAAATTGCTTACCTTCTCAGCACATGTGCTGGTGCCAGCCCCAGACAATGAAACGAACAGTTTCTGATGAAGAAAGCAAACGTGTTGATCCTAATTTGAACAGACAAAGGCATTTTTCATCCTGGATCCCCTGTTTAAAGGTTGACTCTTGGCAGACATGTGATACCTCAGTGCACTACAGCATTGGTTACTAGGGCGTCCATCACACAGGGGATGTGCAGCAAGTTCAGAAACAGACTTCATGCCTGCAACTGAAACGCCTGCCAGAAGCAGATAGGTCATTCTCTTCAAATGATGACAGAGTAATTGCCTCCCAGAGGAGGGCTAAAATCTGCTGGTAGACTTTTTAGGGTTTCTGCAGCTATCGCTTTTCTGGCTGATTATTGCTGAACTTAAGGAGACCTTAACAGGTTACCCAGGAGCCTTCAGCATGACACTAAACTTAGAAAGTAAGCAATTTTGGGACTTGGATCAAAGACAAAAACTTAACACCAGGAGCACAGAATGAAATGACAAAATCCAAATGTAAAAACAATGATTTTTCTAAGCATTTTCAAGGGTGTTTTTTTTTTTTTTTTTTTTTTTTTCAGCAAACAAGCATAAGATCTTCCTAAGAAATAATGGAAGTTGTACACATAAAGCATTCCTTTTCATTTTATTTGTTCTTTTGGAGTGTGAAACAATGAAAATTATTGGCCTTATGTCATTGATTTTAAAGTGGTATAAGGGACAGATGCACAAGGAATTTAAAATGAGAGAACACACATCAAAAATTTAGTTAAACTGTTGCCCAGTGGTACTGGGATGAACCCAAATGTGAATGTTCTTTCTCACACTTTATTTGGTTAAGGTCAGGGATACACCAGTGCTTAGTTTAGACTGAAATTTTTTTGTCATGTTGGCACCACTGGTGAGGTCATCACCGGAGCTCACAATGGTTACAGATGTTATGTCTGGAGTGGTATCATAAGGGAAAATGATGTGGCAGTTCTTTGTGCAGATGAGTGTTATAAAAAAGCTGCTGTTGTAAGTGTAAATGTGGTACTGCATCTTATCTTCTTGTCAGTTTGGCAACAAATGGACGATAGTGCATAGTGATGCAGTAGATGATAAGATGAATGAGTCAACAGTGCACTCTGGCAGCCAAAAGGACCAACCAGACCATCAGGCACAGCACTACCAACCAGTTGAGGGAGGTGATTGTCCCACTCTGCTCTGCGCTGGTACAGTATCACCTCGAGTACTGTGTGCAGTTTTGGATGTTATAATAAAACATATTAAAGACATAAAACAATTAAACATAAAACATATTATATAAATAAATATATAAATAAATATAAATAAATATAAATATAAATAAATATAAAATAATTATATAAATAAATATTAAAGACATAAAACAATTAAAGAGTGTCCGAAGGAGGGTGACAAAGATAGTGCAGGGCCTAGAGGGGCAGATGTATGAGGAGCAGCTGAGGTCCCTGGGTTTGTTCAGCCCAGAGCAGAACAGGCTGAGGGGAGGCCTCATGGCGGCCTGCAGCTCCTTCACAAGGAGAGCAGAGGGGCAGGCACTGAGCTCTGCTCTCTGGGGACAGCGACAGGACCCAGGGGAACGGCATGGAGCTGGGACAGGGGAGGGTCAGGCTGGGTGTTAGGGAAAGGTTCTTCACTGAGTGGGTGGTCGGGCACTGGGACAGGCCCCCCAGGGCAGTGGTCACAGCACCGAGCCTGCCGGAGTTCGAGAAGTATTTGGACAGCACTCTCAGACATATAATCTGATTTTTGGGTGGTCCTGTGTGGAGCAAGGAGTTGGACTGGATGATCCTTTTGGGTCCCTTCCAACTCAGGTTATTCTATGATTCTATGATATCCAGGGTTAATGTATTCGCATTTTCTAGAACAGTTTCTAAAGTGCAGAACAAGATCTGATACAGCACCAAAGGAGAAATTCAAAGACGGTTTTCTCTCCTTTTCCATATCAGAACTTTGTACTGTTAACAGAGCAAGGCCTTGATCTGATGAGGGAAGAGTTTTATCACTGCATCATTGCTGCTTGTAGGGCAGATCCCTCCCTACTACCCTGGTGTCTTATGCACATCCGATGACAGTTGCAGCCACATATTTGCAGCTTCCCTTTCTGTGACTTTCAGGGAATGGTCCTTTTCCTTCTCTTCCCTGAATCTAATGATATACAAAGGGAATACACCTACAACCCTCTGAGACCTGTTTTAAATTCGGCCCAAAGAAAAGTTATCTCCTGACTCTGATGCAGTAGGAAATTACTGGGCACTCTCAGAGAATGGGGAAGAAGAGCTTCAAACATTTACTGCAGCATTCAGCAGTGTAGGTCTGCAGTATGTTTGTGTGAGGAAACAATCAGAAATTTAAGAAAGGTCAGATACTTCATGTGTACAGAAAGCAGACCAGACCTGTGTGTAATTGTAGACATAAGGTGGTACAACTTGTAATGCTGTCATTCTCACTTGCATTCCTAACTAGACTATGAAAAAGACCATCTTTATTTTGTGGACATCATAGCTACTTAAGATTAACATAATACGATGATGTAACTGATCTTTTAGAGACAATGCTTAAACCTACTAGCAATAACCTCAATGAGGAGAAAGAGCTTAAAGAGCTTTTTGTTCATAGGGGAAATGAACAGGTTGGGAGAATACATCCCAATAAACCACACAGAAGTTAGAAATTGTAATTTCTCTTTATCTCTATCTTTCCTTTTCCTTGTATCCATATAAATAAAAAGGAATGTGTGTAATGTAATCTCAGGGGGCCACATCATTACTGTATCTAAATTATCTGTGATTGTTCCCCTCTGCTCTGCCCTTGTGAGACCCCACTTGGAGTACTGCATCAAGGTCTGGGACCCTCAGCACAAGAAGGATGTAAATCTGTTAGAGCAGGTCCAGAGAAGGGCTAGGAAGAAGATCAGAGGGCTGGAACACCTCTCCAATGAAGAAAGGCTGAAAGAGCTGGGATTGTTCAGCCTGGAGAAGAGAAGGCTCCAGGGTGACCTCATTGCACTTTCCGTTCTTAAAGTGGGCTTATAAAAAAAAAAAATATGGACAGCAACTTTTTGCTTGGGCAGATAAAGATAGGACAACGGTGAATGTGGTATTAGGAGGAAATTCTTTACTCAGAGGGTGGTGAGGCAGTGACATAGGTTGCCCAGAGAGGTTGTGGATGCCCCATCCCTGGAGGTGTTCAAGACCAGGTTGGATGAGGTCCTGGGCAACCTGATCTAGTAGGTAGCATCCCTGCCCATAGGAGGAGGGTTGGAGTTAAATGACCTTTGACGTCCTCTCCAACCCAAGCCATTCTATGATTTTATGATTCTATAATAGTAATTGGTGGGTGATCTCCCTGTCCTTATCTAACTCAACCCATGAGGCTTTATCTCATTATATATTCTTCCTCTGTTCTTTGGAGGAGGAGGACTGAGAAAATGGCATGATGGAGCTTAGCTGCTCATCATTGTGCAACCACCACAGCTCCCAGCTAAAACAGGGACACCTACAGCAAGTTGCCCAGAACCACGACTAGATGGCTTTTGAATACCTCATGGAGGGAGACTCCACAACCTCTCTGAGCAACCTATGACAGTGCTCCATCAACCTCGCAGTCGAGAAGTACTTCTTAATGTTTAGATCGAACCTCTTGTTTTCCAGTTTGTGCCTATTGCCTCTTGTCCTGGCATGGACACCACTGAAAAGAGTCTGGGTCCATCTTCATTGCATCCTCCCTTCTCGTATTTAAGGAGATTGATAAGATCCCCCAAGCCTTCTCTTTTCCAGGATGGACAGTTCCAATTCTCTCAACTTCTTCTCACAAGAGAGGCTTTCCTGACCCTTCATCAACTTTTTGGCCCTCTGCTGGACTCTTTCCAGTATATCCAGGTCTCTCTTGGTCTACTTGGGGGCCCAGAACTGGACACAGTACTACAGGTGAGTCCTCACCAGTGCTCAGTAGACTGGTTCGATTTAATTGATTTCTGTAAGACAATATAAGTGTATTATAAGGTGTAATATTAGCTGGTGGTTTATTTTCACAGAGAACATGTCATCAGTCCGTCATATACTCCTACAATAACTCTTCTGAAATAAATTGCTGGGTAGTACATATTTCAAGATATCAGTGGAAAAATGTTTTGAAAAGTTCAGTCAGCACCTAGCAAAAAAAGACAGAACTGAATGCGAGAAATAATGTCAAATATTTTCCCAACCAGAACTTCACACAATGAGGAAAATGAAAATGCATATCTAATATTTTTAAATATTCAGTCACACACAGCTTCTTTTACAGCTTTGTTCTGTACTATCCACTGTACCAAGAAGTATGTTTTATGACTTCCATATGGAGTGCTGTTGGTAATCTTCTGTTACAGCTACTTTATAGCAGTATCAGACCCCCTTTTAAAGTAATATTTTAAAAGTGTTTTGTTTTGAGTGGTAAACTCATAGACTGCCATGTTTATTCTCCAAGGTGGTTTTGTACGTTATTAATCAATAAAAGACAGAATCTTTATTAACTCCATTTACTGACAAAAAAAGATTTATAAAATTATTCATGTTACAGGACAAAATTAAATGCACATCATCTTGGATTATGACACAGAACTGTTGTCACAAAGTGTTGCAAATATGCAATTCAAGATTTCAAGTCCCAGCTGCATGGTGCATGATTCCAGCTCAAACAATTTACAAAGAGGCATAATTAACTCCTAAAATGTAGTCTAGGTTGTTGTAGCACACTGCTACCAAAATCTTAGTGGGACACTTCCAGCTTAAGAGCATTTCTGAACAGAATTTTTCTACTACCTCTTCATTCGGATACACAAAGATGAGATGAGGCAATACTCAGTTGCATTTATATCCCCTTACTCTGCTTTCCCCTCCACTTTTGAGAATTATTTTCTTGGCCGACAGTGCAGCAGTGCTGAAGGCTGAGGGCTTCAGTCCAAATCCAAACAGGAAAATTGTTTTTTTTTTTCCTTAGAAAGTTTCAGTATTTTGGAAAAAGAAATTAAAGTGATTTGAGAAGACTTTATTTATTATTGTTAGTATATATTTTTTATTTTTCCAGAACTGAAAAGCTTCAAAAAATTTTTTTGGAGAAGGGATATGGAGTTTTTTTGTGGTTTGTCAACTTCCTGCCAAATGAACACTCTGTCAATTTCACCTTCTGACCTCTTGTCAATTTCATTTTCTGCCAGAAGGCAGAAAGTGATTCCGATGAGAATCTTCTAGGCAGGGAGCCAGACACCAGTCACCTGCTTTCTCTGCCTTGAAGTTCTTACATCCCCACCTGTACCCAGCCTACTTCCAGTCACCTAACTCCTCACATGAAGGCTCCTTGGCAATCTTATTTTTTAGTTTTATTTTTCCTACGTCTTTTCCAGGTAGATAATAGAAATGGAAATGATAATCACAAACTTTCAACAGAAAATCCTGATGATTTTTTTTTAATATTTTTTTTTTCCCCATGGAGATTGTTATTTTTTCTTCCTGAACCAATTGTTTTCTATTTGAAAATCATTCTGCCATAAAATTGACTATCAGCTCTACTGCTTTCTTTCTCTTCTAATGCCTAAAAAGGGACTTAGCTGACGCCAGAGTAGGCAGGAATGATGCTTCCTAATGTATTCAGCATGGCTGCTTATGTTGGAAATGAGATGAAAGCACTTGAACCATTTTCCTTGTCAAACGGCAGTCTAATTAACATATAGATCAGCTGGCTAACACTTCCATGGAACATGTACAGTACTTGTTATTAAAATACAAGCACTCTTTGAACTTCAGCAGTCACTTGAATTTTTTTTTTTAATCTTCTGATTCTGCCTTTGTTTTTAATAGTTTAGATAAGAAATTGGACAGCCAAGGTGCTAAAACCTAAGCAATCACTTGGACACTCTTAAAGTCACGGTTGTGCTTCTATTTGTTTAACAGCATATATTATGCATAAGGAATCCCAGTTCAAGGATTTATCTAAATTGAATGTGTTATAGCAGATGACAGCAAGAGGATTTCTTTCAAAATTAGCTTGTGCCTTTTTAGGCAGAGTGAATTATCCCCAGGTCCCATGAAATCATCCACAACAGCTTTTACTGGCTCTTGGCAGCAACGGTACCTTCTGCTGAGAAGAGTCAATCAACTGGAATATGCTTTTGTTGCTGAGCCTGAAAACTGCATAAGATTGGAGCACGATGCATGAAAAATGGGAAAAATCCTAAGGGTAGTGTTACTGCTCATGGACCTGTATAACCTGGATGAAAAACAGGGTGAGTTTAATGCTTGATTCGTGGGGGGGAGAGAGAATCTTCATGAGCAATCAATTGTTTAGGCCTATAAGCATTAAAGAAAGATAAAAAAAAATAGTCATGCTTTGAATGCATTAAATAGCACTTTTGCTAAATAAAAGAAGCTCTGGTATAAAATAACTTTCTTTGCTTAATATTTATTACAATTGTTCAATTTGCTTTAACATGAACATGGATAGCAGATAAAATGATTGTAATGTTGAAAGATTGGTTTGTTTCACTTCACTTTCTCTAGGTATTGCAATATTGTCTGTGGATAAAAATCTTTTTATCTTGTTTTGCTTTGTTTTGTTACTAGTTTCAGAAGTTTCACAGAGGAGATCACATTGTTAATGGAAAATATATATATATTGGTTCTTTTTTTTTTTTCTTTCACTGAGTGAAGTTGGCTAAAGTTGATTGCCAGTTCCAACGCACATATTTGAGAGCTCACCACATAGACAATGAATTTAAAGATGTACTTAATTTGAAGTCAGTGGGATTCAGACATCTGGTAGTATGGCTAATTCATGAACTTGAGAAGATATCTTCCTTAAAAAAACAAACATGGGCTTGATTTTCAAGCTGAATCTTTATCTATAAGACCAGTTTTGCTCATAGTTTCCCCCAGAAAGAGAATCACAAGGGCAAGTGATGAAGGAATGGCAGGTACAAAATTAGAGGGACAGTTCATTTCACCTGTTAGACCAGAGCCTTAGTTTGAAACTACAACTCTTCAGGTGATAAAGACACTACAAAACCCATAACAAGGCTTAACATTCATTCTAGGTTTTCAAGATCTCACTTCTCCAGATAAGCACAAAGGGGCCACTAAAAATATCCTTTCTCAAATTTAATCTCTTTTCAATGTCAAAAGTTATTTAGGCCTTGGCATTGAAAAGAGACTGAACGAAACAACAACATTTTATCTCACTTCAGCTAGTTATCTAGGAGGTTTTCCAAAAGAATAGTCAATATACAACAGATAGACACTAAATATGCCCCAAATATCTGACTCTGTTATCTTCCCCTGGGGCTCACTCATCCTCAGTGCTGCCCTTGCATTGCTGACAGCACAGGGACCAGCTGAAAGGTTGTATGCGCATTTGCTGCTTTCCAGTCTTCCCTCTTCAAATGCAGAACATTCACTGTATGATGGTTAAGACATTCTCATACAAGTAAAATCCAAGACCTGAAAAAAAATAAAATAAAAATGGATGCCTCATTTGTACCAGTAAAAGCACATTGGCATGCTGTGTATTTATAGATATATTTCAGTAATCATAAATAATTAACCTCGTCCAGCAGGGTCAAACATTAATGTGAGTGTGACAGCCCTTTCTCCCTGAATGTCTCTTTACTACATGTGAAAGCTGATCACAGTAGTTTAGTCTGCCCATCCTAGAGGACAGAATCCATCTCTTAAAATTGAGTTGCATTCTGATAGGAGAATCTAAAAACCAAATCTGTACGAGCCAACACCAAAAGACCCTGTACTTTCCTGCTTTGACAGGTAAAAACATTTGTCCTTCCCAAATATAGACTTTTATATTCTCTAGGCCCTCTCTTTCATCAATGGAGAGTTAAAGTCAAACAAAGCACAAATCATAGAATTAAAGTTAGGCTTCTGTTTTAAATCAACATCTGATGGCTGTGTGTATCACTGTTAAAAATGCCATCTGGTGATCAAAAAGACACCTGACAGTCAAGGGAGGATGGCATAATACCAGTTTAACATAACACAGTGTTTACAGTGGAAGAATGCATTGGTTTTAAGTGATAAATAAAGTTGATCTGCTTTTCAACTGATTGGTAGAAAACTGCATTAGTACAAATAACGTCAATGAACTGTGGTGTGGGATAAGGGTTATCATAAGATGGCCATATAAAAACCTAGGCCAGAAATTAAAGGTAGGTTCCAACAATCTGAAAGGAGGAGATTTAGAATAGCATTTTATGGGAATTATGAGAAAGGGAGGATCTAATTAATCTTATGTGACATTAGAAGAATTTATGAGTATGAATTGATGCTGTGGTTCCTTTTGTTGGCAGAGAGTCTATTCAACAACCCATGAAATAAATCCCAGACCCTGTCTCTTCTGGTCACAGTTAAAGCATCTATATTCAATAGGTTTTGATTTCATTTTTGAGTATTTACTGGCATAAGGATGAAGGATTAGTCTGGATCAACATTTATTGTGATTGTACTTTTAATTTGTCAAAGACATGTTGGGCTTTGTCTGTGTTGGAAATTAAATATAAATATATACCTTTCATTAATTAAGCTGAAGTATTATTACTTTTTTGGAAACATGTGAAGCCATTGCACACTTAAAAAACCATCTCAGACAGCACTTTATGGTGACCTATTTGTGCAGAATTTAAACAGTGTCCTAAAGGCTACCAGTTGTGTACCATGGTAAGAACAATAGCAAACACAACAAATAAATAGCAACTTCCATCTCCTCTTCTCTTTCTAGCCAGCTGGAAGGTAAAGATTAGTCTGACTGAATGTTCAGTGGCATTCTGAGAAGTTACTTTCCTTTTCACCATCAGACGGGTTATGGCTAAATCCATGAGTTTTTAGGTGATACCTCACAAATTATGTTAGCGAGTTGCAGTAGTTCATGCTGTAGCAGTCTGACATTTAGCTCTCGATGCATTTGTTTTACAAGATTGTTATTGCATGAGATGTTTGCTACTGAGAAGATTCAAGTGAATTAAACCAGAAGGTAAGAGTGACCATAATTTAACCAAAGCACTTCTTGTGTGCCTTGCCTTCAGAATGCCACATTTTTGGATTCTCCCATCTGTGCTGCTTGGGGTTGGTAACATGGGAAAAAAAATACTTAACCTGTAGGGGTTGACAAATGATCATCAAGCAAAATTTGTCATCCTGCTCTAGATGGGGGGGGTGGGAAGGGGTGCTCTGGGGGGTATCGTCGTAGGTAAAAACATATCGCTAAAACAGCAGAAGGCTGCCCTATGATGATACCGAGTTATCTGCCTATTCCAAAAAGTATCATGGCAAAAATTCACACCTCAGATGGTCCTGATAGAAGAGTTGACACAGTACACTTACAGTTGCCACTGCTTTTAAGGATTTTTTTCCATATAATTTATTTTCTGCATGTCTGCAGTTGTTCCTTCATATTTGTACATAATAGATGCTAGACTGTGAGACAAATGCTCTTCCTTTAAATGAAAGAAAGGAATAGGATAGAAAGACCAGTTTTCTGTCCTCCAACCTTTTTTCATAAAAATATTATTTCTATAAGATCAGTCTATATTTCACACTCTGTATCAAATAAAAACTTTTTATGACTTTAATTCCTGTCTAAAAGAAACTGAATTTCATCACTGTATGCAGAACTGTAAATCACAGTAACAGTAGGCTTAGTTGTAACAGCTGATCCTAATCCCACTATTTGTATTATCCTCTGTTAAGTACTGTCCTAGTACTAGGGAGGGCTAATTGGGTTATAAAACAATTTCTCAGCTTTTATGAAAACTGATTAATCCTGAGTTTGTTGATTATGAATCCAGCTATAGGATGTGAAGGCTGAGAAAAAAGTATGTTTCATTTAGCTACAACAGAGCCTTTTATTTAAAAAGTGAAGCAGACTGCTCATATATTCTTCCTTTTTAGCCTCTTTTGATATAACTTTCCTGTACTGATGTATCAAAACCTGTGGACTCTGCTATTTAAATTCTTTGTGTAGTGTGAACAGCTAAAATTGGGTAGAATCAAGCTTTAAAATGACTACTACTCCTCTACTACCAGATATCAACTTGTTTTTTTCACTCACTTATTGTTTCTACCCGTGGCCAAACCTACCTGCATTGGGAAAAATAAACCAAACCAAAACAAAATAAATTTGAACTGCATCAACCCAAAGTCCATACTAATGAATAGGACAACACTAGTGATGCATGTCTTGCTTGTACGATATCCACCAAGCATTCTGCAGTGCAGTTTTCATTTCTTTTAAGCAGATTCTCCTTTTGGAGATAGTAAATTATGACTTTAGTAGGAGAATCATTGACCAATTTAATGTATTCATGGTTTCCTATTATGCAATATGTTTGTCTAACTTTCAGAATATATAGTGCTGCCTATTCTCAATAATAATACCCAGGTTTTTATCTGTTGGGTAATTAGGAATATCAGAGCAAACTGGAAGACAATAAAACTGATGCTGCATTTTGTTTTATTTTGTCTCAAAGCTATTCTGAGGAGATTGGTACCTTTAATTCTCCTGTCAAAATCTGTCAGTCCTTTCTACATGTCACACGTTGGAATGTGAAGACATCCTTTTGATCCTGAATGTCCTCATTTATTTGAATAGCATTGATATCACAGTTACACAAGCATATATATATATATATACACACACACATATATATATTTCCTAAATATGTACATCCACATAGATATACAGCAGATTTTTTTAATTATGTACATATAGAGTACATATATAAATACATAAAATTATGTATATATTTATTATATATATATTATGTACATACATGGTACATGGTACTTAGGGACATGGTTTAGTGGGTGATAGTGGCGGTAGGGGGATGGTTGGACCAAACAATCTTGGAGATATTTTCCAACCTTAATGATTCTATGTTTCTGTGATTCGATGATATATATGTATTATAAATAAATACATAAAGTTATGTACATATAATCTTCTATAATCTCTGAGTGTAAACCATTTCCAGCCTGAATCTCCACACATACTTACATATTTTTTTCCCTTGTTTGAATTCTCTTATTCCTCTTTTATATATATACACCTCTCATGGTCTTCCTTTGTAGGTGTTTGACATTCTGGCTGATCTCTCTGTCCTTTCTTTCCCTCTGGCAATTTACTGCCTGCTCCTTTTAACAGCCTCTTTTCTGAATGTAACATGAGCACATTTATGTTTGACTTAAAGTCAAACTCTGTTTATACATTTGAAGTGAAGTAAAGTAAGTTCTCCCAACCCTCATTATCACTTGCATCTCTGGTTAGT
This sequence comes from Cygnus atratus, assembly GCF_013377495.2. Classification (NCBI taxonomy): domain Eukaryota; kingdom Metazoa; phylum Chordata; class Aves; order Anseriformes; family Anatidae; genus Cygnus; species Cygnus atratus. The sequence continues at coordinate 154,468,165 of NC_066363.1, read as the reverse complement.
TATAACATCTGCAAGATAGTGAACAAGCTTTGAATTTGACCTAAATGTTATTATGCCAGCACTGTCATAATATAAGAAGTCTTTGTCTGGTGCAAAGAAAAATAAAAGATTGTTAAACAGTTTGGTCAGATTCAGTTGTGAATGTTTCTTGAAATAGAGTAGGAAGGACATCTCTGTAGAGAAGAGGGTTCAGGACCACTAAAATAATCTAATCCTTCTGTTAGACTGGTGGCTGAGTGCACAATTTCTTACCTTCTTGCTAGTGATGCTTGAGCTCAACTGGTAAAATAGGCTTTGCAGCTGCCAAATGACTCGAGTGTATACCTGATAATGTGGTGCCACAGACCAGTTGTGGACTAAAGAAGACTTTATGTTGCAGAGTTCTCTAAAAGTATGGCAAAATAAAGCAACACTGCAGCCAGTCATTTCCTTGGGTTCTGCGCATGTTTTCCATCAAACAGCAAATGTCATTGTGGAAGTGATATTAAAAGTTACAATATGAGAGGAAGGCATCCTTCCCAGACTTCTACTGTTTCCATATTCATGAGTATCATCACAATTTTCTCTCTTACTTTAAAGGAGACAAGTTTTACACCTATCACTTTAGAATTTTTCATTATAGGTTTAAATTTCAGAAAAACAAAAGAGAGAAGGAGATTAAGTTTTGGTTACTAGTCTGGTATAAACATCCTCTAATACTTGCTTATATATATAACTTTAAAGGAAGCCTTATACCAATTTTCATACAGTTTTATTTTTCATTTTCCACCCTCAAAGCCTCAGCTTAACTCATTTTTTTCTCAACTGTTAACTACTTTAAGTATGGGTGGCAGCTCCCCGCAGACCCCTTGCTCCTGCATGGGCTCCACCCCACGGGCTGCAGCTCTGGCCTGGGGCCTGCTCCTGCGGGGGCTCTCCATGGGCCGCAGCCTCCTCCAGGCCACATCCACCTGCTCCACCGGGGCTCCTCCATGGGCTGCAGTGTGGAGATCTGCTCCGTGTGGGACCCAGGGGCTGCAGGGGGACAGCCTGCTCCACCAGGGGCCTCTCCACAGGCCGCAGGGGAACTGCTGCTGTGTGCCTGGAGCACCTCCAGCCCTCCTGCTGCACTCACCTTGGGGGCTGCCGGGCTGCTTCTCACTCTTCTCTCCTAGCTGCTGTTGTGCAGCAGGTGTTTTTCCCTTTCTTAAATCTGCTCTCACAGAGGCGCAAACAACACAACATCACTTGTTGTTGCTTGTCTATGGACAGCAGCAAGTCCCTGTGGAGCTGTGTGAAACTGGCCCTTATCTGACATGGGTCAGCTTCTGGATTCTTCTCACAGAGGCCAGCCCTGCAGCTCCCTGCTACCAAAACCTTGCCACATAAACCCATTACACACCACTCGTAGAAGAGCTATCAAAATTAGAAGATTAATTAAAAGTCTTTTCCAAGACCAAGACCAAGGCCAAGGAGCAGAGACCAGAATTATGCTCAGTCTTTCAACACAATGAAGAAGTAACTTTCAATAAAACAGATAGTAGTAGAAAAAAAAAAAAAAAAAAAAAAAAAAATTCCTGACTGGGAAATCCTACTGTGGACAGAGCTGCAAAACAGATGGTAACTTCTCCGACCTTGCCTCGTCCAAATTTATCACTGGATGTGTTTAATTAAAAACACATCAGATTAAGTCATTGCATTATATGGGAAGATGTTGGAGTCCCTCAGGTGCAATACCTGCTGGAAGAAACACACGGGGACAAGACTCTTCATTGCAGCAACAGAAATCATCCACAAAAGTAGTTTAAAGTCCACCCTATGGGGGAATTGGATAGGCTTGAGATAAGCAAATGCATTGGCTTGTGCTCTTTTATTTCTCTGGTCAGTTAGAAGACAGAATAACTTACAATAGGTGTGAAAATCCTAACTGAGACAGATTATGTTCGTGTCATTCCTTTATTTCCCTGTTTCCCTCATAACCTATGTTTTCTTGTATCAACCACTTTTTCAACTCAGTTTTCCCTCTCTGGGACTTGGCTGAAACTCAGCATAATTAAAAGCCTCATGTGAGGAAGTTCTTATAAAGTGGAAGGAAAAAGAACAAGATATTAAGAAACAAAAAACACAATGCCGCCTCATAATAAATGCTCTCAATGTGATTATAAAGAACATAAATTTCTCTTGAGGTATGAAAGTGAATTTCAGTTCAATATTTGGAAATTAATGAACTATTTCTTCAATGTGAAGCTGAATGAGGTTGAGGCTACGATTCTGTAATTCCATGGATTATTTACTAAAAAATGCTATTATTTGGTGTTAGTAGTAGAATCTACCATGCATAAATTTTCATTTAAATCCTTTTTAAAGGAATGCATGCATCTACCTTAGACCTTATGATTAAAAGCTGCATGTATGCACACATAGCTATGTATATATGTGTATGTCTATATTCATATATTTATATATAAGTGCATGTATATGTGTGTGCGTGCGTGTGTGTGTACTTGGTGGTAGGGGGATGGAGGTCTTTTCCAACCTTCATGATTCTATGATTCTATGTGCACACACAAAAACACAGAGTATGGACATACACTGCGTACACTTACACAGATATTTTTGTCTATATGTTTGTTTGGTTTTCCAGTGGTTATTCATGTATAAGGTCCTTAGAAGTACCCATAAAAATACTCTTCTCCTGGTCAGACTACAGTAAAAACAAACAAACAAAAACTTAAAGATGGATAAAACCCTACCAGTTCCTTTCCAGTGAAGGTATGGTTACAGAAAATAAATATACAGCTCTATGATATAACTGACAGTCAATTACTGTTACAGCAATATTAGAGTTATATGGAGTGGCTGAAGTCACTTGGTTTGAACACTTGACCTAGAGAAGAGCAGACTGAGGGGAGGCTTCATGGTGGCCTGCAGCTTCCTCACGAGGGGAACGGATGGGCAGGCGCTGAGCTCTGCTGTCTTGTGACCAGCAACAGGACCCAAGGGAACAGTATGGAGCTGCATCACAGAAGGTTCAAGTTGGATATTAGAAAAAGGTTCTTCACAAAGAGGTTGACTGGGCACTGGAACAGGCTCCACAGGGAGTGGTCATGGCACCAAGCCTGAGGGAGTTCAAGAAGTGTTTGGACAATGCTCTCAGACATATGGTTTTGATTTTTGGGTAGTCGTGTGTGAAACCAGGAGCTGGACTCAGTAATCCTTGTGGGGTCTTTCCAACATGGGATATTCTATGATTCTGTTTCTAGAGTAACCAGTCACTTGATACATGTCAAAGAGCTCTGTGTCTTCCCCCAAATAAAGAAATTAAAACAACCCCCCCCCCCCCAAAAAAAAAAAAAGTGCCTAAACAGTATGAACCGTAAATTCTGTTGCCATTGGAAAAGAGGAATCTACTATTGTAATTTCTTATCTGATCATCCTGAGCATCAGGAAGTGAAATGAAATAATTTCATTTTTTTACCAAATACAGTTCCTACTAAATTACAGCTCCTTCCCCTAATGAAATGATAATGTCAATAATGCATGGAAGATGAGCCTATATAAAGTTCTAATGATACCTTCAATAAACCTTATACTTACATTGATAAATATGCCTTGGGCTTTTGATATCTGAAATGGTCTTAAATTATCAAAGAAGCTCACTGAATATATTAACATGAGACTACAGAGATTATTAATATTAAACATGAAATTTCAGTGAAGATGACATTAACGATCTGATATAAACTGACAAAAGCAAATGAATTTCAAGTTAAACTTACTACCTTGTCCTTAATTCACTTTGGGTTGACTACCAGTGGTGTTGGAATTGATGTAAAGTGGCATGAATGTTTAGGAAGCCCATTGGTGTATTGGCATAGCGAAGTGTCTTTGGGCTGTTCTCTTAGTCATGTGGAGGATTGCCCTGGTTCCTGCAGATTTATTTCAGACCTTTAAATATATGTTACGAAGTTTCAAACATTTCCTTAAAGGTCAGGTCAAACAATTAAAAATACAGTGCTGCAGATGACAGTTTTTTAATTTCACTGTAATCACCTACCTTTTATTATTATTTTTTTAACCAATTTACCAGATTTGGGCATCTTCAGATTTTAGCTCCTATCTTTAATTGGAAATTATATCTTTTTCTTCCACTTTTCCCCGGAAAATTGATTTAAAAGGGTGAGGTGCTATTTTTAATTATTCAACTAAACACTTGAATATTTGTTTTTAAATGAACATCTTCCCATCTCACAATTTGATCTGGAGAACAAGAATATATGTCCTGAAGCAGATATTAACAACAGACATGGGACTGTCCTTAAACCTCCCTCATAGATGGAATGCTTAGGGGGCAGTTCAACATTTATTTTCTTCAGTAGTAGAGTTGGCTTAAGAAGTCTCCTATTTCCAGCATCTTATTTTTGATTTGGCCAATACCTTCCTCATCCTTCAGTGATGTGATACGACTGTTTGCCTTACAAGGTGAATTACAGCATTTACTGAACTCAAATACTTCCCAAATAGTTTCCCTTTTTCCATGATGTTAATTTCAATGATGAAGTGCATAGTGTTCTCTGGGAGCAGTTACTTCAGTGTGAGATGAGAAGAAAGCAGCAGGGGTATTGTGGACCCAAAAGTCTTTCATAGAAACTCACCAAGCAATGCTTTGGTGCAAAAGGGAGGTTGTGGTGTTACTGTCCCTGGGGGTGTTTAAGGAAAGACTGGACGTGGTGCTTAGGGACATGGTTTAGTGGATGACATTGGTAATAAGGGGATGATTGGACCAGATGATCCTGGAAGTCTTTTCCAACCTTAATGATTCTATAATTCTATGAAAAGTATGTAATTCATGTTGTGTAGTGGTGCATTTAGAAGGTACAGGCACCTGAGGTTGGAGAGGCACTATAACACAAGCTCACTGTGTCAGCTGCAAGCATGATAATATAATAGCCTCCCTCTATAAAGCAGTCAAGCAGATTTAAATTAAATTAGAAAAATCACTTCAGGAGGGGAAAGGAAAAGAAGAGGGGGGGGCTACCAAATGCCAGATTCTAGTCTAATGCAAATTAAAAGACTTAATGTGATAAATCCCAAAGCAAATGGGCTTTCATAATGGAACCTCTGACAGTTCCTCCATTTTAGCAGTGCTGCCAAGCCCTGCCATATGAAAGCATAAAAGCGATCATCTGCTGTGTTTGGTCTAGATTCAGCTCCCTCCTTCTTGCTTCATGGACCACATACAAACCATTTTGGAGACCAACTGACATCAGTAATTAGACCCTCCCTCACAAGAGCACACTGACAGGTACCTCAGCCAGTTCCAAGTCATTCCTTTGAGATTTATGCACCCTCGTCCTGAAAAAGTCTCAGTCCAACCTTCCCTCAACCTATCCAGAGGGCAGAGAATCTCTGGAGTTTTAGCCAAACAAGTTGAGGGCTAAGAGAAATTTCTCAAATAAGGTAAAATGTACCTACAAGCAGAAAAATAAATAAATAAATAAATAAATAAATAAATTCTCAGAGTTCATCAGTGGCTTTCGGGAACCGGAAACACCATGGATATCAATTAGGATCACACTTAAAAGCATTAAAAATTCAAATCCCAAAATTTAAACTAGGCAGTTTTAGACCAAACATGATTTTAAAAGCACCTCTCTGCCTCCACAGTAAGACTTTCACATTAGTCATTTCTAATAAATCGCTGAATCAAGTTATCTCTTCACAGTATGCCGTGCTGCTTGTATCAAGAATAAGGGCTCAGAAGTCAGAAGTAATGGGAAATATATGCCTATCTCAGCTTCTGGGGATCTCTGAGCAGTAAGGCAGATCTCAGTTTCTCTTACTGTACACTGAGAACTGTAGTTATCATTGCTTGAATTAGCAGGAACATACTGAGGAATGGGTGCTAGGTGCTATGCGTACCTCAGATGAAATACTTGCTGACTTGGATTTTTACTGGATTATCTAATTGCTAATGAAAATTAATGTGAAAAAGATATGAATACTCAAAAGTATACATGACTGTGTAGCTACCTAACCCAACTACCCAGCTATGTGTCTTCAGAATCACTCCTTCACAGATATTTCTCACCTCATTGAAAACATGTCTCAGTGTACTCCCCCATCCTCCTCACTTCTTGCCTTTGGTCTGGCCATTGCCTTGTTCAGACACTGGCCATTGCACCTGAGGTACATAGTGAACAGTGTTCTGGCTACACCTGAAGCCTTGCTCAGGCAGATAGCGACCACAACATAGACTCAAGCTGAGTGCTGGAGAAACTGACAGGGAAGTGTCTTGCTCAGCAGCTGAGGGCCAATGGACCATGTGCCAAAAAAAACAATGTGACTATTAGTCCATCATCTTACCCCATAAATAGCGAGCAGGCCAAGCACCCTTTGAGCTCTTCTACATTGCAGCAGGCTGCATGACAGGATCTCCCTTGAGTAGGGATGCCTCTTGAGGTCTCATCTGCTGCAGAAATCCCTTATTCCTCTCAAGGGATTCCTTGCCACAACAGGTCCTTGTTAATTGATTAATAGCTTGCTAAACCTTGTAAGCTTCACTAAGATTATATCTTTGATTGTGCACATATAATCCTTAGACATAAACCATGGACCAGGTCTGGGACTAGGAGTGGATTCAGCCACACCTAGGCTCCTTACCTCTGTGGTTCAAGGAGTTTAGAAAGCAAGGGGATCCACTCTGAACCTCAAGTCTCAACAGGAGGACTCAGCAGTGTGTTAAATGCAATGATTATTGTAGCTTCCGAAAGTCCTTTCACTGGCTCGAGTGTGCTTTAGATGCTACTCAATAGAAATCATGATTAGAGAATTTGAATTTTATTAAGTGAGGCCGATGGAGAGTGATAATGCCATTTACTAGACCAAATATCAAAATTGAGAAATACAACAGTAACAAGATTTTTATTTTTTTTTCCCCTCCATATAAACTTTTTCTCACTTCAGTCTTTAGGGCCAGTTATGACTCCAGCAGTTTTAGGAAATTTAGCATGAAGTGCAATGAAAGGAACAGGTTGTTACTCATTGAATTGCCTATCCATTTGGAGGGATTAAAAATATGTACATTCTGAAGCTATTACCTTGGGGAAAAAAAATCATACTGTTTTACAAACTGTCCAGCTCCATGAAGATCAAATAATTCTCTAAAAATTGTTTCACCATGACCTCTTCTCACTATTAGTGCTGCAGCTGAGAAGTATATCTCTGTCGTCTCAAAGGGTTGAAGGCACTAGAAGTTTATCTAAATAGAAAAGGTGTCCAAGAAGCTGCCCAGCTCTCAAATCTAAAGTGGCTCCCTATAAGTTTGTTGCAGTTCAGCCATAAATGAGTTGGTATCCGGACATTAAATTCTCGCATTTGCCATGAAGGGAAAGTGGAGGGGATTGTACTACCTCAACTGTAGAACTACAAATAACTTAAAATCTTTTAGACTTGTCTTATCTCATGATTAATTTCCTTTACTTTTGATTATGTATGAGCTATAGATATAATCTACTATATATTTCTAGGGTCTCATTAAACTCAATGAGGGAAAAAGCAGTGCATCTACTGAGTGATTTATGTGTCCTAGGACAAAAGGATTCATTTCTCAGAAGTATTTTTTTCTTACAAGGTGGATCATTAGCTTGGATTAGACATCTGCTTTAGATAGCTAAAGTTAGTGAATCACCTTTGACCGTTGAAGATTGGGTCTGCAATTTAATATGCTGGCCATGCATATTATAGTCAATGGAAAGATAGAAGCATGTCTAGAAACATTTCCTGGACAAATTCATCCTACCAGTCCTAGAATGGGATGAAATATCATCTTAAGGGTACTTTTCTCATTCTCTCTACTGACTGTACAGGGAAGTTAAGATACAGATTTTGGGGGGATAAAGCTAGTCAAAATACATTCCCTGCCACATTTCAAAAGATGAGTGTAAGCATAAAATAACACTTACACAGACATCCACTAAAATCAGTAGGGACTGAAGAGCACAAATAATTGTAGATATTTGCCTTTTTTTTGTCTTTTTTTTTTTTTTTTTGTACTTATCTTCCCATATATAAGAAAAAAATAGTAATAGATTTCTGTCCTCAAAGGAGTACTGAGCACAGAGTTATGAAGGATTACAAAACATTTTTGCATAGGTGCAGTAGACTGAAGATGCAAGGCATGTCCAAAGCACGGTGGTCTGAAACCAAGGCCATGCCCCAATTCAGGGGGAATAAGCACAAATGCAACAAAATTTATGCTTTGGTCATAGTCTATATGGCTGAAAGCATAGACAAATCCTGGACCTTTGTTTTAACTGAGGGAAAGTAATTAAATCCTTCTTGAAGCAGGAAAGATCATATCTTCATTCCTGTTTAGAAGTTCATTTCTGTGACTTGGTAGCCTGTAGTCCTCTATTCAAATCCTACCACTGTCAGTGAGAGAATTTTGCCTACTTCGACTACAAGTCCTTTGCAATGATCTTAGCAAAATGCAGCCCTGATCAGGTTATTTCTTTGTGTGTCACTGTAATACAAATAACAACAATGTTAACGAATAGTAATAACATTTAGTTTCCCCTGGAAATTCTTTCAATTGTGTTCCATATGTAAATAATAATAATAATAATAATAATAAACATAAAACCCTTTCTCAGAAACAATAAAAAATAATTGAAGAATAATCATCTTATCGCTATTCACCATCTCTTTATTATTCTAACATGAGCAACTGCTAAATTAAATGACAATGGGTTTATAAGTTTAAAAGTGATCTGAATGACTTTGTAATTCAAAAACAAGATAACATTTCTTTTTAAGTAGTATCATAGCCTAATGCTATCTATACATTACAAGACCCTTTGTTTATAATACAGAAATAATTTAACTGTATAATACAGTTAAAGGATGAAGCACCTCCTTGTTGATGAAAATGGAAATTGCTACATGCTAATTCCTTGCTCATTGAAAGTCTCAATTTGTTCTTAAGATCAGAACAAATTTTGGCTGCCAAGAGGTAATATGTTCATGGAAAGGGCCTTGTTCTGCAGTAGCTTTGCTGAAATCAGAAACCAGCAAGGGCCTAACACCATCAAAGGCCAAAGTTTGATTCCATAAGGGCTGATGACAAAGAGGACTTTCCCTTGTTTGGGGTCCACTTCCCTCAGTGTAGCAGCACCCCAGGCAATCCTAAGGACTGATTTAGTTTTCCCTTTCCTAAAAAAAAATCTTCTCATTATATTTCAGAGCAGAGTTTCCTTTGTAGGAAAGACACAAAGACAGGTAAGAGCTCATCAGCTGCTGAACAGCAGCTTATGGCCAAACTTGATGAAAAGTGAGTAATTATAAACCCTGAGGCTGGTAGGAGCCACAGAGAAATTCTGAGGAACGTCCTTCACTTAGGCCTTCAGTTGCCTAATGGTGTGTTTTAGTTGACTGGGATTAGTGCATTTTGAGATGTTTTATACTAAGATATACATGTGGTAGTTATGATGTAGAACCTGTATGAGGCCTCAGCCTCTCTGAAGCCTCAGGTAGAAATCACACCAAATATTTTAAATGCTAGTTGCCTGTATTTAGTTATCTGTATCTCTTGCATAGTATCTATAACTCTCCACAATATGAAACAGATAACTATGAAACCAAGCCACTGACAGTGATAAAGTTCAAAATGGAAGAAAAACAAACAAACAAACAAAAAGCATTTATATTTTGCTTACTGAGACAAGTAAATATGAATTTAGCCAGCAATAGTTCAAATTCTCCCTCACCTGTACTTCTTTCAAGGTCAAGTTATTTTCTAAGGCAGAATACTTTTCTAAATTATTGGACATGACAGAATAATCACTGTGTTGAATTCAAAAAAAAAAAAAAAGAGTACAAATGATAAATGAAATTAAATTATTGTTTCTGGTACCAGATTATTCTTCTGCCTGGTATTAGGCAATTCCTATTTATTCTGAGTGTTTCTAACAAGAGATTAAGTAAATCTGCCTCAGACCGTAACTAGTTAAGTGACCATTCCTGTATTATAAATATTACACTTGGACATAATTCATTTATATGTTCTGCCTTCCTAGTCTCCCAAAAGGCCTTCATAAATTCTTTTTTTTTTTTTTGTCTCTAAAAATTATCTTTTCAAGAAATATCTTAGTAGACACTAACAGAAAATGTAACAAAAGTCCAATTCCATGGAAGTTAAAACTGTTTCAGTCTAACTCTTCCTTTTTTATATCCCTTTAATTTAGAAGCTGCTCTTGTTTACCTTGCAGCCTATAATGAATTAAGATATCTGGCAATTCCTTAATTTCAGCAGATTATTTAAACACAACCAAAAATTCTACAGCAGCATAAACTGTACAAGAAATTTTACCCAAATCTCTAATTGATCTGAGTGTCTAGAGTGGTAGCTTGGTTTGGAGTTATCTATTGCTTTTATGTTTTTATTAGGTTCGGTGTTTATCTTCATATAGGTAAAGAGATTATCTGAAATCTCAGCAACATACGTGGGCTAGAGATAACTCTCCCATACGCAACTCTATATATGATCTATGGTATAACCCTTTTCAGGACTCCACATGGCCATCCAAGTGGTCAGGGTTAATCTAGGCTGGCAGAGTACTGCTATATCCAGCCTCCTTTCAGCATCTTCTTCATATAACCTTTTGGAAAGAAGTGGGAGAGCTAGCTAGGCTCCCTTTCAGGAAAAAGTGTTTGACTACCTGTACACAGCTTTTCAATTTTTTTTTTTTTTTTTTCCACGGCTTTTACAAAGTCATTGGAAAATGACATCATCTGAGGCAGCACTTCTCCCTTTGGTCAGTTCTTGATGCACTTGGCAACATTTCAAATATTAGGCGGATAAAATTGAAACTACTCTGGAATCAGGTGTGAACTATGCAACTTGGGCTGCTGCATTCCCCATGTGCTAGTAAGCTGCTCATCCCACCACATCATCAATGAGGTGAGCTAGCAGGCACACAGCGGCTGGGATGCTTGGTCTTCTTCCCTGGTAGAGGAGTCATTTACTATTTACAGTATCTCTAAAATTCAAGGTTGTCTCTTTGTTCACATCTTCTGATTTATTTATTTATTTATTTATTTATTTTTATCTGATAGCTTCCTGCTGGAAACTGGATGCTGCTTTAGATGGTATGACTTAATATACTTTGCAAAAGAAGGCAGGCAGGCAAGTCACATAAATACCTACTGGTCCTACTAAAATTTGTTTTCATTTCTAGTTACATCAATATTGCTCTAACTTTGACTGGACATCTCTTTACTCAGTAAGATACCTAGATTCTAGAAGTTACAGAGCAAAAAACAGAGTAAATAGATATGACAGGTAAAAACATAACCAATGTCTTCTCTTTTCATTTGGAAATGTTTTGTGCTTAATGCAATGCTTTGCTATTGTCTCTATTCATTTTAAAAGAAAAGTCTTCCTACTAACAGAAATCAAAGAAAGAAAATGCTGTCACAAAACATTTATGCCATTCATTGATAAACTGATGACTACAAATATATTTTAAATAATTGAGTTTGCTTTGAAACATCATATTTAACTAACACAGATTTACCTGTGTTAACTACACTTATGTCACTTTTTATATATATACTTATTTAATTTGGGTAGTAAGGAAGAGGTAAATAAATAAATAAATAAATAAATCCTACTGTATTTTACATAGAAGGTTGATGTGAGATTCAATTGACCAAAGGTAGATACCAACCTTAAAGATAACTAGACCTGAGTCTGTGTGCTTTCCTTCTCAATTAATTAAAGAAATAGACACTGTTATAGTGCAGTCAATTTCATGCTAAAGTAGACATCTGTAATAAATCAGATGAATTGTGGCCTTGAGATGCTGTCTTTACGTTGCATTATAGACACCCCTGATGACAAGTGACATAAACCTACTCCAGTGATCCAGCTTGTTTTATCAGTTAAAAATAAATAAATAATCAGCTATTAAAATTTACTTGTAATTATGGGGAGTAATCAAATTGGTTTATCTTAACACAAATACCATTTCATATACTCTAATTTGATAAAATATGATACAATGATCAGACCTCATCCAGATCAAATTTTTGTTTCCTCATTACCCCATAGAATTAAGAGTAGATATTCATGCACACAGAACAAATATTCAAGTGAAACATCTGCTTTAGAATTGTACCAACAGGTTTAAAATTGTCTATGAAGAACACTGCTGTGAGGAATGGCATTCATCACAACAAACCTTCAAACGTTTACAATGCAACATAGACTACTCTAGCACTAACTATGCAGGATTACATTAGTGTTGCTCAAGAGGTACTTTAAAGGTTTGAGTCATCTAAACTATCTTAGAGATCTATCATTTGGAGTAAGAAACACTTAGCTGTGTGCTGTCATTCCTCTTAAGTAGCAACTGACAGGCATGTGGAAGTGCCACATTTCTGCATCAGAAAAAAAAGAAACTCCATTTCCATTTCTTCTACCCTGCAGACTGTAGAAGATGATTTCCCATAGCAGAGATAAACTTACATTTTTAAGCAGCTTTGTTTTTTGCCTTAATAGAGACAAGGAATGAGAAGAGAAATATTCAAGATAAAAAGGTTTCCTTTCAATTTAGGAAGGAAGGAAGGAAGGAAGGAAGGAAGGAAGGAAGAGAGGGAAGGAGGGAGGGACGAAGGAAGGAAAGAAGGAAGGAAGGAAGAGAGGGAAGGAGGGAGGGATGAAGAAAGGAAGGAAGGAAGGAAGGAAGGAAGGAAGGAAGGAAGGAAGGAAGGGAGGGAGGGAGGGAGGGAAGGAGGGAGGGACGAAGGAAGGAAGGAAGGAAGGAAGGAAGGAAGGAAGGAATATGAATTAAAAATAGTCATTAGCCGTGTGCCACATTTTGCATAAATGAAGTTGTTTGCCAGAAAAAGAAACATAAAAACAAGCAAAGAAAAGCAACAGTAAGGAAACAAAATAAAAATTTAAATTTAACTTGAATGATGAGCAAGAAACCCCCACCAGGGAAAGGACAAGAGAGTCACTTTATACAACAGTCTCTGACACAGTTCTGTGTATTTAATTCAAAGGTTATTCTGTGCTAAGGTCTTAGATTTAAATTAAGTGTGACATATTCAGAATGAAATTGTAAGGGCTTGAGACATAAGCACTTACAGCAGTAAATAAGTAGCTTCTGAACTTTTTTTTTTTTTTTTTCCCCATGTGATCATAGAATCATTAAAGTTGGAAAAGACCTTCAAAATTGTCTGGTCCAACCATCAACCTACAACCAATGTCACCCACTAAACCATGTCCCTAAGCACCACGTCCAGCCTTTCCTCGAACACCCCCAGGGACGGTGACTCCACCACGTCCCTGGGCAACCCGTCCCAATGTCTGACTGCTCTTTCTGAGAAGAAATGTCTCCTCATTTCCAACCTGAACCTCCCCTGACTCAACTTGAGGCCATTCCCTCTAGTCCTATCACTAGTTACCTGCGAGAAGAGGCTGACCCCCAGCTCCCCACACCTTTCTTTCAGGTATTTGTAGAGAGCATTTATTTGTAAGGTCTCCCCTGAGCCTCCTCTTCTCCAGACTAAACAACCCCAGTTCCCTCAGCTGCTTCTCTCTCTGACTTGTTATGTAAATTGTAATGTACATAACATCCTTTCCAGTGAATAGAAACAAATTGTCTTGAAAAAAAGAATTGCATATGTGCAAAAACATGCTGATTTTAGGTCAGATTTTTTTACAGAAACATTGTATGTTAAGGAAAGAAATGAAATGGCACTGTGTAAAAATATTCCCCTTGCAGAATTTTATGTAAACATCCATAAGCACCTGTTTAGTTATTTTACACCACTGGGAAATTGTCTTTATTTCAGAAATAATAATGAAAAATAGTTAGAAGTGCTTCACTTCTTTAAATGATAAAGGGTATATAATAAAATATATAGGCATACAATAGAGCATATAATAAGTATGTAATATGATATTGGCATTGTCAGGTGAATTGCTTTCCCCAGAATGGTAAGGAAAGATGACCCTCTCAGAGTCAGATTCATATATAAAATAAGAGTAAAAGCAAAACTTCTGCCTTGGCCTACAGTAGTAAATTACCATATTTGAAATGTCTTTTATCTGCAAGCAGAGATCCTGGTGTTGTAACTACCATTTCAATAAGACAATAGATTTAAGAAAATTTATAAAGTAATCATAGTTCTTTTTGTGTAAGCCCTAAGAAGCAAGAACATTTTAAATAAAGATGTGATTTGCATTTTTGGTGGTTTTTAAATCTTGTAAATTCTAATGGATTTTACATTAAAAAATAATAAATAAAATAACTCCCCTGAATCCTGCTCCAGATATATTAAAAGGAACTAAACTTTTGAGATTTAAGTTGTATTAGTCTCAGAATCATAACATTGTTCTAATGGAGTTACTGCTACTCTCTATGGGAAAGAGTTAAATGAAAGATTCCAGAAGCTTTGTTAGGTATTAGCACACTAGGAAATTGTTCTGTAATACTGATTTTTGTGACCCTCTACAATTATACTCATTCAACTTTTATCTGAACATGGAATGTTCTTTCAGAGTTCATTTGAAAACCGAAGTATTACACAGAAAGAATTTTTATATTTTCACATTGTAATGACTTTCATCCAGGAATCCCTTGGCAGCTTAAAATATTAATTATGCCTGTCTGGCATATAGGCAAAGATTCTATTTTATAGATGAGTAAACTGATGGCGAGAGACTGAGTGGCAGAAACAGAAGCTAAGGTTTGAGTTGCAGAGCTACAGTAGCAATGAAATATGTTTATAATTTTAAACATGTTATTACTGTAAATTCATTTGCTTATTTTCTGACTGCTCTAGAAATGCATGCAAATGGTACTTAACTGGTGTCCCAACTTAAAGTCAGACACCAAAGAAGAACGTGGTAGATTCACACCTCAGGTAGTTTGGCATGCTCTACAGTGCAGTAACAAAGAGGTTTCAATCACTGCTTGTTCAAAAGCACAGCCAAGACTGCACACACACACACGCAATAATTATTTAATGAAGTGACTTGAGGAGAATCTGGAAGTTTGTCAATAATCTGTAAACTACTTAGGAATTCTTCACACCTTCCCAGTCTATACAAAGGGAACTGGGATTATTATCCAAAGAGTCTGTTTATATAATCTGATTTTATTTCCATCCATTATTTGCTTTGTTCCTCTTTTCCCTAGAACAGGTAGCATGAGTAGTTTCCATGAAGGTTAGTAGAAATTACAGGTGTGAAAAGTAATATTTCCCTTCAGCCACTAATGTTATCTCACTGGGTCATGAACCTATCTAGATAATGATGAAAATCTGGATTTGTGCATACAACCACCATTGCAGCTATTAGGAATGTGATTAATCTCCCCCTGTCTAGCTGGCAAAAGGAAGTATGTCATCTTGCATAAACGCTGAGAACCCTCTCAGTAGTCACAGGGGAAAACAAGCATCTCCAAAGGTACAATTATTTTAGGTTGGGTTGGTTTGCCCTCTGGTAGTGCATGATTGTCTGTGAACTGCAGAGAGATCCTGTAACACTTACCTAACCTGCCCACAAGTGGCACAGGTTAAGTAGAATTTAATTAAAAAAAAAAAAAGGGGGGGGGGGGGGGGGGGAGAAAGAGAAGAAGAAGAATTTCTGCTACTTCTTTATAAGTAGACTTATATGTTTTATGTAATTTCTGTAACTTGTTTGGTGGTTCTACAGTCTTTAATTCTCATCTTGTCTGTGCTTAGCTGCTGATTGCACTTTTATTTCCAAATTACACTATTAGGATCCAATTGACCAGATTAAAATGACCTTATCTTGAAGAACTTGAGTGATACTGGTTTCTTTCATATTTTTCCTTTTTTTTAAATTTATTTATTTTTTCCCCCTCTCTCTCACTCTCCACAAACTCTGCAATTCAGTTGCCTCTTCTTTTGTGGCAAAGTATTATTTATATTTTATCCGGATAAAATCAGAGGAGAATAGTAAGAAACAAAGACAGAACTAAAAACACCTTCCCACAAACACAAACGTTCCCAGGCTCAACTTCACTCTTCGTTCCTGACTTTTCTTCCTCCTCACTCCTAAATGGTGCAGCAAGGATGGGGAATGGCAGTTGTGGTCAGACATAATACTTTGTCTCTGCTGCTCCTTCATCAGACTCTGCCCATGCTCCAGCGGGGGTCCCTCCCACAGGATACAATCCAGCATGGGTCCATGCCACAGCGTGCAGTCCTTCAGGATTGGACTGCTCTAGCATGGCTACCCCATGGGTGGCAGCTGATGCTAGACCCTCTGCTCCACCATGGGCTCCTTGTGGACACAAGCTGCAGTTTATGCCAGGAGCTTGCTCCTGTGGGGGCTCTTGCATGGGCCTTTGGCACTGAGGACAAATCATGTGGCAGAGCTCCCATTCCTAGAGAAAAGCTCTTTCTTCCCAGAACATATGGTCTAGCCCATGCATCTCAGTAGCACACCAGCATATGCAGTTTTGTGTTGTATTGGCTTTTTCTGCCCTGGGAATTGTGTCTGGGCATTGTAGGAGAAGGCTTATTGTCACAAGCCAATGCTGTGCCCTGGGACATGTTGGATGACTATATATGCAACCCACCTCTGACAGATTTTCTATTAGAGACACATCCTTTGTGTCTCACACTGATACTTTGTTTTCTTCTGCATTTCTGCATCTGAATTGGGAAAATACTGTGAAAATTTGTTCAATGTACAGATAAAATATAATTAATTAACACTGAGACCTTACCTTGTGCTATGAAATGGGGAAAAAGAGAAAATGAGATAAGCTACATAACTAGCTAGCATGTCTTGCATGTAACATATTATCTGCAACAGGGAAATTGAGAAAAGGAAAACAAAGCGGGAAAACAGAGTGGGTGTCCACTTACTGGTGTCTGAGAATATTCAAGATTCAGTAAAACTGAGTTATTCCACCCAGAACTACAGAGAGACTCAAAGCAACGAGACAACCAACAGGAACTGACAGCAGAGCTTAACCATCTTGCACATCTTTATCAGATAGACTTGGATTTTAAGTGATTTTTGAAAAAGTTATGCAGGGTATGTTTTCCTGAGCATATTAAAGATGCAGAGATGCTTTAAAGTTACATTTTTGAGAATAATTAGATTTACCACTTTACCAATTAAGTTTTCTAGAAGGCTGTGACAAGTTTTCTTTCCTGATTATTTTTGTTTTGCTTTGTTTTGTCTTGTTTTTAATAAACTGCATTTAAACATCTGAATCATTGGACAAATTAAATGCTGTTTCCTGTAACAATAGCCATAATCTAAACGCTTCATCTGGAATCCCATCGATATTGTATATTTGGCTGGCAAATGATTCATGTTGCATTAAATTACATTTCTGTTTTCCTGGGCTGCCTCTTCAAATTTTCTTGACACTTCAATTCATTAAGCAGATGGAGATGGAACATGTGACTAAAATATTTTGTTCAATAATACTTACGTCCATTCCAGCAAACCAGTGTAATCCACTGCGCTTAGAGGAGGGTTGTTTCACTTCAGCACCTTTCCTAATAACTGGTTGAAGGCTCCCTTACAGAAATCCATTTCTGACAATTCATGCATAGTTGATTAAATACCTCTATTTAACATACCTCTTCCCCCCTTCCCTTGATAAATGCAAGGAAACAGAAGCTACAGAGTTGTTGATTAAGATGATATCGGACAATTAATTATGCATTGTAATAACCTTTAACCCAAGAAAATGCTTCCTTTTATTTTTAATCAACTGAAATGAAAAGTGATCAAATAATTACATGTTCTTGTCTTCCAGTCAAGCTGTAGGTAGAGAAAGGATGTTGAGAGAGGAAATCAAGTAGAAATTTAAAGAAAGTAATGATAATAATGAAGCAAACAGTGAAGAAGAAATAAACCTCTTGAAATGAATAATTATATTATTATTTTGCTTGCTTCAGCATCATATAAACAAGTTAAGACCTCCCGAGACTGCTTCTGCACTCAGCTTGATGTCAGTGCCACTAGGAAATTAGAAGGTATTCCCAACCTGTGTTCATACCTGAGTGATAAGGACCTGTAATATGGGAATGGTTCTGCACCTGATTCTTCACAGGCTGCTTCCTTTGCATCATTATTTCCCATGGTGTATGTGTGTCTGTTGGGGAAGTTCAGGAATATTTCATGAATCCTTCTTTTCACAAGTAGAAAAAAGGGTAAAAATTAGGGAAAGAAACAAAGAAATAAAAACCCCACAGTGCATTGTATTAAGCACTACACAAAAGGAATGTTTATACCTTCAGCCACAGATGAAATTATACACTTCACTTGTAAGAAGCAGCAATATATTTATTGATATAATGTAGTGATCTAACACAATCACAAATAAGACAGCCATAATAAGATTCAAGATGGCATGGTATACTTGATTATTTATTGCATAGAGGATGGAGTAAGTCAGAGGCTTCAGGGAGACCTTCCTGTTGAGTCTTGAGGTTCAGAGTGACCCCCCTTGCTTTCTAAACTCCTTGAACCAAAGAAGTAAGGAGCCTAGGTGTGGCTGAATCCACTCCTAGTCCCAGACCTGGTCCATGGTTTATGTCTAAGGATTATATGTGCACAATCAAAGATATAATCTTAGTGAAGCTTACAAGGTTTAGCAAGCTATTAATCAATTAACAAGGACCTGTTGTGGCAAGGAATCCCTTGAGAGGAATAAGGGATTTCTGCAGCAGGTGAGACCTCAAGAGCCATCCCTACTCAAGGGAGATCCTGTCATGCAGCCTGCTGCCATGTAGAAGAGCTCAAAGGGCTCTTGGCCTGCTCACTATGGGGTAAGATGATGGGCTAATAGTCACATTGTTTTTTTTAGCACATGGTCCGTTGGCCCTCAGCTGCTGCGCAAGACACTTCCCTGTCAGTTTCTCCAGCACGCAGCTGCTGAGCAAGGCCTTGGGTGCAGGCAGGACAATGGTCACTATCTGCCTAAGGTTCAATGGCCAGTGTTTGAGTAAGGCAATGTCACTGAGCCTGTTGGAGTTCAAGAAGTTTTTGGACAATGCTCTTAGACATATGGTCTGATTTTGGGGTGGTCCTGTGTAGAACCAGGAGCTGAACTCCATAAGTGCTTGCAGCCCAGAAAGTCATCCATATCCTGGGTTGCATCAAAAGAAGCATGGACAGCAAGTCGAGGGTGGTGATTCTGCCTCTCTACTCCACTCTTGTGAGTACCCACCTGAAGTACTGCATTCAGATCTGGGGTCCCCAGCACAAGAAGGACGTGGACATATTAGAATGAGTCCAGAGGAAGGCCACAAAGATGATAAGGGGGCTGGAGCACCTCTCCTGTGAAGACAGACTGAGGAAGTTGGGGTTGTTCAACCTGGAGAAGAGAACGCTCCGGAGACACCTTATAGAGGCCTTTCAGTACCTAAAGGGGGACTACAGGAAAGCTGTGGTGGGGCTTCTTGTCAGGGAGTGGAGTGATAGGACAAGGAGTAATGCCTTTAAACTAAAAGAAGAGAGATTTAAATTAGACATAAAGAAGAAATTCTTTACTCAGAGGGTGTTGAGGCACTGGAACTGATTTCCCAGAGAAGCTGTGGATGCCCCATCCCTGGAAGTGTTCCAAGGCCGGATGGGGCTTTGGGCAACCTGGTCTGGTGGGAGGTGTCCCTGCCCATGGCAGCGGGAATGGAATTAGCTGGTCTTTAAGATCCCTGCCAACCCAAACTATTCTGTGATTCTATGATTCTATGATTCTATGATTCTATGATCCTTGTGGGTTCCTTCCAACTCAGGATATTCTATGATTCTTATGCATTCTGTTTCTGCTACTATGGCTGCAAAATGAAAATATTTATTCAAAGTAGAGAATAATTAACATATATAAATATATTTGTTTTACAAATCAGTAAAAGAGACATAGGACTTAGTCAAAATTCTTCAAGCAATATAGGAAGACCCCTAGGTTTTTACTAGTAACTTTGTTAAAGATTGCTGAAAAGAGATCAGCTATGTAATTAGTCAAACAGCTCAGCTATCTGCTGGTTCAGAGTACTTACAGTGTGAGCCTTTATTGTACTTATCACATATTTGTATTATATAATAATATAATGTTATTGAAATGCATTTTCAGATCAGTGTTTTAATGATCATTAATATCCTTACTATTAAGACTCCTTTCTAATGCTAATAGCTTGCTTTGATTTTCACAATGGCCCTGGTTCAGGAATGTCCTCAGGTACATTTTGTTTTATTCTGAATACTGAAATAATGATAAGTATATTTAATTCAGTGTATAATTAACTATTTATTTGACTTGGTATAAATGTGTTTCTTCCTTTTATAATATCCCTATGCAAATGTGAAGATTTTCATATTATGTTCATGAGTACCAGTATGCGTTGCAGGATATGCAACGCATAGTGCTGAGGAGGAAGGGAGAACATTGTTCTCTCATGAATATCACTTTTGATCAAGTCATTAAGTACACGGTCCTGCCACAGAGATGAGCAGGGTGTTTGTGACCTGGTGATGTGGATATTAATGAACATCTTTCCTTGCATCTGACTTTGAACTTTTCATCACCTTTTCTGTTTAGAGAGCTTTGCTTCAATTCCAGTTAAGTCCTTGCAGAACTCATTTAATTTCTTTTACATGACTGACCTTTCTCACACATGACTGGCTGTCACAAGCTGAAGAGGCTGGTAGGTCTGGGTTTTTGAATCTTGAGCCATTTAATTGCATCAAGAGACATTTTGCTGTGGGATAATAAAGAATGCCAGTTTACTTAACTCATTACATGCTTTTAAAATGATCCTGAGAGGTCAGACTCAGACTTCATAAAGCTCTTTCTTCCCACCCACTCTCATGCCAACAACTTAATAATAACCATTCACAGAATCACAGAATCATAGAATATCCCAAGATGCAAGGAACCCACAAGAACCATGGAGTCCAACTCCTGCCTACACACAGGACCACCCAAGAATCAGACCAGATGTCTGAGAACATTGTCCAAATGCTTTTTGAACTCTGGCAGGCTCAGTGCTGTGACCACTGCCGTGGGGAGCCTGTCCCAGTGCCTGACCACCCTCTGGGTGCAGAACCTTTTCCTAACATTCAGCCTGAACCTCCCCTGATGAAGCTTCATTCCATTCCCTCGGGACCCATCACTGGTCATCAGAGCATATATATATCATTAACAGAGCATATATCCATAGTACAGTTACTAATGGAATCAACATTCATTTTAAATATCCAGAACAGCTCTTTATGTTTAGGAGGTACGAAGGAATATACTTCTGATAACTGTTAATAATTCTGACTTACACTAGCTGTACACCTGTTCTTATATTAATTCACTTTTTTTTTTCTGGTGATGAACAAACATTAGTTTGATATTTGTAATTTTGTAAGTTGACTACACTTTCTATTCTTTCTGAAAGAGTACCAGTTTTACTGATCTTGTCTAAAATCAAATAAATAAAAAAAATAGGAATACTGATGTTCCCAATATATTCAAACTCTTTGGATTTTTGCTCATTTGAGATTCAGGCTGGGACTCATCTGACATAACGTAAGGTTTCTAAAACTTTTTCCAAGCCAGTTAGCCTGGACACTCTCTCATAACCATCTGATATAGGTTTTGATTAGTGGCATTCTAGTAACAGCTATTTCTTATCAAAGGATCAGATTTGGTTTTATTTTCTTATGTTTGCATTAAGTATAAATGGAGGAATAATGCAGACAATGAGTCCTGGAATTACATTTATGTGCAGCCTCAGAGTGATTCTAGAGATTTATTATTTTATTTATTATTTTAAAATAAATATAAATAAATATATTCAAATATATTATTTGCTTATTATTTAAATATACTTTATTTATTTATTTATTTGTTTATTTATTCATTTTTTTCTCCACAGCTACAAGGCAGAAGGAATTAAAGATGTTGAGCTTCAGCTAGACGACTTTAGTCAACTAATCATGAAAATAGCTCAACTGGAAGCGCAATTTGGACAATGGATGGATAAGTAAATTCCCTATCTGTGCCTTTATTTCTCACCAGAAATCTATGGGGACATTTGTAGCACATTCAAAAGATCAAACTATTTCAAACATTAACTCAGTTCCTCTCTCCACCTAATGGGTATTCTGTCACTTTCCATGTCACAAACAAAATTACAGCCCCTTTTCTCTACAAAGCCACTATTAATGAAAATACTTTAGGTTATATTTGTTCTAAGAAAATAATAAACAATTCCATGTGGCCTGAAAAGGGGTCTAGAGTTTATACATTTTGTTCTTCAGATATAAGTGTCCTGGTTTCAGCTAGGATGGAGTTAATTTTCTTCCTAGAAGATATGGTGAGGTGTTCTGGATGTAGGATGAGAATATTGCTGATATATGCTGATGTTTGAGTTGTTGCAATGCACTGCTCACACTAGTTCAAGGACTTTTCAGCTTCTTGTGCTGCCCTGCCAATGAGGACGTTGGGGGTGCACAAGGAGCTGGGAGGGGACAGAACTGGTACAGCTGGCCCAGACTGACCAGACGAATGTCCCATACCATATGGAGTCATGCTGAACAATTAATATGGGGTGGCTGGCAGAGGTGAGGGGGACCGCTGCCTGGGGATGGGATGGGCATCGGTCAGCGGGTGGTGAGCGATTGCATTGTGTTTCACTTGCTTTGTACATATTATTATTATTACTACTACTACTACTACTACTACTACTACTACTACTACTACTCTTTCTTTTCTGTCTTATTAAACTGTCTTTATCTCAATTCACAAGCTTTTACTTTATTTCCCTGAATATCTACCCCCACCCACTTAGTGGGAAAGGGGTAGGGGAGCAAACAGCTGTGTAGTGTTGAGCCACCTGCAGAGTTAAACCACAAGAATAGGTCAGAGAGATATAACTCAACACTTCCTCGGAACTATTTTATAAGCCTTTCCAATGGGGAGGGAGGGAGGGAAGGGGAAAATTTACTAAACATTTTCTTAAAGTAAAAGAGCAAATCAAAGTTTGGATTTCTTCACTTCTTTTTTAATTTTTTTTTAATTTTTTTTTTCAGTCCAGGGGCTAAGCTGAGGCCAAACTGGCCTCTGCAGAGCTGGACTTTTAAAACTGAACACCGCTGAAATTATACCAAAGATAAACAGAAAATTACTGGTCCATATATTAGCTCAAATCTATCTACAACCTTATTAGGGGGCTGATGGTTTGCTTCTTTTATATATTAGAATTCTTCTGTGACATAGTGTTGTGGTTTAGCCCGGCTGGCAGCCAAACACCACACAGCCGTTCGCTCACCCTCCCCCCTCCCTCTCCGGGATGGGGGAGAGAAATGGGAAAGTGAAGCCTGTGAGTTGAGATAAAGACAGTTTATTAAGACAGGGAAAAGAATAACAATAATAATAATAATAATAATAATAATAATAGTATTAATAGTAATAATGTGTACGAAATAAGTGATGCACAATGCAATTGCTCACCACCCATTGACCGATGCCCAGCCTATCCCCGAGCAGCCGGCCCCCACCTCCACCCCGGCTAGCCACCCCTATATATATTGTTCAGCATGACGTCAGATGGTATGGAATACCCCTTTGGCCAGTTTGGGTCAGCTGTCCTGGGTCTGTCCCCTCCCAGCTCCTGCTGCATCCCTAGCCTGCTCGCTAGCAGGACAGAGCGAGAAGCTGAAAAGTCTTTGGCTTGGTGTAAGCACTGCTCTACAACAATTAAAACATCAGCATGTTATCAGCGCTCTTCTCATTCTAATCCAAAACATAGCACCCTGCCAGCTACTAGGAGGAAAATTAACTCTGTCCTACCTGAAACCAGGACACATAGAATGACAAAATCTGTACAATAAAATAGAATACAGGTGATCTTTAGAGACATTCATATTCTTTTAATAGAAATGGAAAATATGGAAAAGTTCAGTTTGCCTAAGACAGTTACCAGTTACTTTTGAGTTCAGAACTGGCATCAAGGAACTGTTGGAGGACGTTTCTTAGTTTTCTTTATGAGGATCTTCACAGAAGTCACGATGCTCTACACTGTTAGGCAAGACGCTTGTTTCTAACACCTAAGCTATTTTCACCAGAATTAGTGCAGGTATTGATGTGTGGCACTGTGACTCATTGACATGGAAAAATGACTGTATGAACCACACAGAGGGCAAAAGCTTGGAAAACTGTCAGTGTGCAGATACAAAAAGCAGAGGCTGGGTGCTTCTCTGTCTCTGACGCACTGTGAATTTGAACCTTCACTTGCCAGTCACTCATCTGTCTGTAAGTGGTTTGTCATTTCCTTTTTTATCATACTAATCTTATAAGTAAATGGAACAGGAAAAAAAAAAAAAAAGTCTTTAAGCTGGAGTCTTACAGAAGTCTGATATATTTGTGAAGACTTAAAGCTTTTGGAAAGAATGCATTGCCTCTTTCCCAACAGAAAAGAAGAGGTGATCTAACCAGACATGAAAAAAAATAATAATAATGCTGCCAACAACCACCATGAAAAATTTTCTATCTCATCCATTAATTTTTGTTTTGTTTTGTTTTGTTTTGTTTTACTTTCTCAATCTAGTTTTATGTGTATTGTCTCTTTGAAGGATCTGGAAGGATCTTGGAAGGATTTCATTCGGGAAAGAATCACAGTCCTTTTTTTTTTTTTTTTTTTTTTTAATGTGGCGCCTTCCCATAAAAGATCCTTAGGAGACTTTCTGGCATGATTACTCCATGTACCACATATGTGGTTACTGTCATGGGTCAAACACATGCTCTCAATCCCCAGTGAATAGACATGTAGCCTTTCTGAATTAATTGTTTGGTCAGATGTTTTCCTTTCTGCAAAATCTTTCCTGTTCCCTGTCATAAAATAAAACTCCTAATGATATGAAATTATTCAGTTACGTAGGTTCACCCTTCAAAATTAGCTATTATAGGTTATAGTGGTAAATAAGTATTTGGTATCATTGTGTGTACAGTCCTCAACTGTATTTGCCTAGTTAAGGTACTTTGTATTATGCTTCTGAGGCCAAGAAATTAATCTTAAGAATAGAAACCCCTAAAATAAGGGTGATCAAAGAATTTGGCTCTTGATATCTGCCAAGGTGAGTTAATAGCAGAGCCAGAAGGACATGCAAACATTTAAACTCTTAGCCTATTTTTCTAGCCACAAATCCCCCATTAGGCAAGAACAGATTAATTAAAAACAGTTCCTTGCTCCCATAACCTATTTGGCTCACATTTAACTGACACTATGCTGGAAGTTGGCAATGACATCTGAAAGTTCATCTGCTGTTTTCTAGGATAACACACAGGTACGTGGGTATTAGCAAATGTCTACACTGCAGACAGACTTCAAGCTGTTATTGCATCTGGGTGCATGCAGTATAAAAGACAGGGAAACAAAGACATACATTCTTTTCCCAATTTTATATGACTGTACCCAAATAGCTTCAAGAAGAAGGTATGCTGCGACTTTCACTCCCAAGGTCTTTCATTTAGTTTAAATTCCTAATCCCACTGGCTCAGTAGTGCAGTGGCAGTGCAGATGGTAAAGTCACACCTGTCCCATATTCTGCACCTTGTCAGAACCTGTCATGACATGGATACACTTGGAGTGACAGTATTATTAAACATCTTCTGGCGAAAGCTTCAGAAATCAACACTCAGTTCAGATATACCATGAAGAACTGTAACATTTGTTGAGAACAGAAGAAAAACAACATCTCTCAGTTGTGGCACAGAACTAAAGTACTTAAGGGAACTTAAGGACAAAGGAACAAAGGAGCCCAAGAGAATTCTTCTTCCCCTCCCCCTTAAGAAATACTGTGCAAGGAAGAAATAAAGATATCTTTCATAAAAGGGAGAGTGAAAAAATGCCAGTATTAAGATTTTTTAGGGTTATAAACTGGATCAGGTTATAAATTATAAGGCAAAAGGCTTAATGGCTTTAAAAAAAAAAAAAAAAAGTGGATTTAGATTAGATATTAGGAAGAAATTCTTTACTGTGAAGTTGGTGAGGCACTGGAACAGGTTGTTCACAGAAGTTATGGATGCCCCATCCCTGGAAGTGTTTAAGGACAGATTGGATGGGGCTTTGAGCAACCTGATCTGGTGGAAGGTGCACATGGCAGTGGGTTTGGAACCAAATGATCTTTAAAGTCCCTTCCAACCCAAATCATTCTATGACTCTATGATTGCAGCCTTGATAATTGCTGGTTTTGCTAAGCATAGGTAAAGCTCAATAACAACTACTTTAGCTGGTCTCAGGAGCCAAGGAGATTACTATTATGTTTTATACATTTAATTACTTTAGAGAATTTCTTTTTGGCTGTACAATGTCCTGGCAAATATTTAGTAGCCAATAGACCTGCAGACCTGCCTTACCAGGTTTGTGCATCAACTTACCTTGATGATGACTTTTTATGTTCTATTAATGGCTACAGAGTCTCAGGATTCAAAAGTTCAAAGCAATGATACATTCTGTTAAGCACGGTGAGATAAATTTTCAGCCTGATCATATGTGAAGCCCCTAAATGTATGTTTTCTTTTCTGTTCCTTATGGAAAGGGGGAATTGTTTCAGGGGTTGTCTGAATGATATAAAAGATACTATAAGATTCCCCAGATTTCTGTTTGCACTGAAGTCTGTAAAAACCAGTACTGTCCATGGTGAGTCAATGGATGTAATTTATCTGACAATAAAGGTGTCTCCAGATTCCTCCCTTCTTCTTTGTCATTCTCCTCTGCACCAGGAGCACCAAGTTTAGTTTTCCTGCCTCTCAACCACACCAGAAATGGTACTCCATCTCTTGTCTGCACTGAATGCTGTCACCTCCAGTGCTGTCAAAGGCAATGGGGGCTGTCTCTGCTGGGTGGAGAGGGGTGGCACTACAATGCAAACAGGGTTCAGCATAACATCATGGCATGAAGGTGGTGAAAGTGAGAAGTAATGAGATCCAGAGGGATAACACATGAAGTGCACGAGTTCAGCCTTTCACGGGACTACCTTTCTCCTCTCACCCTGTCAGCCTTCTTTCTCTGGATCACTGGATTCAGTTTCTGGGCTGATTTTATTTGCACAAATCCATCATCCCACTAATGTGCCTTCTACATAAAAGGGGTAAAGAAAGAGATTCTGGAGAAGAAGTTAATCATTTTGAAGAGATTCTCACATTCAGTCCTGCGGGAGAGTTTTTGTGTTGAAATACTATGATACTGGTTATTGTAGCAATGTGAGTAAATCTTTTATGTCTAGGAAAGTGCTGTATGTTAAGTAGATGTGGAACTAGCTGAAATCTCCATTCCACAATACTTCTCACATACAGTACCTTTTAATTGAACGGGATTAGTATTAGTCACCTGAGTAATCAGAAGATCTGGATTTAAAAGATCTTGGAGAATTGGGCAAAAGTACTTCCATGCTTAATATACTCATTTTAATAAAGCAGTAAGTTTCATACATAAATATCTTACTGAAAAACCAATTATTTTTTCAGCAGCATAAAACAGATATTAAAGCTGTTTTTTAATTAAAAACAACTCAAGTGCATTTATGCACAAATGGACAGCACGAGTCTTAAAGTAATCACTATGAACACACACAACAGCTAAAAAATTATCTAAGGTAAATTGAATTTATTTTTTCTCTTGAGATAAAAATTGTGCTTAGAGACATTAAAAAATACAGAGGCTATTTTATTTATTTATTTATTTATTTAAAATTTTATTCCCATGCCTATATGAGCTCTAATTCTCTTCCTCTTTTTCCAGACTCATCAATGTGGTTTTAGCATTGCAGGACATAAAAGTTAGGGTGTAATAGGACCAAAACCAATTCCCTTGGATCTGCAGCATGTCCAGAGGAGTTTCAGGACTGGGATGGACTTTCACATCCACTTTCAATTGCAGTGTGATCCAAAGGGGTAGAGCCAGTGGCAGGAAATAAAAGCAGTTTATTTGTTGATTTGATGCAGCTATCTGTAGATTGCAGATTGGAGAGTTTTTTGCTCTTAGTTGTTCTATAGGATTACCATAATCTGCACCTTTACAAAAAAAGGACTGATTGGCTGAAAAATGACCTCCAATTTGTTTATAGTTCTCCAATCTTCAATGTACTTCTATTCTCAACTAGGTATGTTTTCATGAATGGAATAAACAAACAAACAAACAAACAAATAAATAAATAAAGATTGCCTCTTTCTGTTTTGCTGAAGATGTTCCTATCCTCTTCTGCCCAAGATGTTCCTTCCTTCCCTCTCATTCGATGTTTTGAACCCTGTGTCAACATTTGCCGCACAAATCAGATGATGTAGCATTTACAAAACCTAAGGCATCAGGAGCCTCTCAAGCTGGTTCGGTATTTGACAGAACAGATACCTTCTGTGTCAGTTCTTGCTTCAGTATCTCAGACTCACACACTGCCACAGGCTCTCCAGGCCTTGGCTGAATCACTGATTTGCATAATTTGAGCTAAGGTTTTGGAACCGTCCAGTGAAAGTTATGTGGAAAGGGTCATTTTTCACTCATTTAACCTTTTTTTTTTCTTTCTTTGTTTTTCTTTTTTTTTTTTTTTTCCCCAAGCTGATTCCTAGCTGTGCTTACCTGCCATCAGTAGCAAAAGTACTCCTAGAATAAAACCCATAGGAGTAACCTTGTTAAAGCACATCCATTTCCCAAATATTTGTGTGTGAGAACCAGAGGTTCACCGTTTGGGTTTTGCATTCAGTTGCAATGCTGATGAAAACAGGCATGAAGCTGCCTGGTGTATCATGCTGGACTAGACAATTTAGACTACTTTTCCTCAGTTTCTCACAGCCATGCTTCTAGAATTTTGGAGTAGGGATACTGATGCAACTGGCCCTGGCATATTACTGTATTTACACCCACTGCTGCAGGAGATGTTCTCTGTACCCCTCTGCTATGTGACACCCACAATGAGATTTGCCAAATGACCATAAAGTTCAGAAAAGCACATAAAATCATAGAATCGTAGAATATCCCGAGTTGGAAGGGACCCATAAGTATCATCAAGTCCAACTCCTGGCACCGCACAGGTCTACCCAAAAGTTTAGACCATGTGACTAAGTGCGCAGTCCAATCTCTTCTTAAATTCAGACAGGCTTGGTGCAGTGACTACTTCACTGGAGAGCCTGTTCCAGTGTGCAACTACCCTTTCGGTGAAGAACCTCTTCCTGATGTCCAGCCTAAACTTCCCCTGCCTGAGCTTAACACCGTTCCCATGAGTCCTATCACTGGTGATAACAGAGAATAGGTCACCTGCCTCTCCACTCCCCCTCGCGAGGAAGTTGTAGACTGTGATGAGGTCCCCCCTCAGCCTCCTCTTCTCCAGGCTGAACAGGCAAAGTGACCCCAGCCGCTCCTCATATGTCTTCCCCTCTAGGCCCTTCACCATCTTCGTCACCCTCCTCTGGACACTCTCCAACAGTTTAATGTCCTTTTTGTACTTATATTCCATCCCTAAAGAATGTAAATTAGGAGAGCAATGTGCAGTGACACAGACAACACAGCAAATTAAGAAAGCTATATATATATATAAATATATATATATTTACAGGGAAAAAATACCTTTAATTTAAAAGAAAGAAAATAAAGAAAATCCAGAATGAACTTATAATTGAAGTTTAATTGTCACCTTCCATAAAAGTAAAAATGCATAAAAAGAAGCTTTAAGAGCAAGCAATCACAGTTAAAAAGCATAACATGAGCATCTGGTTCTTGCATATTATGGATGATATGTTAATATATGATCTAAACATCATCTCTAATGTTTTATAAACAAAGATAAATTAACAGGATCAATTTTCCTTAGCAAATATTCTCCACCTAACAGGATAATCTTTGAACATTAATAAAATAAACCACAAATCATATTTACTCTTGGGCTTACTCTCTTGCTGCATTTTAGCCTAGCTTGAGACAATATGGCAAACTCTATTAGCAAAAGCATAATTTACTTTTTTTCTCTGAAGAATTAGCTTTGTTTTAAGGTGGTTTTGCATAGATACAGTTGCTCTCAGAGTAAATGAATTAATGATAATTAATATTTACTTATTAAATTAACTAATTAAGCAATTAACTTAATCTGAGTTTTCCATAAGGTATGCATCCAATACTCTAAGCACACATGCATTAAAGATTAAAACCATTTTTCCATCTAACAAGAAGACATTTATTCTTAAAAGTGCATAGGGGTATTACAAAGCCTCTACATGATTAGAACTATGAGGATTACATGTATGTGGTAATTCAAAACCAAGATGATTTCATGAATTAAGACTTTTCTTCAGAACAGTCACAAGTACTGCAATGTAGTTTGTGGGTGGGAAGGCTATTATTCTACATATAGATATTTTTGACTCAAAATGCATTCACAGAGTACTGAGTACCTGTGTTTAGGGGGGAAGGAAATGGAATTTCCACTCCACTGAAAAATATTACTTTCTCAGTGAAACAATACATAAATACCATCCAGCAAAACAACTGAAAAACCCTCACTTTCATGTAACTGTGCATATTTACATAATCACAACCAGCTGAAGACATGCTTGGAGCTTTTTTCCTCCCAGAGGAGATTCCTACTCCTCAGCTGATAAATTGGTCCATCTGATACTTTTTCACTGAGAAGTGTACAGTCAGTTACTAGGTTTCACCTGAAAAAAAAAAAAAAATCTCCAGAAAAGTAGTAGTTTCTCTAAATACACCTATATATGCTTGTTGTCTCCTTTGGTATCAAATAGGAAAACATTGTATATGTTTTTTTTTTTTTTTTTTTTCCATTCATGTGCCAACTTAAATTCTTAATGGCACAGTATAGCAAGGAAGCTGCTGACAGAAGTAAATGTTGCATGCCTTACTAGAAAGAGAGGGAAGCATCATTTCCCAATGATGCTGTTTCATGATTGATTATATGTCTTAGAAATGTAAACAAACATGTAAACAAACATAAACAGCAACAAAATCCCCTGGAGTTGAGAGGATGCTTAAGGGATTGGAATATCTATCATGTCAGGAAAGGCTGAGAGAACTGATGCTGTTCAGCTTGGAGAAGAGAAGTCTCAGGGGGACCTTACCCATGTGTGTAAATACCTAATTGGAGGAAATGAATATGAGGAAAAAAGATTTGGTGGAAACAAGTGATATAGCAAAAATGAATTAATAATAATTAAAAAATAGTAATCATAATGCATCTGATCACAAGAAAACACATTTTTACTGTGAGGGTGGTCAAACATGGGAACATGTTTCCCAAAGAGGATGTGGAGTCTCCACCCTTGGAGATATTCAAAACCTCACTGGATACTGTCCTGTACAATGTCCTAAGTATTTTGATCAGGGAGTTGGGTTTGATGATCTGGAGAGGTCCCTTCCAGCCCTAACATTTCTTTAATTTTGTGATTATTTGAATTAGCTGTAGTGCAATGTGGCAAGTTTTATTTAGCTTGAAAATTTAAAACACTACAGCTGATTCTACAGAAATATTTTTCTGAAAACTTATTACTACTTCTGTTGGGTTTATGTGGCAAAGACTTGGTTGCAGGGAGGTTGCAGGGGTAGCTTCAGTGAGAAGAGCCCTGAAGCTTCCCCATGTCAGATCAGAGCCAGTTTCAGACTGCTAGAAAAGGGACCCGCCACTGGACAGAGCCTAGCCAATGAGTGATGTTGGTTGCACCTCTGTAAAAGCAGATTTGAGAAGAAAAAAAAAAAAACAAACAAAAAAAAAAAAAAAAACAAAAAACATACTGCTGTGCAACAGCAGCTGGGAGAGCAAGGAGTGGGAAGCAGCCCTGCAGCTCCCAAGGTGAGTGCAGCAGGAGGGCTGGAGGTGCTCCAGGCACGCAGCAGCAGTTCCCCTGCAGCCTGTGGAGAGGCCCATGCTGGAGCAGGCTGTCCCCCTGCAGCCCACGGGTCCCACATGGAGCAGATCTCCACACTGCAGCCCGTGGAGTAGCCCCCGGTGGAGCAGGTGGATGAGGCCTGGAGGAGGCCGCGGCCCATGGAGAGCCCCCGCAGGAGCAGGCCCTGGGCCGGAGCTGCAGCCCATGGAGAGGAGCCCACGCAGGAGCAGGGGGTCTGGGGGGAGCTGCGGCCCGTGGGGGACCCGTGCTGGAGCAGTTTGCTCCTGGGGGATGGATCCTGTGAGACGGAGTCATGTGGGAGCAGTTCCTGAAGAGCTGCTGCCTGTGGGCAGCCCCCGCAGGCTCAGTTCGGGAAGGACGGCATCCCGTGGGAGGGACCCCACAGGGAGCAGGGGCAGAGAGGGACTGAGAAGGAGCAGTGGAGACGAAGCATCAGGGACTGACCTCAGCCCCCGTTACCCGTTCCCCTGTGCTGCTAGGGGTAAGGAGGTAAAATAGGGTGCTTGGTGGAAAGCGTGCTTAGTTTGTCGTTGTTTCTCACAGCTCTAGCTTGTTAGTAACAGGTAATAAATTTCATTAATCTCCCTATGCTGAGTCTGTTTTGCCCATGATGATTATTGCTGAGTGATCTTCCTGTCCTTATCCCAACCCTTGAGCCCTTTCCATCATATTTTCCCTTTCTCCTTTGAGGAGGGAGAGTGAAAGAGTGGTTGTGGTGGAGTTTAGCTGACCCAGCTGGGTAAAAGCACCACATCTTTTTCCTCCTGATACCAACCTAGAAAAGAAGTTAGAAGTTAAATAGATGGACTTTAGTATTCTTCAAAATGCCATGCCAAGGGAATGTTGTTGTGGCAAACCTTAACTTTGAAGATGACTAGCTACAGTCTGTGGGGACTCTAATCCACCTCCTACTTTACAGAGTACTAAGGCTAGGAGGGAAAGACAAGCAAAATTCTCACAGTGTCTTCAACTCTGTTGCCAAGATTAATCTCATAACCTTACAGAGACACAGTATAGATATCTGAATTAGTAGGCCAGTGACTCTAACTCACCTTTCCAGTAAGTGGTTGAGGTCACAGTTCTTTTCAAAGGGGAATTAATACACCGTTCTCCATTTCTAATTTAAAGATTACCATACCCCAGCATAAAAGTCTGAGAGAAGATACACAGGAATTATCTTGTATCATTTACGTCAAGGGTCCTGCATGTTGTCATCCTGCATTCCAC
This sequence comes from Cygnus atratus, assembly GCF_013377495.2. NCBI lineage: Eukaryota > Metazoa > Chordata > Aves > Anseriformes > Anatidae > Cygnus > Cygnus atratus. Next base: position 154,435,055 of record NC_066363.1, on the reverse strand, counting down.
AGTGCTTTGTAAATGAAAAATAATGTGAAAAAAAATATCTTTAAGAAGTTCTTTCTGTGAGCTTCAGTCTTCTGTGAATTACTAGAAAAATACCAGCTAACTACTCCTTAGTTGTCTCCCTGTTCACCCAAATTTGCCTCACATTCTTTTTACTTAGGAAATCAAGCAGATAATTCTCTATAAGCCAGGCCCTCATTAAAAGATCTTGTTTTACCAAGAATCCACAATAGGATTCATCAAATTTAACTGTAGATCTGTAGTACATAAACATCAGCATTTGAGCTAGGAATCTCAGTATAGCCAGGAGACCAGCTTCTACTCCCAGATACTTGAAACACCATATTTTCTAAGCAATTTCATTATTCTTTGTTTTCCTGAATATAATTAATCTACACCTTCTTTTCCTAAATATTAAAAACAAACAAACAAAAAAACACTCCAAAGTAAAGAGCATTCCTCAGCAGCTCTGTCTGTCTATGAATAACTCTTATCGTACAGTCTTCCAAGGCATAAACATTGGGAGAATAGTGGGAGAGGAGACTCTAATGCTATGCTAGATATTTGCTGGTGAGTCCACCTCTGCATACACAGATTAAACAGCAAAAAATACGGGGAGAATGATGTTAGGTGCGAGAGAATATGTGACGTGACAAAGTTATCCATTCGATGTTGCATTTCTCCTCCCTATCTGAAATGTTGTATGATATATTAAGAACTCAAGGTAGTTTCTATATGCTCTGTCTGACTGATGTTCCCTCTGATTAATACTAAATATACAGGTAGCTTCCTGTCCTCAGAGGAAGGAAGAAAAACAATTTTTACACTTCTGCTTGAATCTATCATAATCTGGGATAGCACATCATGTATCAATACCTGTGTGAGGCTCTACAAGTCATATATTGATGAAGAGGAGCTGGCAAACAAGATACCTGATAAATCTACCCTGAGTAAGATCAGAGCCTCCAGACAGGAAGAGAGCAGCAGTCATATGAGCGACTAAGGTTCAAAATGTATGATTCTGACTCTCCATCTTTGTGACCTTGTAACCCAAGATGATGGACATTCCACAAGCAGGCCTGTTTTCTTCTCTGATAGGAAAACAGTAACAGCTGTCTCTGAAGCAACCTACAAGAAACAGATAGTAATATGTTTTCAGTCATCCTTTTACCGAGAAAATTACAGTGTTCTGGACAGAGGAAGAAAGAGGCCATCTGTTATTCCTCTTGATGAAATGCGTAGTATGGGAACATTTTTTATGTTGGAAGGTGGCCTCAGAGACACAAAGCAGTTCTACCACACATCTGTCAGTCACTGAGGCATTTCTTCAGCTACTGTCCCCTCCTCTCCTGATTACATTGGATTAATTTCTATTTCAGCTTGGTCTTTCATCCTTTTCATTCCTTTTTTTTTTTTTTTTTTTTAAATCTGTCACTGTGAAACGGTAAAGTGTCCTGTCAAATTGTAAATTATTTTATTTCAGATGATGTTCTTTACAAAAGATCACTTCTTTGTATATTGGTTTACTGCTGAAGGTTTCCTGTGTTTAACACAATTTTCAATGGAAGGCAAGCTGGATTTCTGACACATTAATGAAAGTTTTCTGTTTGTAACAAGACCATTTTTTCCATTTATTCTTTCATACTTTCATAAGGGGAAACAGTATACCTCTGGACAGGTGGATACTGGTCCCCACATGAATGTCTGCAGAATTGTGTAGCAATGATTCTGACAGGATTTTACAAAAGTGTACAAAAAAACAAAACAAAACAAAACAAACAAAACAAAGCAAACAACCAAAAATAAATCAAACAAAACCTCTTCAAAATCTCTAAGGTATGACAGAAAATTGCCTGAAGTTTACATTTTTTTAATGGTCTAGAAGAAACATATGCCACAGACAACTGTATCTAATTAATTTTAATTTTGTAAAAAATATTTTCCATTAGTAACAATCAGGTTCTATTATGAGTTAACAATATTCATTGCTAGCATAGTCCTAAATGTATCTAGCATAACTCAGCACAATGCAAACAACATGTACTCAGCCAAATAAAGGTATAAATCAAGAGCTGAAATTTCTGCCCTGAAACAATATAAAGTACTAGGGCTTGGATAGATGTACATAGATTCCCCTTCAAGATCACATTAAATGTTGCCAGTAAGCTAGTTCAAAGAGAAACCCCTCTAAATGATTAGTTCCATATGCACAGCAAAAAAGCCAAGGACAAGTCCTAGATACCACATCAGATCTATCACTTGCAAACTGAGCTGTACCTCCTCATATAATCCTAACAGTGCATGCACATTGGGATCACTGAACAGGAGCTGATCATTTTCCTCCCTGCTTTCTATAAAATGATAGGTTCAATTATTTCTTTGGCAGCCTACAAATATTGTTTGTAGCTAGTTGGGCTGCTTCAGGCCTAGTTATATGCAATGATCGCTTATCATCAATGATCACCTGACCTTCTTATTTAATGTTTTCAAATAGAGTAGTCTTCAGAAATCACCTCTTTTGTTTACCAGCATCTGTAGCTACTCCTTCAAAACTCTTGTCTTTACACTTAAAAAAGTAGGTATCTGAAGTTTTGCCAGTCACAAACCAGGTGAGAACAGGCAATTCCAAGAGTAGGCCAAATTTTAGAATAAATGAATGATAGCAAGCAACTGTCTTGCAAACTCCTGACCTCAGCATATATGCCCTAATGTCTGTAGTTCTTCAAATATTTTAAATTTCATCCAGTGTGCTTGGCCACTGAAAAGTACTGTGGTTTACAGCTGACAAAACAGGTAATATATTTGGTCCAGCAGGCAATATGTGAGATTCATTATGTGATTCATTTTACCTTCAGCCTCCTTTTTCTTTCAAAAAATGATCTATCTATTTCATTAAATATCACAACATATTCCAGGAACAGTATTTTCATTCTGATGTATGACGTATGCATTTCACTAGCGATACGTGTTTCAATAGTTAATGTACTTTAGACATTCTAGTTTGTAATATTGCTGCCTCAATAATGTGTTTCTGTGTTTAGAGGACTGAAACACCCCTGAATAAAAAATGCCATAGATTAAATTCCATCTACCTTGTCCAAAACATGCTGATTCTGCTGAAAATAAATAAATAAATAAATTTATTTATTTTGTCTGTCATGGGTTTTGGCCTAAGCCTGAAAATTCACAGAATTAAAGATAGCTAGGCCCTAATTAAGAATTTGTCTCTTACCAAAGGAAGCTTTCCTTGTCCCTTACCTAAGCCGCTGAAGTCCAAAAGTATTAGGCAAGTGCTGAAATATGAACTGTAGGTTCACTTATTTCCTAAAGGAAGTTTTTACACAGACCTCACTATTTTGCTTTTATTCTTCTAGCCAATAACTTCATTTCATGGTTCCTTTCTAACAAAGATTAATGTTAATATATTTTAATTTTTCAGATTATCTAGATTCACTTGTTATTTGACCCTGCTGCATTGATTCTTCAGATAAGAGAGAACATTATCCCTTCTGTTGTGTTTCCTTCAGTTCAGTTTCTCTATTTTTAATCATTAACATTTAAATGAGAAATCAGCAATATTCTCATACTGAAGGCCCATATTACATGTATGAAAATCAATAGTAAACTGTTTTTTTGAATTAAATGGAAGTAATATCTGGTCCTTTATATGTATTGATCTAATAAGATAAGATCTTAACTGTTTGCTATTTAAAGAGTTTGGCATATCCTGATGGTATCCCTAGAACTGATAAAATCAGAAAGCGTGATACAAAATGGCAAAATGACTTTCAAGAGGAATAGGGTATGAGATAAGAATCTTCTACATATAGTGAGTTTTTATCCAAGGACTGAGTCTTTGTTAACAAACCAGTGTGGTGCAGCAGAGGGAGATCTGGAAAGTGAAAGTTTGTGAAGACAGTTTGAAGTCCACACAATTATGTTTTCCAGGGCATTTATTTTAAATTAGTCTTGATATTGATTAATGGATTGAATGCACATTGGTGGTTTGAGAATTGTCTTGAAGTAGATCTTCTAATTTAGTTTCATCCAAAAGGAATATAGTCTGCATGCACAGAGTGCCTTCCAATATAAATCAACACATAGTCGTTGATATGAACCTGCTAACCCTGATGTAACCTTAAATATATGGATGCCAAACTTATATTACTTGACTTTAATCACTGAATATGGATGGATTTCTAAACAAAATTGGTGTAAATATATTTAAATCATAGAAACATAAATCACAAAATGGGTTGGGAAGGACCTTAAAGATCATCTAATTCCAACCCCCTGCCATGGGCAGGGACACCTCCCACCAGACCAGGTTGCTCAAAGCTCCATCCAGCCTGGCCTTGAACATTTCCAGGGATGGGGCATCCACAGCTTCTCTGGGCAGCCTGTGTCAGTGCCTCACCACCTTCTGAGTAAAGAACTTCTTCCTAATATCTAATATCTAATATAAATCTACCTTTTTTTAGGGGTACCATTACTCATCGTCCTATCACTTCACTCCCTGACAAAAAGTCACTCCCCAGCTTTCCTGTAGCCCCCTTTAGGTACTGAAAGGTCTCTATAAGGTGTCCCCGGAGCCTTCTCTTCTCCAGGCTGAACAACCCCAACTCTCTCAGTCTGTCTTCACAGGAGAGGTGCTCCAGCCCCCTTATCATCTTTGTGGCCTTCCTCTGGACTCATTCTAATATGTCCATGTCCTTCTTGTGCTGGGGACCCCAGATCTGAATGCAGTACTTCAGGTGGGTTCTCACAAGAGCAGAGCAGAGAGGCAGAATCACCTCCCTAGACCTGCTAGCCATGCATCTTTTGATGCAGCCCAAGGTATGGTTAGTTTTCTGGGCTGCAAGCATGCATTGCTGACTCATGTTGAGTTTCTTGTCAACTAACACCCCCAGGTCCTTCTCCTCAGGCCTACTTTCAATCCATTCTCTGTCCACCCTGTATTTGTCCTTGGGATTGCCCCAGCCCAGATGCAAGACCTTGGTCTTGTTGAACTTCATGAGTTTTGCACAGGGCCACCTCTCAAGTCAGTCAAGGTTTTCCTAGATCACATCTCTTCCTCCACTGTGTCGACTGTACCATACAGCATGTTGTCATAGGCAAGCCTGAATAAGGGTGAACTTGATCCCACTGTCCATGTCGCCGACAAAGATGTTAAACCCAGTCCAGACAAAGATGTTAAACTCAGGTCCCAGTACTAACCCCTGAGGAATACCACTTGTTACGGATCTCCAACTGGACATTGAGGCATTGACCACAACTCTTTGAGTGTGACCATCCAGCCAGTTCCTTACCCAACTAGTGGTCCCTCTGTCAAATCCATGTCTTTCCAATTTAGAGACAAGGATATCATGGTTGGACAGTGTCAAATGCATTGAATAAGTCCAGGTAGATGATGTCAGTTGCTCTTCCCCTATCCACTAGTGCTGTAGCCCCAGCATAGAAGACCACCTTGCTGGGCACAGAGGTGAGACTGACTGGCCTGTAGTTCCTCGTGACTTTTTTTTCCTTTTTTAAAAATGGGGTTTATGCTTCTCCTCTTCCAGTCAGTGGGTACTTCAGCAGACTGCCATGACGTTTCAAATACTCTGGACAGTGGCTTAACATGATGGACAATGGCTTACCAAAATAAACTTGTTGGAAAAGAATCTTCTAGAATCAGAGGTGACATAATATTACCTAGAAATGATTCATTTTGCATCTAAAATTGTTATATTTTTTACCTTCTTTTATTTGAGAAAAAAATCATAACATTTTAAAGAACCAGACATTTGCCACAGGATTGCTCCTCTCATAGAGTTGGAAAAAAAAAACAGATATATGTTTAACTTCCTCTACCAGATCTCTTCTTTTAAACAGATGCAATAAAATGGTATTGATTAGGGGAGGCACAGGACTTTTTTTACACAATTAGATGTAATTTGAAGATTGCCTCTTTTGCCCTGTTTGTGCCCTGTAATTTGACCAACAAGGGAAGAGTTGGGGAACACATGCAAGAAATTAGATTTTAAGAAGCTTTAACTACAACCATAGTAGCACATCTGCATTTTTCATAACCATGAATTTGCAGCCTTTAATCTCAAAAAGTTCTGCTGGTTTTGCATTCAGTTTAAAATACAACTTCGAATTGCTCAGGGTTCACGGCGCAAGCCAGGCTAGCTCATGTACATTGTTTTTCAATTATCTCTGTTGCTTTCTTGGATGCTCTCAGCTCTGCTTTGCTTTCTGTCTCTTTAGGCAGCCTCATGACTATTACAGAGACAAGGTTCTGGGGATAATGAAAGCTCCTAGTATCACTTCTGGCTCCTTGGGAGTTTTATTTGTGTATATATAAGCTTCATTAACTCCTAAATATTACCAGAAAAAAAAAATGTATCCCACCTACAACAGTAACATTTTGTTTCCTTCTGCTATGATATTCTATTTACCCCTTCACCCCCTTTTAATTTTTTAAGGAAAATGCAATTAATATATGATCACCTTGTTCTTTTGTGGTGGTTTTATATTGATGGCTAGATACGGTCTGCCACAACTCGCTCTCACTCCCCCTCCTCAAAAGAACAGGAGGATAAAGTATGATGAAAAAAAAGCTGATGTGTTGAGGTAACAACAGGGAGAACAGTAGAGAATTATTGTCAAAGGCAAACCAGACTCAGCATAGGGAGATTAATGTATTTTATTGCCTATTACTAGTAACAGTTTAAAGCAGTGAGAACTAAAAGCAAACTAAAAACACCTTCCCCCATCCACCGTCTTTTACCTCCTCCCCAGAGTGGCAAAGAGGAACAGGGACTGGGGGCTGAGGTCAGTCCCTGATGCTTCATCTCCGCTGCTCCTTCATGGTCCCTCTCTGCCCCTGCTCCCTGTGGGGTCCCTCCCACGGGATGCCATCCTTCCCGAACTGAGCCTGCGGGGGCTGCCCACAGGCAGCAGCTCTTCAGGAACTGCTCCCACATGACTCCGTCTCACAGGATCCATCCCCCAGGAGCAAACTGCTCCAGCACGGGTCCCCCACGGGCGGCAGCTCCCCCCAGACCCCCTGCTCCTGCGTGGGCTCCTCTCCACGGGCTGCAGCTCCGGCCCAGGGCCTGCTCCTGCGGGGGCTCTCCATGGGCCGCGGCCTCCTCCAGGCCACATCCACCTGCTCCACCGGGGGCTCCTCCACGGGCTGCAGTGTGGAGATCTGCTCCATGTGGGACCCATGGGCTGCAGGGGGACAGCCTGCTCCAGCAGGGGCCTCTCCACAGGCTGCAGGGGAACTGCTGCTGTGTGCCTGGAGCACCTCCAGCTGCACTCACCTGGGGGGCTGCAGGCATGGTTCTCACTCCTTGCTCTCCCAGCTGGTGTTGCACAGAAGGGTTTTTTTCCCTTCCTTAAATCTGCTCTCATATAGGTACAACTAGCATTGCTCATTTGCTCAGCGTTTGACAGGGATGGGTCCCTTTTCTAGCAGTCTGAAACTGGCTCTGATCTGACATGGGGGAGCTTCTGGATTCTTTTCACGGATACCATACTTGCAGGTCCCCTGCTACCAAACCCTTGTTACGTGAGCCCAATACATCTTTCCCTGTTGTTGTTCAGGTAACAAAAAATACAGCAAATGTCGTTTTTTTGTTTTGTTTTGTTTTGTTTTGTTTTTAACAAATAAAGACGAACAACACAATAGCAGCAACAACATCAAAACAACACTCTTAATTAAATAAGTTATTTTGATTTTTTTAGCACAAGTTTTCCTGTTAGTTAAACAGTTCTAAATAGCAGAAACTCAATCTCCAAATCCTTTAGCAGTATTAGGAAATGTTGCTATATTCTGACAAATGTTCTATCCAGGTCTATCCACTCTCTTGCAAAAGTATTTGAAAAACTAGTTTGCATGAGTAGGCTATGTATATCATCCACTTGAAAACCAGTTGCTCTCAAAAACACTGTAAACCAAATGAAATTCAGAAACACAATTCACAATAAGAGAAACTCTCCTTTTAACTTTTACTTTATTATTTTATTTTATTTTATTTTGTTTTATTTTATTATTTTATTTTATTTTATATTGTCACCAAAGAAGTTCATAAAGGGACCAGATTTAGTGACTTTCTAAAACAGAATAAAATTGCTCAGTAGTAATTTTTATTTGGTTTCACATGTAGATCTGTCCCGGAGCAAAATAGTTCAGCACAGTTTGAATTACTGCCATAAGATTTCACTTCTATTACTAATCTTGCTTGGATTCTTGTAACCCCATTATTGTCAGCTTTTATGAACTTCTATAAAAGACTACCAGTAAAAGGAGAGTGCTTGACTGAAGAACTACTACATGACAGCTCCAGTCACATCAATACCGTGCTTCTTAGATCAGTTTTGCCAACAGCATTCAGCTCAAACCTACTATAATTTGGAGTTAACCCCCAACATACATACATTTCAGAATAAATCTGTTACTATTCTGCTGCTGCTGACCTGAGCAATATAATCTAGTACATTTTTTAGACAGTGACTCTCCAGTTTCATTAAACTTTTTTTTTTCTTTATTTTTTCATTCCGTTTTACAGTTGGGATAACTAATGTATTTGTTCAAAATATATAGGTTAGACAAGATACTTTACAGATCAGATTTGTCTTAATGCTACTGAATGTACTAAAATAGAATCCAGACTTTCACCAACATATGAGCCATGAACACAAGCAAGCAGTGAGCACAGGTAGCCAAGAAGGCGAATGACATATCAGAAATAGTGTGTCCAGCAGGACTATGGAAGTGATTGTCCTCTTTTACATGGCATTGATGAGATTGCACCTTGATTATTGTGCTTGATTTTAGGCCCCTCTCTACAAGAAAGGCACAGAGTTACTGGAATGTGTTCAGAGAAGAGCAGTGAAGCTGGTGAAAGGACTAGAGTACAAGACTTAGTGGCTAGGGGATTTGGGGTATTTTGGTCTCGGGAAAAGAAGGCTGAGGAACGACCTCTTCAGTCTCTACAATTACCTGGAAGACGGTTGTAGCCAGGTGGGTCTTGGTCTCTTTTCTCAGTTGACAACTGATAGGACACAAGGAAATAGCTTCAAGCTGCACCAGGGGAGGTTTAGACTGGATATCAGGAAAAATTTATTCACAGAAAGAGTAGCTAGGCATTGGAACAGGGTGCCAAGGAAGTGGTGGAGTCCCCATCCCTGTGGGTATTTAAGAGACAAGTGGATGTGGCACTAGGGCAAATGGTTTTAGTGGTGGACTTGGTTGATGGTTGGACTTCATGATCTCAAGTGTCTTTTCCGACCTAAATGATTCTATCAGTCTCTATTAAAACCCATCACTTCCTTGCTTAATCAAACCCCAACTCCTTACTGCTTCACAGCTCGGAAAGTTCCAGTATTATATATTGTATAGGTCAGCAAAGATTTTCAACTTTAGTTTTTAGCTGGTAAATCACAAAGTATTAAAAAGGTTTGATCATAAACCCTTTAAAAGAGAATACAAAAGATCTGAATCAATATCCCATGTTTCAGAAACAGACAGAAGTGATTCTCATTGTCTAGTGAACTACATAGCAACATGGAAAAGAATATTTGAGGAGTGTGCAAACCTATTAATGAAATGAAATGTCTGCAGCTAATAGGTAAATAGCCTGACCTTCGGTTGATGTCATTGGCCTATAATAAACTGCACAGAGTCAATTATGAGAAAATATTTCACAAAGGCTATGATACGGAGGATGTATTCTACACCTTCCTGTGAAAACATTATTTCAGAAATTCATAGAAGAGCTGTAGACACCTTGTGGTTCTAGTCAAAATGCCAGTCATTCACTCTTACAAATAAAAAGAAAAAATATGAAATTGGAAGACGAAATAATAGCTGTGTCTAAAATTCTTACCTTTAAAAACATAACTTTAAACTTGTAAAAAGAAGGAAGAGCTAAAATAGAAGGGTGTGAGATAGAGATATGATTCCTTTCTTACATCTCTTATTTTTAGTAGTCACATAGCTGTTAGAGGACATGCTTACACAAGCATGTCCCCCTGTGGGACATGCCAACATGCCATCTTGATGGAAGAAGACATAGGCCCAGAACAGCTTGCAATTTCTCTGAAAACAGGATGCAAACAAAAAGAGAGTTAAAGGGAAAAAAAAAAAAAAAAAAGTGTTCCTGCCTTCATTCTTAAAAATTTGCTACAATTAACAACATATCTCCTATATTTGTAATATGAATTACATATCTTATTGCACAAGTGACTACACAGGGAAGATGATGGAAATGAAACAGATAAGAACACCAACATCATAAGATACAGTGACTCTAGGCATGTTGATTTCTTGTGACGGAGGATGATTTGGGGGAATCTGGCCTAACCAGATCTGAAGGCAGGTTAGGTTTAGAGAAGTGTAGCCACAGAAGACATCTGAGTGTCCAGGAATACTTGGACTGGGTAACAACTCAGCATATCTTAACTGCTGTCAGGAAGAGCTGTGTATTTCTACAACATATATCATGTTGCTTCTTTCGGATGAGCAATTTGAAGTCAGTGGTAGCTCAGGGACTGTCTCACTGTGCTCTGCTGAGCGGTGTATATGAGCTATTTGGCTGGCCCAGAGTCAAAGATTTTCTGTTCTTTGATTTTGGTTTGCTTTTTTTTTTTTCCTTCCTTCCTTCCTTCCTTCCTTCCTTCCTTCCTTTCTTTCTTTCTTTCTTTCTTTCTTTCTTTCTTTCTTTCTTTCTTTCTTTCTTTCTTTCTCTCTTTCTTTCTCTCTTTCTTTCTCTCTTTCTTTCTTTCTTTCTTTCTTTTCTTTCTTTTTCTTTCTCTTTCTCTCTTTCTCTTTCTTTCTTTCTTTCTTTCTCTCTTTCTTTCTCTTTCTCTTTCTTTTTCTTTCTTTCTTTCTCTTTCTTCCTTCCTTTCTTTCTCTTTCTTCCTTTCTTTCTTTCTTTCTTTCTTTCTTTCTTTCTTTCTTTCTTTCTTTCTCTTTCCTTCCTTCCTTCCTTCCTTCTTTCCTTTTCTTTCCTTCTTTCTCTTTCTTTCTCAAGCTGACTGAAAAACTTACTGAACGCATAATAATATAAGATAAACCATGCCACTTCTCCAAATCGCATATGTTTGTGATTGACTCATAGAAATTTATGGCAATTTATGTATTATTTCCCCTAACCCTCCCTTATCTAATCTTTCCTACAGAGGAAATTAAATACTTTTGCCAATGTAAGTTGTGTTGTTTGATTTCATTCTCCAAATTCTTTGAAGGTACACAACTGTTATCAAACAATGTGATAGATTTTTTTTCATTGTGTATGAGTTAATACATTCTTCTAGAATTCTGAAGAAGTCAAGATTTGGCTGCATAAACCAAGTATTTGTGAATAGAGTCCATAAAATTTAGCAAATGGTGGATTAGTTGTAAGTACTGGCCAATGATGCACTTGACTTTTTTCCTCTTTCTTTTCATTTTTTTTTTTAAATTGGTTAGACATAAGTAGTTGACTATATTTAATAGACCATATTAATTACTACATCGCTGAAATTAACAATTAAATTAAAACACCAGAGACCTGTTATACCAAATGGAATTATTCTACATCGAGTGTCACACTTAGGGACAATTAAACAACCTAGTACTACTGAGTCTGTTCCAGTCGATAATTCCATGTATCTATAAACAGAGTCTGAGTCTAAACTTAATTCTGTGTTTTGTCACTGCATTAACCACTGTGTCCAAGGGTATGACCTAAATTCCCTTTTAGTTACTCGCAGAACTCTCACAGACTGTAGTGTGCTTTGGTTCATGCGTACCAAATCACCCAAATGACTGACTTTTCAGCCTGGAATAATGGAAGTCTACCAAACTGATTTGTCACCTTTGCCTGATGTTCACACATACTAATGCCTTCTGAAAATGTTAATTTGCTTTGTGCCCAGATCAAATACACTGCTCTGTCAGAATAAAATAAGCTCAGAGCCAAAAAATTTACATGACTGTAGTTTATTCTGAAAACATTTACATGTTATTAATATATTAACATAATATGATGTTCAGAGCATACTTAGCCATGGCTAGGATGCTCCTGATTAGGAATTGTGGGCTGTGGAAAGAAAGATCCCAACTTTTCTCTGTTGCTTCTTTGTTTGTTTGTTTGCTTGCTTGCTTGGTTTGTGGCTTGGCTTGGCATGGCTTGGCTTGGCTTGATTTGGTTTGGTTTGGTCTGGTCTGGTCATTTTTTTTTGTTTTGTTTGGTTTTTTAGACGTCTCTGGATTACCTTATATCAAGGGAGTTAACACCTTCTGCTGAAGTGAAATCTGGAGATCACAATGCTTTAAGCTAATATTTTCTTGTGGGATCACCTGTTCTTACTGGCCATTGATAGTTTTGAGTTATGCTGAACACATTGGAGTCTGCTGTCTAGTGCCGTTTTACAGAATAACAGAATCACAGAATGGCTAAGATCACAGAATGGCTAAGGCTAGAAGGGACCTCTGGAGGTCACCTATTCCCTCCCCCCACCCCCCCCCACCCCCCCCCCCCCCCCCCGCTCAAATGGGGATATCTAGAAGTTTGCCCAGGTCCCTGTATAGATGGCTTTTGAAAGTCTCCAAGGAGGGGAGACTCCATAACTTCTTTGGGCACCCAGGCTGGTGCTCTCTCACCTGAACAGCAAAGGTCTTCCTGATGTTCAAACAAGTGGAACCACTTGTGTTCTAGTTTGTGCCCATTGTCTCTTGTTCTGTCACTGGGCACCACTGAAAAGAGCCTGGTTCTGTCCTTTTTGCACCCATATAGACATTGATAAGAGCTTCCTGAGCTTCCTCTTCTCCAAGCTGAACAGTCCCAACTTTCTCAGCCTCTCCTCATAGTAGAGGTGCTCCAGTTCCCTGATGATCTTGGTGGCCCTCTGTTGGACTCTTTCTAGTATGTCCATGTCTCTCTGGGAGGCTAGAACTGGATTCTAGGTGTCACCTCACTACTTCACTGTATCCTGCTTGCCTCTAGCTTACATTTGAGAAGAGAATATGTGTATCTAATTACCCAACAAAGACAAATTGGATACTATAAGGAAGTTTAAATAGACACCAGTGCCTGGGCATCAACAGCAGATTCGAGTCAGTGATCTTCCCCAGCTATAATGGGAGCATGTAGCATGTATTTATACCAGAATGTAAGGTCTTAATCTGGAACTGATGCCTTCCTGTGTTTAGTTTATATGAACCCTCTAAAGATTCCTAAACATCCCATTAACTGACAAATCCAACCTCAAACAATAACTAGAAGTCTTTCCTTCCCAGATATCTTCAGACAGATGTCTGTTGAATTTTATCAAAGAGAAGATGGGGATACATATTTATATATGTGTATGTATATATTTACAGTTTTCTGGAGAAAACAGAACTATGCTCTTCCAATCCTTCCAGCAGAGCAAATCCGCTTGAAAGTCAGAGCCCAACATCTTCTCCTACTTTTGCTATGAAGATGCTGTTTCTAACACAGTGTGAGTAGCTTTTTAAATGCAGTGTAAGGCTACCACCCTGTTTAGAGGTGTTTCAAGGACTAAAGGAGACATCCTGCAAAACAGATTCTGCTGTCCCATATCTCATACTGTTGAATAACTGTTTTCTCTCTTCCTTTCAAGAAGTGTTCTTTGACCAAAAGCAGCTGGATGTCTGCTTCTTCCTGCTGTGAGCAGTTGTGAGGAGTCAGTGAAAATCCTGGGAAGATCAGACTTCTTTTTGCTCATGGCAGTAAAGGCAAGGTACTCCATGCAGACCTGATCTCCTGCAGAGCCCTGTTCCATAAATTAAAGCTTTCTGTTAGCAAAGCTCTGTGTTTAACCATTCCGAGCTGAATGGGAGCAGTGGCCACCAAAGCATCCCTATAAACCACAAGGTTCACAGCAAGGAAGGAATAGAGTTGTCCGGAGCAGGTCAGTCTCAGGTGGCTCGACTGAGTGGCAGAGCAAGAGCAAGCAAGAGAGACTGAGATCTGACTGGCAAATCAAACAGTCTCTGTATACAAGAGCTGGTTCAAGGATTTGGCCTTAGGGGGTTCCATAGACCTAAAAGAACTGGAGGAGTAATTTAGTAGAGAAGATTTGCAGGAACTCAAAACTATCCGCCTCTTTGCTATTTGGCAACATTTGTGAAAAAAAGAACCCAGGTGGGAGGCTATTTTTCATCTTCAGCCTTTAGCCAGACCTGCTGCTCAGTCAGTAGAGACAGTATTTTTTAAGTATAGCCTGTCTGGAGGAAAGAGCAATTATGTTCCTCTCGACTGAACAAGACTTCGGGTAGCAATGGGCTGCCTGGCAACAGGATTGCTCCTCGCTTGTCTGCATGATGTCAACCAAGGCTACATGTGACATCACCCAGCAGCTGCCAGATGCGAGCTGATTACAGCCACCCGATGATCAGCCATTTGGATTCACACACAAACAGCTCATTCATACTCAGCTGCTGCTTTTTTCCCTGGGCAATAAAAAGGCTCTTTTGTACAATGATGGCACAACAGATTATCATCAGACCATAAGAAAGAACATTTCACTCCATCGTGTTTTGGAACAATTGTTCAGAAAATTCAGTCCCCTTAAGGTGCAAATAAAAATACGTTGCCAAAGACATAATGTGGTAACATATCTTTGTCACACTCTCTTTCAAATTGTACTTTACTGTATGTCTGTAGCAACTCCTGCCCCTCACATGTAGGGTGGGTAAGAGTAGATGGAAAGGGAAAAGGATCTGTATGTCTTGTTTAAACTGCCTGCCTTCAAAATGTACAAGAGCAAATGGGGCTGAGGCTCAAACACAGCAACAAACCCATATATGTGGTTAGCATTAGGGCTGTGGTTGCATTTAATACTCTGTCCAAACCACAGAGCTGTTAATGCTCATGACCATGAAGAACGAGGTTAGTATCACATACAGATTTTGTGGCAAAGGAATTTGAATCAGTTTGAGGCTGTTTATTTATTTATTTTAATCACATAGTGCTGGAATAGTTCACTCTGGAATAAGATGAGAGAAATTGGTGTCATATTCTGCATTACGCCGATTTTCTTTCTTATAATCAAAAGGTAGACTTTTGAAGACTTGTGTTGCACATCAGAGTGCATCACTGATATCAGGAGCTGTATTATTTGTTAAGTACCTTTATTATTCTTTGATCAAACCAGCACACTATCAGCATAATTGAAACTTTCACTGATTTCTAGCAGGCTATTTTTAACTTTATGTTCATAGGTCATGTGTGTATATGCTTCAGCGTGTATAAAAATATATTTGATAGGGGACCTTTTCACTTTTAGTTTTGTTGCAGTTTTACTTATGTATATTAGCATGAGAGAAATCTAGATTGCATTTCAGGTGAACTTTATTTACCATTTTTCTGTTTTTGTTTGTTTGTTGTTTTTTGTTTTATTTTTGTGGGGAGACAGACATTATTTATCCATTTGAATTACTATTTTATTCTTAAGTGTCTTAATTTAAAAAATGTAAAATGATTTTTTCTCGGTTCTATTATTTTCACGTTATCTTAATCTCTTGTGTGAGATCACTTTTTGTTTGTTTTTTATTCAATGACAAAACAGTCACTGATCATTCACTCATTTTTTATTTTTTATTTTTTATCTAAGAGCTCAAGATAATTTGACATCAGATTTAGGAGACTAAGGTGAGTGCAAAATAGAAAAAAAAAGAGAAAAAAAAAGTTTTACACATGATAATAATAAAGCATTAAGCATTCTTCCTAGAACACCATGGAATAATGACTTTGCTCTGAGGGTCATTATATGGATCTCTAAAATGCTAGAGGTTTTGGTGAATTTTTAAAAGATCTGATGGAAAAAAAAAAGAAAAAGAAAAAGAATAAATAGTGATATGAGATACTTCAAATTTTAAAATATTAGCTAGCTATGTATAATTATATCACATTTTTCAACTTCATACATAAATACAGCATTTATTGTGGGGTGTTCATGATACGTCCCCCTCTAGCGGCCATTTCATATAATGTGCTGATAAACAAGACAGGCTGAACACTTCCTGGGAAAACAGGTTTTTAACTGTAAAAAATGTACTTTTAACATATTTAATTTTCCTTAAAGTTTTGTTTGTTTGTTTGTTTGTTTTTAGGAATGTAGCTGGAAACTGAAATATTTCATGTTCCAGCTGCTGTGTGAAGACCAAAATATTCTTCAACAGAACTTCCTTATGCTAGAAATAAATTATGGTATAAGAAGGGAGGTTATCCAACGAGCTGCCTGTCCTTACTGAGGAGAGAAGATACATGGTACAGCTTAGACACATCTTCTGCAGAACATGAATAAAGGTGTATAACCAAATGATAACAGTTAAAATATCATACTGATATTCTTTGCAAGTACTAAGCCATAACACAGAATCACAGAATTACAGAAACACAGAAAAACTGAAGTTGGAAGGGACCTTCTAGAGGTCATCTACCTCCATCTTTCTGTTGATGCAGTGTTACTTGCAGTGGGTTGCCCAGGACTGTGTCCAGCTGGGTTTTGAAGGATGGAGACACCACAATATCTCTGGGCAACCCGTTTCAGTGTTTGATCACTCTTGCAATAAAAAGAAATATATATATATTTTCTGTATGTTCAGATATCTTGTTCTTAAAGTTGTGCCCATTGACTTTTGACCTGTCACTGAGAAGAGTCTGTATCTCTGCTTCGTTCCCACCCACAAGATATTTATACATTGGTAAGATTTCCCTGAGTTTTCTCTTCTCCAGGCTGAACAGTCTCAGTCTCTCCTCATATGAAAGATGTTCCAATCCCTTCATCGTCTTCATGGCCTTTCTCTGGAGTAGCTTCAGTAAGTCAATGATCATCACTGATCATCTTAAATATATATCTTAAATATATATTATGTATGCACATGCTTAGATGCATATAGGTATAGATATGTTCTATAGAAATGCCTTAGAGAGCCTTTGCCTTGGTCTTTCTAGATGTTTTGGGGCAGGAGGTAGAGGAAGCCAATTTACTGCCTCCAGCCTTACCACTGCTATAATGATTGGTTGAGGAACTCTGTCCACACATCATTACTTTGGTCCTGGGTTTGTTGATGTAGGTTCATGTACTCCAACCTAGATAGCAAAAGGTTAAATTTTGTTCCTTTTTCAATATAGCACCTAAATGGTCCACACCTAACAACTTCATATCTGGTCAGAACATGCATGTCCAAAATCCCTATATGTAGTAAGGACTTCTACCCCCCTTCTTCTGGTTACATCCTGCTTGCTCAGTACTCCAAAGACATTATGCCATGCTCTGTTGCTTCCTAGGTTGTTTCAATGCCCATGCGCAACATCTAAAGGCCACATCCTTCCTTGTTTTGCATGATAGTGCAAAATAAATGGAGCCGGGCCAGTGATATGGGAGGGAAGACCAACATTATAATCAAGACTTACAGGTGCCATCGATACAACAATTAGATTTAACAAGATGAGTATTTCATGTACTTTGAGATGCAGATGTAGATAACGGTATCATTACGTGGAGGGACAGATACCCAGTCATGGTTGCACTTTTGAGGCTGAGAAAGCTGGTAAGTGCCAGTTTAGCCTAGATGATGTGTTTTAAACACCACACATTTTTATGAATGTTCATTTTTACAAAGTGAGATGGAGAGAAGAAAAAAGCACATAAATACAAGAAAGCCAGCAACACCAAACTTTCTCCCTGCCACATACTGACAGTGAATTGAGACAATATAATGATTTATGAGAAGCTCACTGAAGAGCATGGAACTTTGTATTACACTTTGAGAAAACATATGGCAGATGAACAGGAAATGAGATGAAGAATAATAATTGGAAGCCACGACATATCAATTTTGATGGTAGTAGGAGATAATTAAGGATCATTTAGAAAAACCTGCCAGTTATTTTCATGCCAATAATAGTCACAAAAATTGGCACTTGTACACTGATAATGGCATTTTGATTACCTGCATCTCCATGAGGTCTCTCAGCTTCCAGTGATCCATCAATAAATTTTGTGGTGACAATTTACATAAGGTGAGATTGCTTTCCAGGAAGTGCTTGTTATTATGGACAGTCAGGAAAATTCTTCCTGTTATGGTCAGATCTAAGCTATTCTGTGTAGTCGGGAGGCACAGCAATGCAGAAGAACTGAACACCCGTCTCATTGTAGCCTTCCAGGGATCTATGCTTAAAAGTACAGTGCAACACAGGCTTGTCCTGTTTGTGCTTGCCATTAACAAGTGATTGTTGGAATAGTCCCATAATGATAACAGTAGTTATATTTGCAGAGTGTTGTGGGCAAAGCTTATTTGAACCCATATATATATATATTGTTCTTATCATCAGTACGTGTTCAAACAAACTTGAATTCATTTACCTAAATTGAAAGCACTGCCATAATACCTTTTCTCCAATGGTCTTCCTTAAATTCTCACATCACATTTTTGATCCTGGGATCTGAAAGCTCCTTGAAGAGGAGTCAAGTTTTATCTTCATTGTACAAATTCAGATAGAGGGATGAGTTGGTTGAACTCACTGCATTAGCAGTTAAAACATCATTCTTGTTACCAAGCATCCTGGACATTTCCAAAATTCTGTAAGTCCGACATCCCTATTTCACATAATTTCAGGAATACTCATTTCATTGTGGCCTAAGTACTTCATTAGTCTGTAATATATGCTAAAATGAAATAATCACATTGTATATGAAGCACTCATTTTCTCTATCCTGTAGAGGAGACAGCTGTCAAGGATGGGCGTTGATATACCACGAAAGCTAAAAAATTACAAAGAAAACACACATTAGTTACAAGTTATTGTCATGTAAATAATGCATTTGTTTCATAAATAGTGTCCTAATTGTCAAAAAAGACAGCATGAGACACAAACCAATGTGATTAGAATAAGATGTAAACAAGAATAAAAAAAATATATATAAAAAAATACCACAGACAATAGCATTTTAAAGTTACACAGAATCCAATAATTTGTGAATTGGGCTTGCTATAGGAGGAAGTAAAAATAACAAAGAAATAATTCTGGGGGGAAAAGAAAATGATCTTTGAATAGCAGGATGCTGAACAAATAAAGTGATTTCATGCTATAGAAAGTAAACAATAATGAAATGGAAGATGAATTCTCTTAAGAATGATTATAGGGAATTAGAGATGAAGGACAAAGAAAAAAGTAAATATATTAAATAATTACCATCTGTCAGCATAAAAGAGGAGAAGGTTGAAGAACGGAGCTTTGCTGAAATTAAGAAATGATTTCCAAATAAGAGCCCCTTAGGAACTCCAAAATGCAGCCATAAAAGAAAGTATGGTTAGTCACTTTTACAGTTGTCAGAAAGGTGAGTTGCTTTACGAGTGCTAAAATGACAAATCACGGAGTGACTGAAAGCCTTGAAGGGAAATGTAGCTTAAAAAAATAAAATATGAATCACTGAATTAAAAGGAGAATCACGTGTTCTATTCATTCATGTAAAACACCTGTGGATTGAGTCAGCTAATTAAACCATTCAAAATGGAGAGGTAGAAGTATGAAATGAGAGACCGCCTCTTTTTCCTGAAGGAGAGCATTTAGAGATTATGTAGACAAATATTTTTAAAAGTACCATTGATTGACTTGATTGACAAATGGAGTGTTCATAATTAACAATAAGATACTTTAAGGGGTTATCTTACTTTATTAGATGTAAGTGTATTTTTATGTTGTATATATTTTATGGAATAGAATAGAATAGAATAGAATAGAATAGAATAGAATAGAATAGAATAGAATAGAATAGAATAGAATAGAATAGAATAGTTCAGTTGGAAAGGACCTTCAAAGATCTTCCAGTCCAACTAACTGCCTGACCACGGCTAACTGGAAGTTAAAGCACATTGTTGAAGGCATTATCAAAATGCCTCTTGAAAACTGGTAGGCATTGGGCATCAACCACCTCACTAGCAAGCCGTTTTCAGTGTTTGACCACACTCACGGAAAATAAATTTTTCCCAATCTCTAGTCTGAACCTGCCCTGGTGCAGCTTTGTGCCATTCTTACTGGTTACCACATAGAAGAGACCAGCACCTCCCTCTCCACTTCTTGTCCTCAGGGGAGAGCAGTGAGGTTGCTTTTCAGCCTCCTTTTCTCCAAACTAGATAACTGTGGTGTGGTTTTACCCTGCTGGGCAGTTGAACTCCACCACAATCGCTCTCTCACTCCCCCTCCTCAAAGAATTGGATTGTGGATCCCAAACTGCATGCAATATTTAAGGTGAGGCTGCACCAACACTAAATATAGTGTAAGAATCACCTCTTTTGATCACCTGGCTATGCTGTGTTTAATGCATCCCAAAATGTAGTTTGCCCACTTGGCTGCCAGGGCACACTGCTGGCTCGTGTTGAGCTGCTGCTGCTACTGTAGACCAGCACCCCCAGATGCCTTTCTGCAGAGCTGCTTTCTAGCCACTCATCTCCCAGTCTGTAACTGTGTCCAGCATTACCCTGTCCCAGTGCAATGCCCAGCATTTTCCCTCGTTGAACTTTATGCCATTGCTGATTGCCCAATTATTTTCACAAAGAGAAAAGAATATTATTCTGTATGCTCAGCAGGTATGAGCTAAGGCATAGGCTTACTGTGGAATATGTAATCAGTGGTTTAATGTCTCTGTGTAATACTGGTGGTTATCCACTGGTGGTTAGCCATGTCTCGATATTGAGTTCAGAGAGGCTTGAATATCTTGCCTGAGTCTCTTCCTTCCTTCTGCAGTAAGCTTTCTGGGACATAAACTGCCTGTTGCTCTACAAAACATAATAGCACTTAGCTACTGGCTTTCTGAATGCTACTAAATTGAAATAATTAATCACTGTAAAGTTCTATCAAAAAAGTTGAGGAAAAGGGTGAATCATACAAGTAGATATGAAACAGTCTTCTGCATTAAAGTTGCTTAAAAGTGGCCAAACACACACACACAAAGAATGTGGAAAACATTGAAAAAGTCCTTTAAATGTGCCATGAAATATATGGCTCCCAAAGAGAAAATGAATAGAATGCTGTTGAAGCCTACTATGGGAGGGTACTGTAACTCTTAGGAGGTGGTTTTATTGCTGTGGAAGGCACTTTTTATACCTCAACCAGAGCACTTTCTGCAGCTTTTGTTGTAATACCTCAGCAAGAACATAATTGCCCTTGAGCTAGTAAGAACCAGAGCAACAAGAATAATATCCTTTGAGATATGTCACCAAAAGGTTAAAGGAGTTTGGTCTAGTGCAGTATAAAGGGACTTTGTAACAAATTAATTGAAGTTGCTGGGTCTATTAATAAACTATCAGCCATCATTTGAAGAATGAAAAACATGGGGAAAAGTTTATTAGAATGGTTTAATTTTAATGTTTAGCACACGAAAACACACAACATGCAACAGACCAGATGCTCATCCGGGGAAACTTGAGGTCAGGCTATGAATTCCATCAAATTATACTAATTTATACCTGCTGAGGATCTATCAATTAAATTGCCCTCAGAACATTCTTGTTTATATTAAACCTTTCTATATTAGTAAGTAGAATAACTTACTAAAATGGATAAATAATTCCTTCAAAGTGACACACAGAGTGAATGTCAAGAGAGTTTTTTCTTTGTTTTATTTCTCCCTTGGTGTCACATTTCCTTTTCTGCTGGTCTCATTCAAAGTCCACTAAGCAGTACAACCAAGGCAGATCGGCATAGGGTTCTTTGATCAATTAGGTTTTAGACAGAAGTTGTGGGAAGACTTTTCCCTCTCCATGACACAGTTCAAGCATTTTGGGACCTTCTCAATGTCAAATTTAATTTAATTGTTTTCTTTATTGTAGTGAAGTATTTTTTTCCTGTGGGAAAATACTTACCTTGGAAAAATACTGCCCTTACATCAGATATTAAACCACATGTTTACCTGACATGATTTCAAAACTTAAGGTTAATCTAGAATGACATGTACTTAGTAACAAAACAAGACCTATAGTTTCATAACACTTTCTCTGCCAATGGTTACTTTTGATGGGAAACTTATCCATAATATATAATTTGAAAAAGTTGTTATGTGATACTAATTTCAGAGATACTTCTGAAAACATCATTGGTTAGACCTGGGCTAAGACAGAATCACAGAATCATCTAAGTTGGAAGAGACCTCCAAGATCACCTAGTCCAACCTCTGACCTAACACTAACAAGTCCTTCACTAAAACATATCACTAAGCTCTACATGTAAACACCCTCAAGATTTCTTTTCCACTGATTTTAAGTCCAAAACAGAACGGAATTCAACAAAGTTTCAAAAGTACAGAAAAAGAACTACCATGGAAGTAACCCATGTTTACACAAAAAGCAAAGAAATGGAGACCATGCACAAATTAAAATCTGACAAGAACCTGAAGAGTCATTCTGCAAGGAGTGTAACCTAGTAAGCCTTGTTTTAAATGATTTTGTGACAATTAGCAGACTGTGTACATGGGTGCTTTTATTTATAACCAGAACTGTTTTGAACTCTCATCAAAGTCTAACAAAAATGAAATGAAGCCAACATCTGGGCCTATAAAAGCTATCTGTATATGGTAGAGTGGACCGAGTATCGTGGTCTGTGTCTAACCATGCCAGTTCAGAACTGATGATCCTATAGTCTACTGGTGAACAGCCATACTTCTTGTGCCCTGGGCTTTATATCTCAGGTGAAAGACAAACTCCTGTATTTAATATAGTGAAATAGGTACTGAAGCTTTACATGTCATATAATCCAAGGCATTCCCAAATTCCTTTGCCACTCTTCTAAGCATATGCAAAAGTCCCAAAATGATAGAATCATAGAATGGTTTGGGTTGGAAAGGATCTTAAAGATCATCTGATTCCAACCCCCTTGACATGGGCAGGGACACCTCCCACCAGACCAGGTAACCCAAAACCCCATCCAGCCTGGCCTTGAACACTTCCA
The DNA here is from genome assembly GCF_013377495.2 of Cygnus atratus. Taxonomy (NCBI): domain Eukaryota; kingdom Metazoa; phylum Chordata; class Aves; order Anseriformes; family Anatidae; genus Cygnus; species Cygnus atratus. Next base: position 154,412,106 of record NC_066363.1, on the reverse strand, counting down.
GAGATGGGGCATCCACAGCTTCTCTGGGCAGCCAGTGCCAGTGCCTCACCACCCTCTGAGTAAAGAACTTCTTCCTTATTTCTAATCTAAATCTACCCTATTTTATTTAAGAAAACATTCCACTGTGTCCTGTCACTGCACTCCCTGATAGAGTCCATCCCCAGCTTTCCTGTAGACCTCCTTTAGGTATTGGAAGGCTGCTATAAGGTCTTTCTGGAGACTTCTCCAGGCTGAAAAAATTCTCTCAGACTGTTTTTACAGGAGAGATACTCCAGCCCTTTGTTCATATCTGTGGCCGTCCTCTGGACTCACTCTAACACATCCATATCTTTCTTATCCTGGGGATCCCAGAGCAGAATGAAGTACTCCAGGTGGCAGGTCTCATGAGAATGGAGTAGAGTGGGACAATCACCTCCCTTAACCTGCTGGTTTCTGTTGATGCATCCCAGGATATAATTGTCTTGCTGGGCTACATGCACACATTGCTGGATTATGTTGAGTTTTTCATCTACCATTGCCCCCAATGTCCTTCTCTGCCGGTCTGCTCTCAAACCACTCATCACCCAGCCTGTATTCATGTTTGATTGCCCTGACCCATGTGCAGGTCCTTGCACTCAGTTTTGTTGAACTTCATGAGGTTCACACAGGCCCACCTTCCAAGTCTGTCAAGATCCCTCTGGATGGCGTCCCTTCCTTCCAGCGTGTCAACCACACCACAGAGCTTGGTGTCATCCACAAACTTGCTGTTGTGGTTTAACCCATCCAGCAGCTAAGCATGGCTCAGTCATTCACTCCCCCTCAGTGGGATAGGGGAGGGAATTGGAAAAAAAAAAAAAAAAAAGTAAAAACTTGTGGAGTGAGATAAAGACAGATTATTAGGACAGAAAAGAGAGAAAAAATAAATAATGATAGCGATAAGAGTAATAATAATAATAATGTGTACAAAACAAGTGATGTACAATGCAATTGCTCATCACCCGCTGACAGACACCCATCCCATCCCTGAGCAGCAGTCTCCCCCACCCCGTCCAACCTCCCCATATTAACTGCTCAGCATGATGTCATGTGGTATGGGACATCCTTTTGGTCAGTCTGGGTCAGCTGTCCTGGTTCTATCACCTCCCAGCTCCTTGTGCACCCCCAGCTTCCTCACTGTCAGGGCAGCACAAGAAGCTGAAAAGACTTTGGCTAAGCACTACTCTGCAACAATTAAAACAACAGTGTATTATCAGCACTATTCTCATCCTAAATCCAAACTACAGTACCATATCATCTACTAGGAGGAAAATTAACTCTACTCTAGCCAAAACCAGGACAATTGCTGAGGGTGCACTCAATCCTGCTGTCCATACCACCAACAAAGGTGTTAAATAATACTGGTCCCAGTACAGACCCCTGAGGGACACCACTTGTCACTGATTTTCACTTGGACATTGAGCCGTTGACTACAACTCTCTGGCTGTGACCATCCAGTTAGTTCCTTACCCACTGAGTGGTCCATCTGTGAAATCCATGTCTCTCCAATTTAGAGACAAGGATCTCATGGGGGACAGTGTCAAATGCTTTGCACAAGTCCGGGCAGATGATGTCAGTTGCTCTTCCCTTATCTGTCAGTGTTGTAACCCCATTGTAGAAGGCCACCAGATTTGTCAGGCAGGATTTGCCCTTCATGAAGCCATGCTGGCTGTCACCAATCACCTCTTTGTTTTCTATGTGCCTTTGCATAGTTTCCATGAGGATCTGTTCCATGAACTCATTGTGCACAGAGATGAGACTGACTGGCCTGTAATTCTCTAGGTCTTCCTTTTTTTTTTTTTCCTTTATAAAAGATGGGGTTTACCATTTTTCTGGTCATTGTGAATTTCACTACTACAACTTTTCAGATATGGTGGATAATGGCTTAGCAAGTCAGCTGCCTGATCTTTCAGGGTTCTTGGATGCCTCTCATCAGGTCCCATGGACTTGTGCACGTTCAGGTTCCTTATATAGTCTTGAACCTGATCTCCTGCAGTGGGCTGTTCTTCATCCTCTCAGTCCCTACCTTAGTCATCATTACAGTTTATTATATCCAGCAACTTTACAGCCAGAAACACACCATATTTAGGACCTCAGTGTGAAGCTCCAGAGCAAGCATAAGATTATCCCTGCTTCAGAGGATTAGCCTTGGTTAAGAACTAAACTCTCACCCAGCTTTCCTCTCACTCCCCCTCCTCAATAGGACAAGGGAAGAAAATAGGATGGAAAATTCCATGGTTTATGACAAAGCCAAGGTGATCACTTATCAGTTACTATCACAGGCAAATCAGACTCAACATGGGGAATTTTCTTTACTGACAGTTAAAATACATTTGATATTAAGAAAAAAAAAAGAAAAAAAAAAAAAAGACAAAATGAAAACATCTTCCTCTCACTTGCTTTCCCAGGCCCAATGTCACCCCCTTCATATCTGACTCTTCTACCCACAGGTGGCACAGGGCATGGGGTGGGATGGGATGGGGCAGGATGGGATGGGATGGGCTCAGCCCCTCTCAGCTGCCCCTTCCTCCTCACCCGTGGCCCTGCTCCAGCGGGAGCCCTGCCCCGGGCTGCAGCCCTTCAGGAACACCCTGCGCCTGCAGGGGCTCCCCACGGCCGCAGCTCCCTCAGGAAATGTCCCCCTGCTGCGGCGTGGGCCCTCCCCGGGCTGCAGGGTGGAGATCTGCTCCAGCGGGGGCTCTGCAGAGCTGCCGGGGAATCCCTGCTGCCTGTGGGTCTGGAGCCCCTCCTGCCCTCCTCCTCCTGGGGCCTGGGCCCTCTGCTGCTTCTCCCTTGCCCTGGGCCTCCTCCTCGGCCTCTGCCTGCTCTGCCCCTTCTGAAAAAGACGTTGACCTATTAGAACTGGCACTGCTGCTATACCTTTGCTGAAGGTATACCACTTAATAACAGATAAGGATTTAATATAGTTGTTTTTTGTTGTTTGTTTGTTCTTAACCTATATGAGGCTTAAATGGCTACAAAATAGGAGGACAAGGAGATGTAGATTTATGTGTACACCTACAGTCATATACACACTGTGTGACCTGGATTTTATGTACTGTACTCAAACAGCGCTGTCAATAAAGGGTGGAGACAAAAGTACCCTCGCCACTTGCCTCAGTTAAATACACTTGTGTTGTACAGTAGTGCAGTAAATTAATCTGGATTTGGATTTATATGCTATATAGCATGAGCAAGAGAGGAAGAATTTGCCCATCAGACAATCACACCTCTTTTCGCTTGTTGATCAGCAGTTGCAGCTCGCTTCAGACTTAGGTGGGATTATATGATTTACTTTTCCCTTTCAGCTTTTTCTTCTTATCAGTGAGAAAATCACACAACAGCAGCTATTTCTTTCTAAACAGACTGGGAAAGGTAGATGGAAAGGGAAAACAACAACAGCAAAAAAGATACTAAATCAAAGATGACCACATCTACAACCAAACCTACATATTTTGTACCCAATTTGAAATGTTCCCTTTGCTTGAAAATGAAACCTGTGATGCAGATGGAAAGCAAATGAATCCACTGGGTTTGGATACACCCAGGCAACAATGAGGAAGACTGGATTTCTCTTTTTTCTCTGAGTAAGTGCTGCACAAACTAACCAAGCATTACTAATCATTTTTATAGAGCTGATGTGCTCAAAGGAGATCCCATTGGGAAGCAGAGTGTTAGGGAACAGGACTTCATGCTTTGCTCATTTTTAAGGAAGTGCAGCAACAAGTTGTGTGAAATGTGGATGAAATAGGAAGGATTCTAATAGTAGCAGTAGGAAATGAAGATAGCTTTTAAATGTATACCGGCTAAGGAAAGCAACCGCTTGGAAATAAATGACTCCATTTGAAGACCCAGTGAATATGTTTTAATCAAATCATGGCATTTTATCATTATTTTTTAAGTTCCCCCCAGTTTCTTCCCCATTTTATTGAACACAAATAAAACTGAAAATACAAAGATTAATGCAAAAATGAATAATTCAGGCCTTTTAGTATGGCAATGGATCTGTGTTCTCAAATTTGAGGTAATTAAATCTTCCTGATTTTCATGAATTCAGTGTTTACTATGTGATAGGGTTTTTTTTTGGTTGGTTGGTTGGTTGGTTGGTTTTGGTTTTGGTTTTAATTATGTCATTGTAATATCCTATATTTCACTTGACAAAAGCACATACCGCTATTCTTTATTCTTCTTCTAAAATCTTGTCCATCTAAAAGAATTTCTAAGCTTTCTTATTCACTAGATACAGTTGGGAAAGAAGATATTAACCTTTCACTGCAAACCGAATCTAAGTGCTAATGCTCAAAAGGGTGTAATGTAGTGATTAAGGTGTAAGGGCACTGACAGAAGTATTAGAATAATATCCTTATATAGAGCTCAGATGTACACAGGCAGCTTACTGACACATCTGTTTAGACCATTTCCATGGCAGATGATTACAGACAAATGCCTTTATATATAAATCAGACTAAATGATTTCAGATCTATTACATGTGTGTGCAGAACCCTTTCAACCCTTTCAAACCAGATTTTGGTGTCAGACCCTTTTCTGTTGCCTGGAAAGAAAAGCAGTTTAGAGGTTTAGCAGACACGTTTAGATGTGCCTTAATCTGGTTACTCTCATAGTCATATTCCTTTTATCTTCTTTTCTCAGTTGATCTTCGTCCTGACCTTGACCTGCCATGTGCCTTTGTGTTAGATCCAAAATGAATATTTAATTATAGAAGAGAGATACTATACCTACAGGAGGACCTCCGAGCTAGCTTCAGAGGAAAATTAAGGTCAATACTGCAGTGTCTAATTTTAGTGCATTGTCAGAGGACAGGGTCTACAGTCTGGTGTTACCACTTGCCAAGGCTTTTAAGAATATAATCCATTAAAAATAAATAAATAAATAATAATAATAATAAGTTAATTGCAGATAGTGACAGCAGGAGTTTTGACTTCTCAGGAATTTGGTGCATCTTTCCTCCTACAATTTACTATCCTTTGAAAGCAGATAATTCAAGCAGGCCACTTGTTGATCAAGACGGAGTTGTGGATTCTTCCCTTTCACCCAATAGCCAGTCATTAAAAATACACATGTGGAACATATGAAACACTAAAACAAATCTGTGTTCTGATTTAAAGCAGAGATTTTGAATCTCAGTCTCCAGCATCACAGTTTGAATGTCTAGATCATTTGATAACGGAATATGCTCAGGTGTTTCTCTCATAGTATCGAGCTGCATTTAAATATAAAGTATAAATTTGAACTACATACCAAATAAAATGAATTTGACCCTTAATTTATTGGTAACGACATTCATAAAGGATGGACAAATACAGAAATGGTCATTCATTTAAGGCTGTGGATGTATTAGAACAAGTCTAGAGGAGGGCCATGAAGATGATCAAGGGGCTGGAGCACTTCCCCGATGAAGACAGGCTGAGGGAGTTGGGTGGGGTTGGTCAGCCTGGAGAAGAGAAGACTCCAGAAAGACGTTATAGCAGCCTTCCACTACCTAAAGGGGGCCTACAGGAAAGCTGGGGATGGACTCTCTGGTGCAGCAATAGGACAAAGAGTAATGGGTTAAACTAAAAAAAAAAAAAAAAAAAAAAAAAGTAGATCTAGATTAGACATTAAGAAGAAATTCTTTACTCAGAGGGTATGAGGTACTGGAATGGGTTGCCCAAAGAAGTTGCATATGCCCCGTCACTGGCTGTGTTCAAGGACATGCTGGATGGGGCTTTGAGCAATCTCGTCTGGTTGGAGATGTCCCTGCCCATGGCAGGGGTGTTGGAATTAGATGATCTTTAAGGTCCCTTCCAACCTGAGCCATTCTATGATTCTATGATTCAGGTATCATGTTTTCCTGGATCTTGTTGTTGAAGCTTTTTCTGTATGTTAATAAAGGTTCATCAGATGAGACCGTAGGAGATCATAGAATCATAGAATCATAGAATATCCCGAGTTGGAAGGGACCCATAAGTATCATCAAGTCCAACTCCTGGCACCGCACAGGTCTACCCAAAAGTTTAGACCATGTGACTAAGTGCACAGTCCAATCTCTTCTTAAATTCAGACAGGCTTGGTGCAGTGACTACTTCACTGGGGAGCCTGTTCAGTGTGCAACTACCCTTTCGGTGAAGAACCTCTTCCTGATGTCCACCCTAAACTTCCCCTGCCTCAGCTTAACACCATTCCCGAGGGTCCTATCACTGGTGATAACGGAGAATAGGTCACCTGCCTCTCCACACCCCCTCGCGAGGAAGTTGTAGACTGCGATGAGGTCCCCCCTCAGCCTCCTCTTCTCCAGGCTGAACAGGCAAAGTGACCCCAGCCGCTCCTCATATGTCTTCCCCTCTAGGCCCTTCACCATCTTCGTTGCCCTCCTCTGGACACTCTCCAACAATCATAAAAGCAATCATTTAGGAGAAAAGACTAACTTCCTGTTCTTAAAGTCATCTATGTATTTTTACAACGTAAAATCTCCCCTTAAATTGGAACAGTCTCCACTTAAATACCTTGTACTCTAATTGTTTGGTTATTTACTTAAGAAGAGTAGGTTTGATTTGCCTTAGAGAGAAAGAACTTAAGCTTTTCCATTTCTGTTTTAACTACTTGATGAATAGGCAGAGATTTACTTTCTTATCTAGCAGGAAGCATCTGTCTTTCTCCTTTCTCTTCTTTTTAGAAAAGGGTTTAGCTATTTAATTTCAGGAGAAAGATCAGCTTATGAAACTTGAGAGGACTAAGCTATTTGGAAGTTAAAAGCTTGCTTCCCTCAGAGGGCCTTCCTAAAATTACTGTCATCTGAAAAGCACAAGTTGAGAGTCAAATCTCTCCTCTGTAAAGGAGAGCCTGGGTAGGGCTCACTAATTCCTCTTCCCAAGAAAATGCATTAGTCCCTACTGCACATGAAGCCTGGAGTGTGTTCCTTCCCTTTTTCTTTGAATGTTGCTGTGAACTCAGCTAACATTGAACAGGAAATGCAAGTTTTGAAGGAAGGGATCTCCAGATACTAATGTGTTATACTTTTTACAAAATGTGCATACTTGCTGAAACTTCTCAACACCAGAAGGATATCAAAGCTTTTTATTGACTCAGGTGGGCTTTTAATTTCACCACAGATGTTTCAAAGTTGAAAACTTCTAAGAAGCATTTTGTAAAGTTGACATCCAACAAAAATCAATGAGTTCATAGGTGGTCTCAAACAAGAATCACATCCAATCAATTTTTCATCTTTCATAAGGTTTTCAGGACACTCATTAAGCTATTCTAGGCATATTGAAAATATATTGATCTTCACTGAATGTGTAAACAAATCCCTTGAATGTTGCTGTACTGAGCACTCCCAAACTCTATATATAGATTCAGGAATATAGAAAGGAATATACAATTCTAACATTGAGGTTAACAATACCAGGTTCACCTTACAGAACAGTGTTGGTGAAAAAATACTAATCCCAAATTATGAACGTACAAATATTATTCCTAGCCAAAAAAAATCTCTTCTTGAGCATGCCCAGTTAAAATAGCTTACTTCAATCTCAGTTTTCATGAAATATATCTCATACTAGATATGCTAAAAATTACTCCATTGCTGCATAAACATTTAAACTTTTTTATGGTAGGAAGGAAAGTATTCCTGTTAAGCTGAGAAATAGCAAACTTTGAAAATCAGAGTAGTGTACTAAAAGGAAATGAAAGGGGCAATAAATAAGATTTCATCCTTCATGTTACTAAAGTCAATGAAAAGAGGTCATTGACTTCTAAAGAATCAGAATTTCACTCAGCAAATTTTGATTGGTACTGGGAAAGTATTTTTAGCCTAAGAGCCTTTCTGCTAAAATTTAAATTTTGTTTCATTTGAAACTATTTGCAAATTCAAATTAATTTCAATTAGTATTTCAAATTTAAAGCACGTTTTGGACAGGTGTTTCTTTCTGAATAATGGAAATATAAAATATAAATATAAATATTTCAATATGATATTTTTTTAAAATCTCAATTTGTATTTTAGAATATAGATAACAAAAAAAAAAAAAAAGACTGACCATTTCAGCCATTTGAAAAAACCCATCTTTTTTTTTTTTTCCCATTAAAATAAATCTCCCATGAAAATGAAGTTGCAGCCAACTTCAGATGTTTACCCCATCTCCTTTCACCTCTTATATTTTTTCAGCTTTATTGTACAAAAATATTTATAGAGAATTAATTCCTCTTACTTTTCTTGAGGTAAGAGGATTTGAGATGTTCTGGTGACAGAGTTGGGCAATAAGGAGCAAAGAATTCCAGAAAAGTGTGAAAAAAATTCTTTAATTTTCTTAATTATTGCCTCTGGTTAATATAGCAGTAGGTAGTTGATATAACTGGGTATACTGCATCAAAGAATGGTTGAGACCTGAAGGTCATCTGGTCAACACTTGGTCAAGCAGGGAAACCTAGACCTAGTTGCCCAGGTCTACGTCTGGATGGCTTTGAATATTTCCAAAGTAGGAGAATCCACAACCTCTCAGAGCAACCTGTGCCAACGCTTGATCACCTACCTGCACAGTAAAGTGTTTCCTGATGTTTAGAGGGAGCCTCCTATGTTCTAGTTTGTGCCCATTGCCTCCTGTCCTGGCACCACTGAAAAGAGCCTAGCTTCATCTTCTTTTGAAACTCACTTCAGATATTTAAAGACAATGATAAGATCCACCCTGAACCTTCTCTTCTTCAGGTTGAACAGTCCCAACTGTCTGAGCCTCTCTTATAGGAGAGGTGCTCCAGCAGTCCCTTCATCATCTTGATGGCCCATAGAACTGGACTTCCTTCAATATGTCCGTGTTTCTCTTATACTGGGGAGCCCAGAACTGGACACAGTACTCCAGATGTGTCCTTACCAGTGCTGAGTAGAGGGGATCACCTCCCTCAGCCTGCTGGCAATACTTTGCATAATGCAGCCCAGGATACCGTTAGCCTTCTTAGTAATAAGAGCACATTGTTGACTCATTTTCAATTTGGTGTCTACCAGGACCCCCAGCTCCTTTTCTGCAAAACTGCTTTCTACAATGTACACTCGGTCCCAGGAATCAAAGGTGGTTTAATGACATTTGGAGTACATCTTTATAGTGCATATTCACTACCACGGTGTTTCTTGTATGCTTAGGCAGGCCTTGACTTCACCTACCATTTCCAGGCTTTTCAACTGTACTTAATGATTTTCAATTATATTTAATGATCATGTAGGTACTGGAGTGCATCCAGCGAAGGGCTACTAAGATGATTCAGGGACCGGAGTGTCTGTCATATAAGGGTCCTGGAGAATCCATCATATGAGGAGAGGCTGGGAGACCTGGGCCTGTTTAGCCTGGAGAATAAAGGACTGATGGGGATCTTATCAATGTGTATAAATATCTGAAGGGAGAGAGAAGAAGATGATGCCAGACTGTTTTCGGTTGTGCCCAGGACAAGAGGCAACGGGCACAAACTGAAGCACAGGAAGTTCCAGCTGAATATGAGAGGGCATTTCTTTACTTTGAGGGTGACAGAGCACCGGGACAGGTTGCCCAGAGAGGTTGCAGAGTCTCCTTCTCTGAAGATATTCAAAACCCAGCTGGATGCCATCCTGTGCAATGTGCTCTAGGTGACCCTGCTTGGCAGAGAGGGTGGACTAGATGATTTCCAGAGGTCCCTTTCAACCTCAACCATTCTGTGATTCTGTGATTTCTGCATCAAATCTATTGAATACTGCTTGACAGTTCTGTAGAGTGTCATTCTCAACTTCATTAAAAACCTTCAAAGGATAGAGAACATATGAAAAATATTGCATTTTTTAATAAACTTCAATAATAATAATTTTGGATGCTGTATAACTTACTTGTGTGAGTTTTCATTATTTAGATGAAATATACAATTGAATTTGAATAGACTATGCATGATATGAGAAAACTTGTGAGATTTGATTTTCCTTAGCATTACTTGTTTAGATTTAAAATAATAATAATAATAAAAATAATAAATTATTGTATGTAATCAACAATTCAATGATCAACAATTACCATACTAGTGTGATTAGAATAATTATTTTTTATCCAACATTTTTTGGTTATGGATCTTGAAATATTTTGTAATGGAATCAAAGATCAGTTAACCCATGTAAAAGTTGCAAGATATACAGTACAGATACAAATACAGTAGTGATCCATGGAAAAACACGAAGACATGAATATAACCCTTATGCTTCCTTTCTTTTCCCGACAGACCAAACAAGAGTTTGGAGCTCCTTTGATATCTTCAAAGAACAGAATATTCAAGTTAAATTTCCCTAAGTCCTCTTTCTAGTTCTTACCAGCTTTAGAAGTCCAAAAGCCTCTGTGATTTTGAACTTTGAAAACGTTGTTAAATTATCCCAAAGCATTAATTGTGTCCAACACCTACTTCTTCTTCAACCTCTAACTTTCAGTGTTGAGAAACGTTATCTTCTATCGTGGAGTGCCTTCACCTGCTGTTGTAGATCACAATATCAATGTATATCTCCCTTGAACATAGGAACATTCTGCAATTAAGGAGGTGGGAAGAGAGAGGAAATTTTCTGTGACTTGTGCCACAATATAAACTTCATACAGACCATGCTGATGGGACATGCTGATTTCTACTCTTACAGCCTTAAAGGTTGCTTAGTGTTTTGCAGACCTCATCTCTGAAGGCTTTTCAATCACATCACCTCCAATGTACACACTTTAGTAGCTGCCTTAATGAGCTGAGGTTTCATAAAAGTCACTTATGTTGAGAAAAAGCTTGTACATTGCTCACAAGGTTCTTTCTTCCACCAACCTTACAGCCCCCACGTCAATGAGGAAGGGAACAATCACACAAAGTAAAGAGCAAAGGATTTTTTATAAGAATTGCTTAGTAGTGGGGCTGATTGACTCCCTCTGACACCTTAAAGCTTCCTGGATCCGGTAATGCCTTTCCTGAAGCCACTGCTGGGTCTGGTTGATAAGGGTACTTGAAATGCTGAAAGCTGTGATCTTGTTAAAAAGGGTCAAAAGAAGCAATCTTAGTAACGTTTCAATGGTTGGATTATTGCTACTGAAGAGAGCAGTAAATGCCACTTACAACTAAATTTTCCACTTCATCCGAGGTGCAGATAACTGTTCTTCTGATACCTTTCCCCCAAGGAAAGCTCTGCAGCAGTAGGCAAAGAAAAGTAATTACATATTTAAAGGTACATCTGTATTATATAAATTCAATGTACTGAAGATAAATAAATAAACATACCCACAAACACAAGGAAATTATTAAAAAAAAAAAAATTTACAGAGATTTTATTTAATTTCTTTGATTAAATGAGGATAACTCTCCTCAGTAACTCAAAAATGTTTAAAATCAACCAAGATGTGTAACTGTATTTAGAGATTTTCTTTTACCTGTGTGCTGCATCTTAAAATGTCTCATTTTTTTCTTGACACTTCTGCTTCACAGACAGACACCTTGTTATCCAGGATATATTACATTCATATTTTTTCCTTCCTGTTTGTCTCTGTTTGCCTTTTCTAAATGTAAAACATGAGCTGGAGGTGCTGGATTCATTCTTGACCAGTCACAGGAAGAAACAGAGGGGAACATCCTATCAGTGATAAACAGTAGATTTGTCTGGTCATGATCTGGAATAAGACGAACCCGGAAGATATTCTACTTCTTGAAACGGGACTGTGCAGTCTATCTTTGAATCAGCAAGGCTTGTTATTTACAGAATACAGACAATTTCTGACTCTCAGAAATAAATAAGCATAATACCAATTTTTTGAATGAATTTTGAAATGATACTGGTACTGTAGATATGGCCTGATGTGGTGGGATTGCCCAGGTTTTGAAAGATTTTTCTCCAAGCAGAAGGTACTCAACATCATAGGACAGGACAAATTCAAGGCAGATTGAAGTATTTCTAGAAGGCTGAGGAGAGAGACAACACTGCAGATGCTCTCTGCTGCATTGGTCCCATGTCTTTTTCTAATTATTCTCTAACTCAGAACAGGTTCCATGCAATGAATTGATATCATAGAATCATAGAATGGCTTGTTTTCTACTGGGACGTGGTCACTGCTGCCCAGACTGCCTCCAGTCTTAACCTCTTTAATGAGTTTATCTGCACAGGTGAGCGCCACAGCCAGTAGTGCTTCTCCTCTGCTTGGTTTTTCTAACACCTGGACCAGGAAGTTATCTTTGATACTCTCTAGGAGTCTCCTGGGTTGCTTACAGCCTGCTGTGTTGCTTTCCCAGCAGGCATCTAGGTGGCTGAAATCCCCTACCAGTATGTGAGCCTGCTAGTGCTTCTTATAGCTGAGGCAAGAAGGACTCGTTAATATGCTCCCCTTGATCAGGTGGTCTGTAGTAAACCCCAGCCACAAGGTGTCCTTTATTGGTCCAGTCCTTAATTTTTACCCACAAGCTCTCAACTTGTTCATGGTTGTTCCTCTGAGCAGCTCTTGGCAATCTATTAATTTCTTAACATAGAGGGCAACACCTTCCCCCTACCTTCCCTGCCTATCTCTTCTGAAAAGCTTATTGCCCATGTGTATTGCTTATATTTTGCTTATATATTGCTTATATTTTGCTTATATATTGCTTTATAGCTTATTGCAGTGTTCCAGTTGTGTGATTTGTCCTACCACATTTCCATGATAGCAATTAAATCATAGTTTTCTAATTGCACTGTAGTTTCCAACTCTTTCTTCGTGTTTCCCAAGCTGCATGCGTTGGTGTAGAGGCACTTCAGCTGGGCTACCAGCCGCATCACCTTTTTAGAGGAACCCTCCCTAATTCCTTTGAGACAAGTCACAGATTGGTCACCTATTGGTTCCTAAAGTGTCAGTGTTTCCTGGTTCTTCTCTGTCACTCATCCCCTTCCCCTGCTGAATCTAGTTTAAAGCTCTGCTAATTAGTCCAGCCGGCTTGCTGCCCAGATATGAGGCAGCATACTTGATCTTACTCAACAGTATATGGGGAACAACAACGCTGAATTTTGTACACAGAGGAGAGATTGTAGAGAGGTTAAAAGTCTGGAGTGATGCTCAGACCTGAGCTAATACTACTGTACAGCAATAGGATGATTTACATCTCACATCTGGCTGTTTCAGTCTGCACATAACAAACTTGTGTCTGACTTAAGTATTTTTGTAGGTGTCGTGTTTGGCTGGGTTAAGGTAATTTTCTTCCTAAAGGCTTGAATGATGCTGCATTTGGGATTTTTGATTTAAACAGTCGTGATAACACTAAAACTATGTTTTAGTTGTTGCAGAGCAGTGCTTAAACAGAGCTGAGGACTTTCCTACTTCTTGTACTGCCCTACCAGCAAGGAGCCTGGGGATGCACAAAAAGCTGGTGAGAATGAGTGACTGTGTGGTCCTTAGCTGCTTGCCAGGGTAGCACAACAGTAGGCAACGCTGCATATGATGGAGTCTGAATCAAAGAGAGGAATTTGAACATAAAAAACAAAAAAAATAAAAGGAAGAAAAAAAATCAGCTGGCATTTAAATACCATATGTCTCTCAAGACCAAACTGGATAAAGACCTGAGTAACTTGGTCTGATGCCACAGCTGTCTTTGCAAATTTTGGGCTAGAGACTTCTGAAGTCTCTTCCAGCCTGAATTATCTGTTCTACGATACCATGGTTCCAAACTGCCTGCTGAAATGATCCTCCAAACATAATCCAGATCTCCCATTGACTCCTAAAATACATCATTTTAAATCCCAGCTTGTGGACATTAAATAATTGGAGTGGAGGGGACAGAAAATAATCTTTATTTAGCTTCTGCTGGTGCTAGCTAGACTGATGTCCCTGACCTGTGTCTCACTCTCAGCTGCAGCATGTGGCCAGAACTGCCTCTTGACAACTCTTGACAAAGCTGAGGATCTTCATGCCAAGATACGGAGTCACAAACTAAATATTTGTCTGTATTGATAATTAGACTTCAACCAGGATGCTATCTTTAAATGTGCCAGAAGACTTATAACATACTGAGCACTAGACAGAAGGTTTTCTGTAGAAGATACAGAAAGAAGTAAATAAAGAGAGAAGGAGAGGGAGTGCCTTAACAGAACACAGAATTTAGAGCACTTCCTAAAGACATTATGCCCAGATCCAGGATAGTAGATCCCATCACAGAAAGTGTTTTATGAAGAAGATATATATATTTCTTTTAATCTTAATCAATTTAATTTATTTATATTACTTTCTTAAATTCAATTTACAGATATTTTTGTATTCTGATAAGGAGAGAAAGCAAGTGTGGAAATGAATATCTATCCTAGTGGTTAGGGCAGTCCCTAATAGGATTTTATGTAATTATTTTTCAGTGCAAAGTAATGCATTACCTATAGCCCAGATGAGTTGCCAATATAGAAAGTTATAAATGCATATTTTATATGTATATTATTAATGATATCAAAATACAAATAAAGTATAATAAATAACAATTGAAACAAGCCCTGCATTACATTTAAAAAATCACTGTATGTTTCTGCAATGTCTAGGGTGGACAAAATGCCAGAAAAAAAAACAACAGTTCTCAATGTGCTTGGGGGTTGGAAAAACATTTGTTTGATTGATGGTCTGGTTTTTTTTTTTCCTTCTTTTTTGAACTATTTTATTCTATTCTGTTCCTTTCCTTTCTTTTCCTTTTGCTTTCCTTTCCTTTCCTTTCCTTTCCTTTCCTTTCCTTTCCTTTCCTTTCCTTTCCTTTCCTTTCCTTTCCTTTCCTTTCCGCTCCTTTCCGCTCCTTTCCGCTCCTTTCCGCTCCTTTCCTTTCCGCTCCTTTCCTTTCCGCTCCTTTCCGCTCCTTTCTGCTCCTTTCCTTTCCGCTCCTTTCCACTCCTTTCCTTTCCGCTCCTTTCCTTTTTTCCTTTCCTTCTCGTTTCTTCTTTTCTTTTCTTTTCTTTTCTTTTCTTTTCTTTTCTTTTCTTTTCTTTTCTTTTCTTTTCTTTTCTTTTCTTTTCTTTTCTTTTTTTCTCTTCTTTTCTCTTCTTTTCTTTTCTCTTCTTTTCTCTTCTTTTCTTTTCTTTTCTTTTTCTTTTCTTTTCTTTTCTTTTCTTTTCTTTTCTCTTCTTTTCTTTTCTTTTCTCTTCTCTTCTCTTCTCTTCTCTTCTCTTCTCTTCTCTTCTTTTCTCTTCTCTTCTCTTCTCTTCTCTTCTCTTCTCTTCTCTTCTCTTCTCTTCTCTTCTCTTCTCTTCTCTTCTCTTCTTTTCTTTTCTTTTCTTTTCTTTTCTTTTCTTTTCTTTTCTTTTCTTTTCTTTTCTTTTCTTTTCCTTTCCTTTCTTGTAAAGGGATTTACATTGTGAGCATTTGGTGTACTCCAGCACAATCTTGCAATTATTGTGGAATTCTTTTTTAGAACTTTTTAAAGCCATACCACCTGGGGAATAAGATTGCACATGAAAAATTTCTATCTGCCATCTGTTCATATTTGGAAACAGGTGGGGGTTCAGATAGATGTGGGGCCAATATTGTGTTTGACAGGATGATCTTTTGTAGGAGGCACTAATTTAAGATTGAGAAGCTTTGTGCTACACTGTCTTTGAAAAAAGAATTTCTGAATAGTCTTGAGTCAGTCATTTAGTCTCATTCTTCATCTGTGTAACTAAAGTAATCTTAATGAATGATTTTTTGGGGATTTCATTATCATTGATAAAGATAGGTTCACTAGACTAGAGGAAGTTGACTAGGAATCAGTGATCAAGATCTTATTTTTTTAATGTGTGCTGAACAAAGGATGATCTAAAATTACAAGAATGGTTTACCCCAAGGAACTAAACTTCAGATTATAGCTAAGAGTAAAGTTAAATTTGTATTTAAGAATATGAATGATAATTGGGAGTTCTATAGCAGAAGTTTAATGGAGGTGCTGATAAAACTGCACCTGTTTCTGAACTGTTTTCAGTCAAGAAAGAGTAAAGACTAATTTTATGAATTTTCAGATATTTTAGCCCTACCATAATCCAAAAAAACACAAGAAAATAAATTATTTACTCCCTCTCTGTCAAATCTCACTCTGATAGCAAACTGTATTGGTAAAGGTATCTGCTTTAATATAGTACGCATAGACATTTCACTTAACAAAACGTGATATTTCAACTTGAAAATATCAGCATACAGATCACAATGTGTGCATTTAAAGGGTGAAGTATATCTATCTGACATTTTAATAAGTCAACATTCAGGTCAGGTTGAGTTTTATGTTAGCAGGATTCTGTAAAGATCAAAAATTAGATCATACTCTATTCATACAGTCATAGAATCGTAGAATCAGAATATCCCAAGTTGGAAGGGACCTACAAGGACCATCAAGTCCAACACCTGGCTCCACACAGGACCACCTCAAAAGCAAACTTTACGTCTGAGAGCGTTGTCCAAATACTTCTTGAACTCCAGCAGGCTCAGTGCTACGACCATTACCCTGGGGAGTCTGCTCCAGTGCCCAACCACCCTTTCAAAGAAGAACCTTTTACTAATACCCAGTCTCAATGTACTCTGATGCACCTTCATGCCATTTCCTTGGATCCTGTCACTGATCACCAAAGAGAAGAGATCAGTGCCTCTCCCTCCATTCCCCTTGTGAGAAAGTTATATAAATCATGATGAGTGCTCTGCTGTCTCCTCTTCTGTAGGCTGAACAAACAAAGTGACCTTAGCCACTACTCACACGTCTTGTCCTCTAGACCCTTCACCATACTTGCCGAGGCGATCGGCTCCAGGGCAGACGCGTTCTGCAGCGGAGCGGGGGATCAGGACAGGCAGGGCTTTTTTTCCGACATCGAGGCCGCTCGAGGGAGCCGCCAGGACCCGGCAGCCCCCGCGAGGGAGGCTGACAAGGCGTAGGCGGAGCCAGCAGTGCCCCCTCCCCAGCGTTCAAAAGCAGCCCCTAAGGAGCGCAAGCAACCAGGAGCGCGGCGACCAGGGCGGGCAAACAGGGCGGGGCGCGTCAGAAGGGTGGGCGCGGCAGTTTGCGCGGCAGTTCATGCAGGCAGGGCGAGCAGGAAGGGCGGAGAGGGCAGAGTTTCTCCCCGCCCATAAGAACAACATCTTTAACGGCTGTCGACTGCTAACTGGATTGCGATGGTCTTCACTAGGCAGAGCACTCTCACTAGAAAGTCTGTGGCCACCCAGACTGGCCGCCTGCTCAACAATGCGGCAGTTCAGGTCTCTGGGTGCAGGGACTGCCTGAGCCTGTTGCTGCCATCTGAGGGAGGCAGAGGCGCCGTGTGTGTGAGGTGCGAGCAGGTGGATGACCTGGTCCGCCTGGTGGCAGAACTCAAAGAGGAGGTGGAGAGGTTGAGGGCTATCAGGGAGTGTGAGCGGGAGATAGACTGGTGGAGTGACTCCCTGCAGGGCCTGAAGGAGAGGTACCGGGGTGAGACACCCCAAATGGGGATGGACCCCATGCCCTGTCGCTGTCGGGCAGAGGGTGGCGACCTAGAAGTTGAGGAGGGATGGAGACAGGTCCCTTCTCGACCTTTCAGGCAACGCCCCCCCCTATCGGCCCCACCTTCCCAGGTCCCCTTACGCAACAGATTTGAGGCCCTGGAGCTTGAGAGGCCGGTGGGTGAGGACGAGGTAGAAAGTCTACCCAGGAGGATGCCTAGGGCGAGGAAGCCGACCCCACGCCTCAAGACTGCCTCCACCAAGAAAGACAGAAGGGTGATCGTAGTAGGCAACTCCCTTCTCAGGGGAACGGAGGGCCCTATTTGTCGACCTGACCCTACCCGTAGGGAAGTCTGCTGCCTCCCTGGGGCCAGGGTCAGGGATGTTGCCAGGAAGCTTCCCAACCTGGTCCGCCCCTCTGACTACTACCCTCTTTTGATAGTCCAGGCTGGCAGTGATGATATTGATGAGAGAAGCCTGAAGGCTATCAAACAGGACTTTAGGGGACTGGGACGGTTAGTGGCTGGAGCGGGAATACAGGTGGTGTTTTCATCTATCCCTGCAGTAGCAGGGAGGGGTACCGAGAGGACACGGAAAGCCCACCTGATTAACACGTGGCTCAGAGGCTGGTGCCAACACAGAAATTTCAGGTTTTTTGACCATGGGGCGCTTTACTCGGCACCCGGCCTGATGGCTGCAGACGGGTCCCTATCTCTAAGGGGAAAACGGATCCTAGCCCAGGAGCTAGCAGGGCTCGTTGAGAGGGCTTTAAACTAGGAAAGAAGGGGGATGGGGCTGAAAGAAGGCCTGTTGGAGCTGTGCCAGGGGGAACAATGGCAGAGCCGGGGAAGATGGCAATGGCCCAGCTGAAGTGCATCTACGCTAATGCACGCAGCATGGGCAACAAACAGGACGAGCTGGAAGCCATCGTGCAGCGGGAAGGCTATGACTTGGTTGCCATCACGGAAACGTGGTGGGACCACTCTCATGACTGGAGTGCTGCAATGTCTGCCTATAGGCTCTTCAGAAGGGACAGGCAGCACAGAAGGGGTGGTGGTGTGGCTCTCTATATTAGAGAGTGTTTAGATGTTGAGGAACTTGAGGCTGGGAATGATAAGGTTGAGTCCCTATGGGTTAGGATCAGAGGGAAGGCCAACAAGGCAAGCATCCTGGTGGGGGTCTGTTATAGACCGCCGAACCAGGATGAGGAGACGGATGAGGAGTTCTACAGGCAGCTGGCAGAAGCCGCGAAATTGTCAGCGCTTGTTCTCGTGGGGGACTTCAACTTCCCAGACATATCCTGGAAGCACAACACAGCCCAGAGAAAGCAGTCTAGGAGGTTTCTGGAGAGCGTGGAAGATAGCTTCCTGATGCAGCTGGTTAGAGAGCCTACCAGGGGAGGTGCCCCGCTAGACCTTCTGTTCACGAACAGTGACGGTCTGGTGGGAGATGTGGTGGTCGGGAGCTGTCTTGGGCAGAGTGACCACGAAATGGTTCAGTTCTCTATTCTTGGCGAAGTCAGGAAGGGGACCAGTAAAACCGCTGTCTTGGACTTCCAGAGGGCTGACTTTAAGCTGTTCAGGTCACTGGTTGGCAGAGTCCCTTGGGAGGAGGTTCTGAAGGGCAAAGGAGTCCAGGAAGGCTGGGCGCTCCTCAAGAAGGAAATCTTAATGGCTCAGGAGCGGTCTGTCCCCACGTGCCCAAAGACGAGCCGACGCGGAACTAGACCGGCCTGGCTGAGCAGAGAGTTGTGGCTCGAGCTTAGGAGAAAAAAGAGGGTTTATAATCTTTGGAAAAGAGGGCGGGCTACTCAGGAGGACTATAAGGATGTTGCGAGGCTGTGCAGGGACAAAATTAGAAAGGCGAAAGCTCATCTGGAGCTCAATCTGGCTACTGCCGTTAAAGATAACAAAAAACGTTTTTACAAATATATCAACGCAAAAAGGAGGACTAAGGAGAATCTCCATCCTTTACTGGATGCGGGGGGAAACTTAGTTACAAAAGATGAGGAAAAGGCTGAGGTGCTCAATGCTTTCTTTGCCTCAGTCTTTAGTAGCAGGACCGGTTGTTCTCTGGATACCTGGTACCCTGAGCTGGTGGAAGGGGATGGGGAGCAGGATGTGGCCCTCGCTATCCATGAAGAAATGGTTGGCGACCTGCTACGACACTTGGATGTACGCAAGTCGATGGGGCCGGATGGGATCTACCCGAGGGTACTGAGCGAACTGGCGGAGGAGCTGGCCAAGCCACTTTCCATCATTTATCGGCAGTCCTGGCTATCAGGGGAGGTTCCAGTTGACTGGCGGCTAGCAAACGTGACGCCCATCTACAAGAAGGGCCGGAGGGTAGACCCGGGGAACTATAGGCCTGTTAGTTTGACCTCGGTGCCAGGGAAGCTCATGGAGCAGATTATCTTGAGTGTCATCACGCGGCACTTGCAGGGCAACCAGGCGATCAGGCCCAGTCAGCATGGGTTTATGAAAGGTAGGTCCTGCTTGACGAACCTGATCTCCTTCTATGACCAAGTGACACGCTTGGTGGATGAGGGGAAGGCTGTGGATGTGGTCTACCTTGACTTCAGTAGGGCTTTTGACACCGTTTCCCACAACATTCTCCTCGAGAAACTGGCTGCTCGTGGCTTGGACTGACGTACGCTTTGTTGGGTTAAAAACTGGCTGGATGGCCGGGCCCAAAGAGTTGTGGTGAATGGAGCCAAATCCAGTTGGAGGCCGGTGACTAGTGGAGTCCCGCAGGGCTCTGTGCTGGGGCCAGTTCTCTTTAATATCTTTATCGATGACCTGGATGAGGGGATCGAGTGCACCCTCAGTAAGTTTGCAGATGACACCAAGTTAGGTGTGTGTGTCGATCTGCTCGAGGGAAAGAAGGCTCTGCAGGAAGATCTGGATAGGCTGGACCGATGGGCTGAGGTCAACTGCATGAAGTTCAACAAGGCCAAGTGCCGGGTCCTGCACCTGGGGCGCAACAACCCCAAGCAGCGCTACAGGCTGGGAGATGAGTGGCTGGAAAGCTGCCTGGCGGAGAAGGACCTGGGAGTACTGGTTGATAGTCGGCTGAATATGAGCCAGCAGTGTGCTCAGGTGGCCAAGAAGGCCAACAGCATCCTGGCTTGCATAAGAAGCAGTGTGGCCAGCAGGTCTAAGGAGGTGATTGTCCCCCTGTACTCGGCTCTGGTGAGGCCGCACCTTGAGTACTGTGTTCAGTTTTGGGCCCCTCGCTACAAGAAGGACATGGAGGTGCTCGAGAGAGTCCAGAGAAGGACAACAAAGCTGGTGAGGGGTCTGGAGAACAAGTCTTACGAGGAGTGGCTGAGGGAGCTGGGGTTGTTTAGCCTGGAGAAGAGGAGGCTTAGGGGAGACCTCATCGCTCTCTACAGTTACCTTAAAGGACGCTGTAGAGAGGTGGGGGTTGGTCTATTCTCCCATGTGCCTGGTGACAGGACGAGGGGGAATGGGTTAAAGTTGCGCCAGGGGAGGTTTAGGTTGGATATTAGGAAGAACTTCTTTACCGAAAGGGTTGTTAGGCATTGGAATGGGCTGCCCAGGGAGGTGGTTGAGTCACCATCCCTGGAGGTCTTTAAAAGACATTTAGATGTAGCCCTTAGTGATATGGTTTAGTGGAGGACTTGTTAGTGTTAGGGCAGAGGTTGGACTAGATGATCTTGGAGGTCTCTTCCAACCTAGACGATTCTGTGATTCTGTGATATTTGTAGTCCTCCTCTGAACACTCTCTAACAGTTTCTTGTTCTTTTTATACTGTGGTGCCCCAAACTGCACACAGTACTCAAGGTAAGGCTGCATAAGCGCAGAGCAGAGTGGGACAATCCCTTTCCTCAATTGGCTACCAATGTTGTGCTTGATGCTCGCCAGGATAGTTGGCCCTTTTGGATGCCAGGGTACACTGCTGGCTCATATTCATCTTGCTGTTGACCAAATATCCCAGATCATTTTCTGTGGGGCTGCTCTCCAACCTCTCATTCCCTGGTCTGTACATATATCTGGGATACACACCCATTGTATTTTGCATTTGTCTAGCTGCATGCTTGACATTTTTTCCAGAAGGGTACAGTGAGAAACAGTATTAAAAGCTTTGTTGAAATCTAAAATGAACGCATCAACTATCTTCCCCTGGTCAACTAGGTGGATAACCTTGTCAGAAAAGGAAATTTGGTTCATTAAACAGGACTTTTCCCTCATGAACCATGCTGGCTGTGGCCAATGAATGCGTTGTCCTTCAGGTGTTTTTCAGTAACTCCCAGAATAATTTTCTCCATAATTTTACCAGTCACTGAAGTGAGACTGACAGGACTGTAATTACCAGGGTCGTCTTTCTTGCACTTCTTGAAAAATGGGACAACATTTGCCAGCTTCCAGTCAACTGGGATGTTTCCAGATTCCCAAGACCATTGACAAATGATTGAGAAAAGTCTCATGATGACATCAGCCAGCTCCTTGGGCACCCCAGGTATGAGTCCCATTGGGCTCTATAAACTTAGATGCATCCCGCTGGAGCAGCAAATCCTACAGAAGTTTGGAGTTGGCTGGGAGTTTATCATTCCTGCAGTCAGGGCCCTCCAACTGAGGGCTCCAGGGGTCCCAGAGCCCGTCATGGTGCTGAAGACAGAGGCTAAGAAGGCATTAAATATCTCTGCTTTGTTTACATCCCAATTTTTAAGGTGACTATCCTTCTCAAGTGATAGACCAATGTTATCTCGGCTCCTCCTTTTGCTGTCAATGTATTTTAAAAAGCCCTTTTTATTGTCTCCCACAGTACTAGGCAGCTTCAATTGTAATTGCGCTTTGGCTGCACGAATTATCTCCCTACACAACAGCATCTCTACCATGTCACCTGACCTCACTTCCAGTGTCCATACACTTACTTTTTCTGCCTAAACAATATTAACATTGATCATCTGAAGTAAGTGTAAAACTACTGATGATAAAATTAGTGGATGACTCAAAGAAAGGTGTAGGAAAGTTAAGAATAAATGTTAATACTAAGGTACACGACCAATTTAATTACTCTTATACAGCCTAATGAAATATTAGACATCCAAGAAAAAAGTTGTGAGTGTCATGCAGCCTGAAGGAATGAAGAACAGTTTCCCCCCTTAAAAGCAATGGCTCCGAAAAGACTTATTCATATCGGACAAGAAGCCCAGCATCAGCCTTCTCCACAAAGACATAGGAAAAGAAGATAGTAAAACCTCTGAATGCAACAGACACAGAAATGAGCCAGACAGTTTTTTGTATTTGTTCTTGTTGTTGTTAGGGTGGTTTTTGTTTGTTTGTTTGTTTGTTTGTTTTTCTGTATAGTAGTAGTTAGCATGATAGCACGACCAGTTCTGGTATCCATAATTTGGAAATGATATTGAAAAGTTTGAGAGAATTCAGAAAAAAAAATAAAAATAAAAAACACCACCTATATATTCAAGGGGGTTAGAAAATCCCCTAAGACAACAGACTACTTAAAAGTGCAGACTTCTTAGTTTATCTAAAATATGCTTAAGAATTTCATCAGTGTGTATTGTTAACAAACATATCAGGAAACAAAGGGCTCTTCAATTTAATTTTTAAAGGCATAAAAAGAACAAACCAATGGATGGTAATATCAGAAAAATTCACCTGATTCACCTGAAAAATAAGGACCCCACACCTTTTTGTTTGTTTGTTTGTTTATTTTATTTTCCCAAAAGGTGAAGGTGAATCATATTTGGAGTACACAATTTTAAAAAGTAGCTATTTATTTGTAAGAAGGATCCAGCTCAGGTCTCTTAGACCTCTTATTTAAGAAACCTTTATGGATGATGAGCACTGCTTTCTCGGAAGTGGCTGAACACTTGCCTGCCGATGGGAAGTAGAGAATGAATTCCTTGCTTTGTTTTGCTTGCACTTATGGCTTTTGCTTTAGCTGCTTGCCAAAGCTAAACCACAATGCAAAGTTAGCCATATCTGTAAGAAAATACATGGTATTATGGCCTTGCTGAAAAATCAAGTGGAAATTAATTACTGCAGAGCAGTGATTCAAAATGTATACATCTTCAGAAGTAGAGATTATTGCATACATTTGGATGAACCACCCCACCTCACTACCCCCCCCCCCCCCCCCCCCCCCGTTTCTTTTTTGGCCAAACTAGAATATTATCTAGCTATACACCAGTCCTAAAGAAATTTTCTTAAGTCCAAGGGATATTTTTTTGAAAAGGAGTAGGTGAAAAGACATAGAGAAAGCTGTCCCAAAGTGCTAAATATCCCAGGTTTCAGGACTTTGATTTGAGAAATAGAAGACTGTCAGTGCTGAACCTACTTGTCTTGCTTTTCTGTAAGCATCCTTACTATCTGAGTGTAGGAAATCATTAGATGTGTCTTTTTCTTATTATCTTGAAAGAAAAATTGTAAAGAAAATGGTCTCATTTTCATTTCACACTGCACATCATCAAACCCACACACATTGTGCTTTTTTGCTGGTGGTGAAATGGTAATTTCATTTTTCTGGATATTTCTATGTAGCTGACTCCAACATTTATAAGAAAAGCCATGCTACTCAATTCACTTTTCCTCTTTGCCTCAGGAGGCAGGAATTATAAAATGATAGTGCTCCCCAAATCAGAGAATTGTTACTGAAGATATCATCCCCACTTGCCAATGAAACAAAGATACCTGTTATATCTTCTTGAATAATGTATAGTTTCTTTGAGAGAAATGGAGAGCCCAAACTTCAATCAGACCCAATAGGGAAGGATTTGTCCTTGAATTACTACAGAAAAGTTCCTTTAGGAGTAAGTAGTGCCACAGTAAATTACAATAAAATAAAATAAAATAAAATAAAATAATGAAGTTATTACTGTTATTTATCTATTTATGTATTTATTAGAGATGTACAAGAGTAAAAACAGAAAGAAGGTGTTTTCTTTTAAAATAAATTCTGCACTTGCCCCTTGGAGAGTCAATCCAGCCACACCACTGCAGATACACAAGGGGTATCATACAGGCTTTGACATTTCTCTTCGGCAATGCTGAAATGTAAGAAATGTCCTAAATTATCCAGAAGTGCCTCAACTTTTTGGACTTTCTGTTCTAGTGGACATGGTCTGAGCTATAGTAGAGCCCTAGGGTGAGAGAGATGGACTGCAGTGCCAATGAACTCAGGCTGAGGTGCAGTATTGCTGCAGCCTCCTCTCCTGTGTCAGAGAAAGGAAGATAAGGCTTGCTGGCTTCCTTCCCTTTTTCTTCCTTCCTTCCCTTCTTCTTTCCTCCGTTCTTAATCCCATCCTCCCCTTCTTCCACCTCCTTCCCCTCTATGCATGGTTACATGCCTTCTGGTTCTACCGGTATTTCTTATGTGGAGGAAGGAAAGAGTAATACCAGAAAATGCTCCAGATCTGCCAAGACACAAAAGTGCATCTTTAACCTAGAATGTGACACAAAATGAAATTGCAGGGAGAGAGTCCAACTAAGGTAAATCACTGAATGTGCTTAGCTGTGAACATCTCAAAACAGATTGTTCTTCTTCCCTTATAAATATGCTTTTTTGTTGTTGTTGTTGTTTTGTTTTGTTTGTTTTGTTTGTTTGTTTTCAACGTTGTGAAATGAAATCCTGTCTCCAAGAAGTACATTGATTTTCTATCATCGCTGAGAAAACTTCAACAGATAAGCAAAAAACTGGAGTTTCTATTGACAAATTACCATCAAATAAGTCTTTAGCTATTTCCTCTACCCCACTGAAGCACTGCTGTGAAGGAACATGCCTTGCTATATAACAAATGCTCTTAAAAATGCCCAGTGTTGATGTTAATTCACCTCAGGGAAAGGCCTCTGGTTCATTTGTAATTTTCCTGGACTTTTGTTTCAATACACTTGGATGCAAACCAGTAAATTTGATAAAATTGTTATATTCTAATTTAGTGATATGTTTTCTTTGCCTAATTAACTGCACAATTGTCCTTATATCCAATCTCAAGATTAATCTCTTTTTCCTGACATGTAAGATTTATAAAATTATTCCAAGTCTTTTCTTATTTATTTTCTGTGCAACCTAGCTTTGGTAGGCATTAATATCTGATATCTTTGCTACAGTTATTTGTATGAATCTTCATGAATATTCAGTCGATGTCCTTCCTGGTACAGATGCTATGAACTGATTCTTTACCTCAATCAGAGTTTGTGAGGTATAGACACTATGGGTTGTATATAATCAGGTGCTTACAGCAAATTGAGTTCTCAAGTTAGGAGCCTGGGCTTTCCCTGGGAAAACAGTAGAAACCCCGTAGAGGTCACTACAACATCTTTCTTTGGGTACTGTCAATATACAGTGTTCCTTTGGGCACTATTTTAAGATAAATGAATGTCTCTCAAAATCTACACCTATCAGCGAACATTGTAAGTGCGCCTTGTTGCAAAACACTAAATCATTTCAAGTTAAGGGCTTCATTGAAACTGGATCCAGTTATACCAGCTCTGAATTTGATTAGTTGGGAAAAACAAACAAACATACAAACAAAACCCCTAAAAAATATGTTCAAACATCACCCATAGACCACCAGATTTGCCTGTGAAAATGACTCAGGCCACAGTGGGAAAAAACAGGACAGAGGTTGCAAAGCAGCCTGAACTATGCACCCAGCAGTTGATTGCTGAAGAGTTACAGTAGGGCTAACAAGACCACATGAGTAAATGTCTCATTACTGAGCTGAGTTTTGCATTTCAACAATTGGGCCAGACCCTTAGTGGGTGTAAATCAGCATAAGTTGGCTGCAGATTTGGCACACTAATTTGTCAGACCTGACATTATTTGGGTGAACAATAGCCCTTTCTTTCATCCCATTCTTGCAAATAAGAAAGCAGTTTTGTGGAAAACTGACATTTCACTTCCATTCTGTGAGGAGAAATAAATCTAGCACTTAATCTTACTTGTATTCATGTACAGCTTCCCCTCCCACTTGCTGTCCTTGTTGAACAAGAACTTACAGGTTCAGGGCCTCGGGGCAAGGGTGTCAGGAGTAGCAATGTGGGCCTTAAAGCTAAGGTAGTTTGACAGTTGTTCCATTTCATAGCATTTCAGAAGTGAACTGAAATACCTTAAGGAACAAATGCTAACCTCAGACAACAGACTGTGATCCCCAATCACATTCTGGCACTGAATTACCTTTGAAAACAAAATTATTTCAAATCATTTTGCTTCCTTCACTTACCTGTCAAGACCCAATATATGCCTTTAGTTTTTATTGCCGCTAATATTTTCCTTGCTGTTAAAACAGACTGAATTTTCATCAGACAGTTATTTTTGAGAGAGAAAGAAAAATGGCAAAAAAGTCTGATGTTCTAAACTGATTATTGGCCTTTTGATGAAAAGAAGCTGACAGCCCAACCTGCTTTACCTGAGGGAAAGCCCACAGAGCCCATTATGTGGATGCATCAGGGTATCCATTTCTTTTAGATTGTTCCTCAGTACATTTGCTGATTTGCCATGCAGTTCTTTGCACCAGGGTAAGTGGATAAATTAACTGAGAGTCACGATGAGGACTTAGAGTAGTAGTCAAAAAGTCAAATAACAATATTATGACCGTCAAAACTCCTACTTAACTGTTATTTAGACTCCAAAGAAGTTCAGGTTTCAAGAGTGACATGCTTTGTGTATACATACAGAAACTTAAGTTGGAGAGGCCCACTGGAGATCCCACCTGCTCTGTGCATTCTACCTTTGAAGTAAGATCATGTTTTTAAGGTCTGTGACAAGTTGAGTTTTGAGTGTGTCCAAGAATGGAATCTTCATGGCTTCTCTGGATAGCCATGTTCTGTGGATAACTATTCCCATTGGAAAGGATTTTTCCTTTTGCCAGATAGAAATTTCCCTCTTACATCCTTGACAGTTGTTTTTTGTCCTTTCATTACATACTTCTGAGCAGAGTCTGGCTCCACCTTCTCTATAATTCACAATTAGGTGGTTGAAAACAGTCATTAGATGCTTTCAGAGCTTTTGCTTCTCCAGCTTAAAAAAAACATGGCCTCTCCTGGTACCTTCTTGCTCCAAACTTCTAATAGAAGATGTCTGCTGCACCAGCTCCAGTTTGATACCATGTTTGATACCCTCCTATGGGTACTGATAAATCAGACATGGCGTTCTACATCTCCCAGAGGCAAGGTCATGTTAAGCTCCACGAGTTTTCTGTCAGCCCATCTCTCTAGCTTGTCAGGAATCCTCTTAATAGTGACTCTGCCCTCTAGGTTAATACAACTGCTCCCTTCATCTAGGTGTCAACCCCAGAATTGCTGCAGGGACATTCTCTCTAGCCATTCATCTCATTAATCAAGAAGTCAAAAACTACCAGCCCAGAAACATACCAGATTCTACCACCTAAGCCAACACAAGATATGGAAGCAGGATGGATCACCCCGAGCAGTTTGACCTTGTGGTTCTCAGAGAAAGCATAAAGATTTATTCAGATGCTGCAAATACAGTAACAACTACTGTTTCTTTTAAAGTGCAAACAGATCAACTTCTTTTCAGAGGATTCACCTGTAAGACACACTTGTGCTTGAGCAGCTTCAAACTCACTGCTTTTCCTCATTGCAGCATATTCCCTGATAAGGAGCCTATTAAGGACAAGGAAAAGTTAAGTTCCTGCTGAATTTTCTTCACTTTATAGAAGAGAACTCAGGATCAATCAGTTCAGAAAATGGAAAGAAAAAGTAAGAAAGAATTGCTGTCTTGGTACTCCTCTGGGAGAAAAGCACTGCAGGTTCCTAGGGATGCTCTCTCATTTTGGATTAGACATGAAGCCCCATGACTTGTCTTTTATTTAAAAAGAGAGGAACTACATTCCTCAGCCTCAATGAGAAGTAAATCACAGATGTCACATTTTAGTCTCTTTCTTACTGTTTGTATTTTTTTTTCCCAAGCAGCAGAGACCCACACAGTGTCTTATGTAAGAAAATAGAATCCTAAGTGAACTGTAACATAGAACTGTTCATAAAGCAATTTTTGGAAGATAAACAGTCTGAATTAGTCTCCTATTGATGTATCCTGAGCATGTTTATATATCATATTGGTGAAACTTGAAGAGTGTGGAGTGGCTACAGTGGGCAAGATTTGGCATGCCAAAACCTAGGATCAACTACTTAAAAGAATAATTAGTTATAGATTAATACCATAATAGAAAATGAAATAGAAAGGCATCATAGGGCATCAAACTTGACACACGCCACCATATGAGATTAAAAATGTGGGAATAGATAGGAAGGCTGTCTTGGGAGTAAATATTTCATGGGGAATGAACAGAAACAGTGGAGAGTAGATGACTTTAAATTCAGTTAGACAGGCATATTTTATTTTGCTTTATGGAAAGCCCCACATCTAAGTCACATTTAAAAATGTGGCTGTCGTCAAATGCCAATACCAAATAGCTGAGGAGTGACACAGGCTTTTACTTACTCCTTAATTATTAATAGTCTTGTTTTGTAGAAATCAGACCTTAGGAAAAGCTGTCAAGTCATGCACAGAATAGCAATTTAGTGGTAAGTGACCACCCCAACAGGCAGTGGCTCCCAGATTTACTCCACATCTTGGGTACAAATTTTCCAGGAGCTGGAAAACTGTTGCAAAGCAGAATGTTTGTTGCTGATATATGGTGGTATTTTGCCTCTAGGTGCACGTGAGATTCCTATGATTCTGAAGCTATATAAACTATTGCAATAGACAAGACAAAGTTTCTACCTTGCCACTTTCTACCAGGTCCCTGCAGTCATAGAAGCTGCAAACTGTCTCCAAACTGGTTCCAGTTGCCTTAATTGCCAGATAGCTGTCCAATCCACTAGCCTAACAGAGGCAGTATTGTCAAAGCTCCATTCCCAAAGTCAGCAGCAAGGCTCAGCATGCACTACCAGTAGGCAAACACACATACATCCTACACAGATCCACATATATATCCAGCTAGCCACACAGATCAACGCAAACAAAAATGTTCAGCATACACATAAACCTAAACAGCACCAAAGGCCTCACCCAGCTCCTTGTGGTGGTTTTACCCCGCTACGAAGCATAACTCCACCTCCGAAAAAAAAAAAAAAAGGGGGGGGGGGTAGGGGGGGGGGGGGGAAACAATTGAAAGGGCTCAAGGGTTGAGATAAGGACAGGGAGATCACTCAACAATCATCCTCACAGGCAAAACAGACTCAGCATAGGGAGATTAATGTAATTTCTTGGCTGTCACTAATGGTCTAGAACAGTGAGAAACTAAAAGCAAACTAAAAACTCCTTCCCCCAACCAAGCCTCTTTCACCTCCTCTGCCTGAGCTGCTCAGGGGAATGGGTAACGGGGGCTGAGGTCAGTCCCTGATGCTTCGTCTCTGCCACTCCTTCATGGTCCCTCTCTGCCCCTGCTCCACGCGGGGTCCCTCCCACGGGATGCCGTCCTTCCCGAACTGAGCCTGCGGGGGCTGCCCACAGGCAGCAGTTCTTCAACAACTGCTCCCACATGGCTCCATACCACGGAGTCCATCCCCCAGGAGCAAACTGCTCCAGCACGGGTCCCCCACAGGCGGCAGCTCCCCCCAGACTCCCTGCTCCTGCGAGGGCTCCTCTCCACGGGCTGCAGCTCCGGCCCGGGGCCTGCTCCTGCGGGGGCTCTCCATGGGCCGCAGCCTCCTCCAGGCCGCATCCACCTGCTCCACTGGGGCAGGTATATACATACAATCTAGATACATGCAGTAACAGGCCTTACAAGCTGAGTTCACCCAGAAGCTGTCCCTTGGACCTTCTTGATTCTCCAGCTACCTCAAACAGAGAGACATGGACATGCAAACCAGTCCCTCAGTTGAGCCCTAGACTTCAGGGACCCAACCCTCAGTGGCTGGTTTGGACATCCTGGCCCCTCCAGCAGTCACCTTGAAGACTCATTGGTCTCTCTCATATCCTGCTCAGACTTATGGTTTTTTTAGTGCTCTTGCTTTACATCCCATAATGGGTCCCGTACCCCAGGCCTTCTTTGGTCTGAGAGGTGACCCAAAGAGATGCACCGTTTTCCCACTGGGTGAGTGCCACCCCTTGCCCATGGGGCTGAGATTCTCCTGGGACAGTCCTGGCAGAAATTGGGGTAAAGGTTTGTGGCTCTGTCTGGGATTTCTGGGTTCTCCATCCTGCCCTTGTGTTTCTGGGTTCCTCTGTGCCTGCAGAGATAAGCCTTTAATCACATATCTGACACTGATTCTGATTTCAAAACTGATACCTCTGTTACTTCTGGGTAAATTCTGAACATTGCCAAAGATGGAGAAACGTTTCCGCTGCCTTGATCCTCTCCGTTAATGACATTTTCCTGCCTTGTTCTAGTTATTTTCTTACATTTCTGTTTAAGAAGATGTAGACCACCATGACTGTTTCGTTTACAGTTCAACTGTGAACCCATGATCAGAGAAATTGGACGAAAGAAAGAAAGAAAGAAGGAAAGAAAGAAAGAAAGAAGGAAAGAAGGAAAGAAGGAAAGAAAGAAGGAAAGAAGGAAAGAAGGAAGGAAGGAAGGAAGGAAGGAAGGAAGGAAGGAAGGAAAGAAAGAAATGAAAGAAAGGAAAAAAACACACACAAACAACAAACAAACAAACAAACAAAACAGCTAAAAGCATTTTAAACATCCTGATGGTAGAAGTTTATTGTTTGTTTGTTTGTTTTGTTTGTTTTGTTTGTTTGTTTAGTCATAATAAAAGGATACGTATGTTTATTTTTCTTTAGTAAGGTTTACAGCGAGCATCATCAGTAAAAAGAACCATTGCCTTTTGTAACCCCACTGTTGCCTTCTTCCCACATTTTCATTCCCACATTTTCATTTGTCTTCAACGAAATTAGATTAGATTTCAGAACAATAATAACAAAATCTGAAGACAATCTCAGCTAATTTATAACTAATAAATAAGGGACTTTAAGTGCTCTGTACTACCATTGAACACACTGTAGGAAAAAAAAAAAAAAAAAAAAAAGAATAATTCCAATAACTAAAAGGAATGAGTTAAACGGAAGCTAACTTCTTCCTAGAACAGATAACTATTACTGTTTGGAATATATATTTTTAAAAATACTATTTTTTTCCCTTACAAAATCACTCTCCAGATAAAGGATCAATGAATAAAATACATTGTTCAAATGAAATTCTTAATACTCTACATATTTCAAAAATTTTAATGACTGTTTTTCCCCCCCCTTCTCCCACCCCTTCCAAAACACATATTCCCTTTACTCATTCTGTAATATTAATGGAAGGTATATTTAAAGTATTTAAAGGTTCCCCATAACTCAGCAATGCTCATTGACTATGTTTGAATCCCTTGTATATTTTTGAACTGGCTCCTGTTTAACAATGATATGGTCAAGGTGCTAGCTTTGTCTGACCCATCTCTATATCTTAGCAAGACTGAAATAGCAGCAATTACACTTGAAGAAGCAGGGGGAGGGAATAGCAAAGAAGAAATAATAAAAATAAATAAATAAATAAATAGAAGAAAAATAAAACAAGGAAAAAAAAAAAGAAAAAAAAGTAAAAGATGCCACTAAAGCAAAACATACCAAGATATGTTTGTGTCAGGTGGTAGCTTTTTTTTTTTTTTTTTTTTTTAACTGTTACGGGGAAAAAAATGGGGATTTAAAGTTTGTTTCAGCTGGCAATCTGGCGGAATGTGCATAGCCAAGCTAAACATTTCAGTTCCTTTTCTATTAAGTGGAGAGAAACAGACCCTTCTAGGTGCAATATATCTCAGACTAAAGTAGACAGTCTTTAAGGTTCTTCACTGAGTGGTCAGGCACTGGAATAGGCTCCCCAGAGCAGTGGTCATGGCACTGAGCTTGCTGGAGTTCAAGAAGTGTTTGGACAATGCTCTTAGACATATGGTCTGATTTTGGGGTGGTCATGTGTGGAGCCAGATGTTGTACTTGATGATCCTTGTGGGTCCCTTCCAACTTGGTATATTCTATGATTCTAAGAAAAACAGGTCAGATAAAATACTCTCTGAAAAGCGTCATGTTTCTACTGGCTAGAGTGAAAAACTAGGGCAATTAGCTTAGCTGTAGATGCCTAATTTCAAATGAAGTTGAAGCTCACCTCCATCATCTAGAAAAAAAAATATATATATATGTATATTATTCTGAATATTGCCAATACTGTAGTTTGTTTCTTCTGTAGTACCATCTATCTCAAAGCACAGTACTTCAGAGAGGCACAGCTGAACTGCATCAGACTCCAACATCATTACAACTGCAGTTACTGATCTGCCTCTCCTTAGGAATGGGCTAGTACAGGCAGAGGTCATTTCCCCTTTCTTGTCCTGTTGGTAAGGATGGGAGTTTTGGGATGATGTGAATCTCTGCTGGAATGTAGTATAAATATCAGAAAATGGCAGAAAGTTGACCTATACTCTCATCATTATTTGAAGAGACAGATACACAGAACCTGCCACAATTAATCATCTGCTTCCTAACTAGCTTTGGTCAACCTGAGGAGCCTAGGGCTGTTGTTGCCCTAATTCTGTACAAAGAATAGATCTATATACCTATTTGCATGCAAACTGGCCTTTCAAATCACTGTACTTTTTGCCTAGATGAGAAAAGGGAACTGATCTAATGGTTTATTGATCCAGTCCCAAATGGCAGGCTAAATGATCTTTCATGGCAAAGCCTCTGAACTATCGTTCATTTATTTCTACCTTAGCACTTTTATTTTTCCTTGGATTTAGAAATCAAATTTACAAATGTAGTCTTTACTAACTGTAGTGTTAATTTATTTTTTTTTAAATTAATATTCCCACAGTCTGTCATGGTCAAAATGCTTGTATAGGTGTCGTTGTTAGTCCTTTGTGATTATATATCAGTATGATAACAAACTTAATTGAGTCAAGTACAGTATGTAATTAGATGACTATGAAGCCCTTTATTCTTGACAACTATTATTTGGCTCACGGTTCATTATGTCACTCAGTCCTTGAACCATTCTACAGCTGCTTTGTCCTCTTACTTGCCTCTCCTGCCCAAGGGGATTCTGTTTGTTCAAAAAGGAAAGCCTTCTCTTACCTTGGCACATCATTGCTGCCTACTTGTGGCTGATATCAAAAGCACTGTGGTAGTCAATCAAATGTAGATTCACTGCATCTTTGACTTGTTCCATTAGGCATGTCTGTTTCCTCTTTTGCTTGCTCAAGGTTATGCTATGGGGTTTACATCAGAATTTCTATAGTATCTAATAACACCAGTTTCTTCCACCAAAAATAGTCCTTAACAATAAGGGCAGAAAATTATAGTATCTTATCCCTGATCACTTGCACTGGGGACTGAGGTAGGTTCTAGTGGAACTTTATAATCAAAGGAAAGAAATTGGTGTTTACATGACAAAATTAATTAGATTAATTCCAAATGTGAGCTAAGTCATTCTCAGAACTTTGCTAACTATTTTAGTTCAATTATCTTTGCTAGGGTGTCAACCTCATATGTAGATGTCTACACCATAGATACATTTGGTGACAGCTTTTCATTTATATTGATGTGGAGCGGTATGTCTTCATGCCAGCAAAGACGGCCTTTGCCTGATAAGGTAATGTAGTGTTAAAATGAGGAGGATCTGAAGGACCCCATTCATTTTTAAAAGCATCCTCAGTGAAAGAGCCTGCAACACTGGCATGTGGCACCCTTGGTATACAGTAAACAACTCACCTATTTACGTCCCTCAGAAGAACGTATATGAGTATTTATAACAACTCTAACACAGTGGTGGTAATTTCAATTGCTTAGCCAAAGAGTCTCCTTTTGAAAAGATATATAAAAGAAAATAATATGTTATCAGGTCAACTGTAAGGCAATTGGTTTGACCACAACAGGGAGTAAAATGTCAGAGTCTTTTAAGAAAGGCAGATATATCAGATGAGCACTTGTGCCTAGAAAGCACGTGTTTTTATGGACAAAAAATGAAAAGCATTTGTTACAGTGCCATAGAGGCAAATATTAATCAAGACATGAAAGATGAGGTGCAGACAATAACTGATATGCAGAGAAGTAGCAGAGCTCACAGTGAGTTGTGCTGAAAGAAGCATTGTTGAATACAAAATCTTTTAATATCACTAGCAAAGTGATAACGTCTGTTCTCTGCGTATATAAAGAAGGAAGGTAAACATGACAGAGAAAAATATAAAAAGACAACTCCAGCATCAGAACACAATTTTTAAATGTGCTTTAGCTCGAACTGAGAGGAATGGTTCCTAGCTTTCAGTAGATCTATACTCTGGAGCTTTCCAAAAGACATAGCATAAAGAAAGATAATACTTTAATTTATCATATTGTTTGATAAGCTTTAGAAAAGGATTTTTTGGTGCAGTGGTAGTATTATTTTGTGGTAGTAGGATGTTGGCCTCTTAGTCTTAGGAGTTTCCAAGTTTTGTGGAAACTTATGGATAAAGGTTCTTGTCCATATTTATATTTTAAATATAATTATTTAGTTCAACTTGTCTTGAAACTACAGAATGATTATTAGGAATGTGAGTATTCTGTAATTCACTTCCTAGTGGAATGGAATGGTTAATATTTGCAGTATATATACTTTTGTTGCACAAAAACACCTCTTTTATTTCTCTTTATTTATTTATTTAGCGTGCAACAATATTTGTTGCATTCTCTCAGGGCAGAAAATATAATTGTAGAACAAAAAATAATTGGTACATTACTCACGCTAGCTCTTTGGGACTGCTTTTCCTTCTCTTTTAAACGTTACCCTTTAGCTAGGTTGGTTTTGAAACCAAACCAAAAATTTTTTTTAAAATTAGGCTGTTGAGACAGAAGCTCATGTAACAATTGAGAGAGAAGGGACTTGCTGGGTATATAATCAAAATAAGGTAAAAATAAGCTTCTTGACAATATTTTCTTTACATTAAGGTGGGATATAAAGACAGTCATTATACTTATTCTCATTATGAACATTGTAATGCATTCACGTTTTAAAATAAAGCACCATATCTCCTTCACTTTCAACAATGACACAAATTCATTAGAAGTGCTAGATGGTTAAGTTAGGATTTGCAAGAATTGTATCAGGACACAAATAAACTAGAAGATTTTTGGACAGCACAGAAAATTTTAATCTGCAGGTGCTGGAGACATGGCCCAAGGGTTGCACCCTGCTGGTTGCATCCTCCTGTCCCTCCCACAGGATGCAGACTTTTCTGAACTGATCCTATGTGGGCTTCCCACAGGCCACAGTTCTTCAAGAACTGCTCCAGCAGGTGGGACAGGGAGCACAGATACAGTGTCTAAGCATCTAAGCTTAAAGATGTAAAAATCATGTTCAAGAAGGGCAACGAGGAGAGTGTGATGAACTGAGGCTGGTCAGCTCAGTCTTAGTCCCTGGAAAGATTATGGAGCAAATATGCCTAGAGACCTTGTCCAGGCACATGAAGAACAAAGTGTCTGGCAATTGCCAGAGTAGATTTAGCAAAAATAGCATGTCTGTGTATGATGAGGCTGGAGAAGGCAGCTCAGGAAGTACCTAGTGGCTATTTTCTACTAGACATAAAGTAGAGGTGTTACAGAGGAGTTGGAGACAGACTGTGCTCATAAGTGTATGATGAAAGCATGAGTCAACTGTCACAAGCTGCAAAAGGAAAATTTCCTTCAGGTATAAGGAGAATAAAAATCTTCACAATGTTAGGTGTAGAAATAGGTTTCTCGGAGAGACTGTGAAGAATATTTTGAATATTATTTGTGATTCTCAGCATTCAGTTTGTTAAGTCCCTGAGCAATTTGACCTAACCTCAGAGCTGACCTTAGTTTGAGGAATGACTGAACTAAAAATTTCCAGAGGTTCCCCCCTTACTAAAGTGCAGAAAGCCCTACGGAGACCCTCATGATCCACCTACTCTGTATATGAAGTCTTATCCTATTTTTTAGTATTTAATTAAATTTAACAAATGAATATGACATTCAAAATGCCCTCCTTCGTTTGTACTATTATGTTAACTAACCTCATCTTGCAGGATCTTTTCCACGCTTCCTGAAAGCCTAAAGTCATTGGTGTGCTGTTCAAAGTTCAAATCTAAACTGTGACTGTGGCAGAAAAAGACATTATCTGCTAACCATTTATCCCTTGCTCTGGGAGGAGAACAAACACTCACAGATCTCTACTAACTGCTTTGCATATCCTGAGGTAACTAATGTGCTATCATACTGAGGACATCTCAGAGGCAAAGTCATTCCCACCCAGGAATGAGGTAGGAGCAGCTGTGCAAAAGCAACTATTCCTAATTCACTGCTTACTGCAGTATAACCTGTTTGCAAAAGAAATGATCTCCTCACTGCACATAGTCGTACCGATGTGTATAGAAAGTGTCATCTTCCCAAAACATTTCTTTACTGCAGGAAATCTGATGTGGAAAAAGGGCTTAGAAAAGTATTACTTTGACAAACAGTGTTTTTGGGCTTGTTATGCACCAAAGGCTGCTGTCACATACCAATCAAAACAGCTGATTGAAAGACACTTCTGTCTTCCTAGCAGCCATCTCATAAAGAGGATGTACAGGGGAATGTTCATAGTAAGGGCACATAAGTATCTAGTCTTACCATGAAGCTCTGAAATGTAAGTTCATTTTGATCTAAGAGTGATCTACTAATATGTGACTTTGTTATTAAAAATTATAGAAAAAATACTGAATGTCTAAATGGAAGGGAAGGGAAGGGAAGGGAAGGGAAGGGAAGGCAAGGCAAGGCAAGGCAAGGCAAGGCAAGGCAAGGCAAGGTTCATGTGAGCAAGATTAATGAGATCTGAATTGTCACTTTAGAAGGACTTTGGATTTTTGAGTGACTTCTCAGGGCCTTGTGCTGCTCTGGTACTGTGTTCATTCTTAGTTCTCTGTTGGGTCAGGATTTTCTTTCCTCTGTTTTCTTCTATGCCTTCTACAACCATAAGGCACTTTTATAATGTTATGGGTGCTATGCAGAGCCAGTTTCTTTTGCCAAGAGTTTTATCACATTCATCAAGGATGCTTGACTGTCACTTCACATTTTCTTTCAGTTGCTGTAGTTCTCAAACTGTGTCAATTTAATTTATGTTATCACCGAGTTAGGTAAATACAAATAACACATTCTGTGTTACGAGGTCAGCATTTTCTCAGTTTCTTTCCTGGTAATACTCTGCCCAGGTTGTTTTTGGACAGACAACACTATCTGAATCTAATTAGCAATGTGATGCAGTTTGCAATTTGTGTTATTGAAGATAGTAGGAATTTCTGTCTTCAGGTTGGAGTACAGATTTGAATGAAGAGTGATAAATGCAAATGAATTATCTAGAGACAGTCAACCTACAATATCTGATTCTAGTATGTTCTGAACTCAAGTAGAGGACATATTTCTCACCATGCCTAAAATACCCTTTGAAAGACTGAGCTGACAGAAGGATAGAATATGAGAATATTTTGCTGCTGGAATACACCTAGGACTTATGTACACTAAGAAAGAGCTCCAATATTGCAGTTAGTTTTTGAAGCCTTTAAGATTTGAATGAATTGAGGAAAGTCAGCTGAGCCAAGATACATAATATGAGATGAAATATATTTATTTTATCTTCTTCAGTAAAGCTGGCTTGTTCTATGCCAATATAGCCCCTATTGTCTTCCAGAAAAGTTACACATAGCAGGGCTTAGTAGGATTAGTCCATGAAGGTACAGGATTTCAGAGGTACTGTTTCTGTTAAAGAAATAGATGGAGAGGCGTAGAAGTGCAAGTAACTTCTGAAAAAAACTACACATTTGCTTCATCTGCCTAAAATTACTCTCTTAAAGAAAAATGAGATGTGCTATGAAATGTTGCAAAGGGTTTACTTAATTTGCAGTTTTAAAAAATTTGAAGCTTTATGCATTACAAGGCAACGTGAAAGGAGGCAGAAGGTCAAAGGAGATAAAAATTCATCCTAAGTCACATTCTGACCTTGAAAATAGATGCTTTATGAAAAAAGTGAAAGCTACTGTGAGAACAGCCAGCATTAGAGGTATAACAATGAAAAAGGCTGCCTTTGAAATCAGGTTGGTACATATAACCTTCTTGTCAACATTTTGGGAAGAGATTTTTTTATAGTCATAATCCTGACTTGTTTTATACGCAGAGGAGGGTAACTTCAATTAAAAGAATATTGGGCAGCTGAAAAGTAATTATTAAATGAAACTGAAGTGGGTTATTGTTTCAGTAAGTGTATCAGCATATAAGGAATACATATATATTCGCCCAGAGATGTTGTGGATGCCCTGGAGGTGTTCAAGACCAGGTTGGACAAGGCCCTGGGTAACCTGATCTAGTGGATGGCATCCCTGCCTGTGGCAGGCGTTTGGAACTAGATAGTCTATAAGGTCCCTTCCAACCCAATTCTATGAATACCGGATGCAAAAAGGGTCTCTTACTCTCTCTTCCTCGCTCCCTTCTTTCTAATTTCCTTCCTCCTTCTCTCTCTCTCTCATTCTTTTTTTTTTTTGTTGTTTTTTTCCTCCCTACAAGAGCTACAAGACAAAGGGATAAGAGTAAGATCTGGGTCCTTCCACATTTTTGCATCTCATTTCTTCTGCCCCTGATGTTTTTCAAAAAGACACAGCTCGACTATGGGTCAAGAAAATTCAGAGCTATTTGAATTGCTTCTGTAAAGAACAAAAGAGAAATGTACCAAAACACCACAGAATAAAACAAGAAAGTGTTTTACATTTAGTTAGCTACAGTAAGTGCTCTGTGATATGTGACCTAACAGATGCATGGTATTACCAGGACAGAAGGTTCCTGGTCAAAATTCCTTGGGCAGATGTACTATGTATTTTTGTCCTATGCTTAAGTGGGCCTATAGCAATGATCAAAGCTAAATGCATCAAACACATGTGAACCATTTTCCACTGCCTTTCAGGGAGGTAACAAATGTCATGCATTACGTGTGTCATGGAAATTGATGAGCAGAGAGATTAAGGACCAAGTAAAGAGAATTATGAACTTGCATTAGTTAAAATTTTAAGGGAAAATAGTTCTTGTCATACAATGGGCTAGAACAGAGGAAATTTACAATTTGTGTGAGAAACAAACAAACAAACAAACAAAAAACAAACAAACCTATTTTATGCCAAGAGAACAAAACAGAACAATTGTTTTCTGAAAGACTAAACGTTCGTCTTCATCCATTCATTTGTTGCAATTCTTCCAGAGAATTTAATTTGGCTCAGTCTTCTCTGTTTGTCCTATTATGTGAAAGAACTCAATTTTCTACTCTTTCCTGGTTGCCTCTTTCCATGGGTGATAATACCAATGATAGTTGTAATTTTGATTCAGGAATATCAAGGCATTCTTTTTCTTTACTGAGTGCATCCAATGAATGTGTTGATATTTTCCAGCTGTCATTTCTCTTTGAATCAACAGATTCTGTAAAACAAACTGTACTACCTAAGCAGCATGCCCTGACACAAAAGGATACAGTAGAATATCAATAGTAGGCATGGAAATTCTCTTTATGGATCAGAAGCACTTACAGACATGAAAGTAAATGTCAATAAATAATTAAAATTGTTTTAATATTTTATTTGCTGAATTGACTGATGCCAATCAAGACGACTCCAGTGTTACAGACTTGGGATTTGAACAAGAAGGTTTTAAACATAGCTTTAAGCATGTTTTAAGCTTTCCTCTCATTTGCATAATGTAAAACAACATGTTAATGTTCTCCTAAAATACTTACCAGTTTTTCACAGCATATAGATACTGTCTTGGGAGATGATGTTCAAGCTCCCATGTTTGTATTTCACTATGAAATCAAAATACAAACTGAATTTGCCTGGATTTTGTTAATATTAGCAGAATTTTTCAGTGAATCGTAGTTCTCATGGCATCTGTGGCCAAAATATTGCAATTTTATGATCAAGAGCTTGCAAAAATAGTTTTGATTGTCACTGTTACTATGTAGTGGGGTCAACCACCAACCAGAGTTCAGCCTTGCATTCTAATGGGTGAATCAAAATGTCTCTTGAAATTACTGCAGATAGGATTTCACCTAATGGCTTCAAGATGTGAGTAAAAATGTCACATCAGTAAAAAGAGATTTATGCATTTTCCCTATGGTAATTTAAAAGGGCTTTGTAAGAAGTATATGATAAGCCTTCATTAGGTTAACTCTGACTATTTGAAATAAATGTCTGATATCTAATTTTAGAAAAAAGTAAATGTGAGAATATAATGGCGTAGTTACTGCAGATCTGCTTTCTTGTAAATCACTGAAACAGCAACCTGTTTGTTCTTTATTTTTAAATAAACACTGTCTTATGAGCATAAATACTTATAAAACAGTTGCACTTCTGTGAGACATGGTTAGTTTGTTCAAATATATGAAAGAATATAGTCTGAAAACAGTCCAACTAATTATATTGCTTAAAACCAAAAAAAAATGCATTCTAAAAGAAAGATATACATTGAGTTCATTTCATATAAGAGCTTAAACAATGTTTCAAATAATCAATCGATTCTAATAATCAAATATTTACTTAGAAGAAAAAAAAAAAGACAAATTAGTGAAGAACAGAGAAGTATAAAGTGTGAAATTTATACGGTATGGATGCTTCTAGCAAAAAAAGTTCGGTCTTCCATGCCAGCAAGATAATAACTTTTTTTTTTTTTTTTTCCCTCCTTTTCTATATAGGTTATTGCATCTTAATAGCAAGATCTTTTTCTTGCATTATCTACAGAGCTATTCTCAGGTGGGAACTTTGGGTGATACTGTAATACTAAATGTTATTAACAACTTCAACATTTTTCAACAATTAAAATACAATTACAAAAATACAGGAGCAAACATTTTGCTCTTTGCTCAATGCTTTATGTTTTATATCTTCCATATAAAATCATAGAATTATTAAGGTTGGAAAAGACCTCCATGATCATCTGGTCCAACCATCATCCTACTACAAATGTCACCCACTAAACCATGTCCCTAAGTACCAGGTCCAACCTTTCCTTGAACACCCCCACGGATGGTGATGCCACCACTTCCCTGGGCAATCCGTTCTTCCTTTTACTTTAAAGTACTAACACAACTGAAGGGAAGAAAAAAAAGACTCCTAGTGGTATTCTGTGAGCGGACAGGAGACAATGGGTACAAATTGAAATACAGATAAATCCATTTAAACAGAAGAAAAAAAAAAAAACATATATATATTTATTTTTATTTATATTTTTATTTTTATTTTTATTTTTATTTTTATTTTTATTTTTTTAACTGTGAGTGTGGTAAAACATTGTAACAGGTTGCCCAGGGAGTCTGTGGAGTCTCCATCTTTAGGGACATTCAAACCCTAAATTGATAAGCCTAGCTTCTAGCTAGCCTTGCTTTGAGCAGAATGTGGAATTAGATAGTATCTAGAGGTACCCTCCCAGTTCAGACATTCTGTGATTGTGTCATTTTGTTTTATTTTGTTTTGTTTTGTTTTATTTTGTCTTAAAAGTTCATCTAAATTGCGATTATCACATTTCAAGCTACACTAAAATACATTTTCTGGTAGATATCAAAATTTTCCAAGACCACCCTTGTGGTCTACAGATTTCAGGCACAAAGAATGAATTATATTTTGGATGATCTTTTCCATGGTTATTTATCTTGAAATTTCATTCAGGTTACAACAAGTTTATGGTCTTATTTACACCTAATTTCTCTTCTGAATATAACTAGCAAGGGGAACTTGTGATGCCTTTGTCTTCAGGAATAAAAGTGTTCCAGCATCTGACAGCTTCATCTGAGTTCCACTTGAAGGTCTTTCACTAAGACTGCAGCACTTCATACATTTCTTTACACAGACTCATACGTAGCCATCTTGTCTATTATGCTATTATTCTGTCAGTAGATCAATACATTTTCATAAACCTACTAGCTGTATTTTAAAAACCACTGTTCTAGCAACTTCTATCAACTTAAAACACCTACTCATATATAATACGTGAGTAATACATGACACAATCACATATTATAAGTAACCTAACTGTATATGTGATTTTTTCTGCTTGCCTTTTTTTTTTTTTTTTGGTATTTTGCATTAGGTCATTTGTGATTTTTCTTTAAACACAAATACTTCTATTGTTTATTTGTTTGTTTATCTTTCTAGAAGAGGAACACAAGATGACTTAATAGCCTTCCCAAATATAAAGATGATATATTGTGAAATAGTACCCAGATTGCCTCATGTATCATTTCAGCCTTTCTCTCAATTTAAAAGCAGTAAATCCAAAGGTTTTGATACATTAGAAATAAAATACTGAATGAATGAACCCAAGAGCGAATTATTCACATAACTGGACAAGAACTTTATTCATGCTGGAAAATGGAGACTACATAAATTCTTTTGTGTTATTTATTTTGTACTCATACAAAAAGCTGTCAGACCTACCCATCAAGTCTCTGCTGGGTTCAAAGGCCGGGAAGACTAGTTAGAAAATGGAAAAGTCATCAGTCTTTTTAGAAATGAGTTCCTGACTAGCCCTGAGGCTATCACATATGATGATGATGATTTTTTCTTTTCTTTTTTTTTTTTTTTGTATTAGTAATGAGGAATTAACAAACTGCAGCAGTTAGCATAAATTAAGCCCAGTTGACAGTAGTTCAAGCATGTGAACTTTAGCTAAATGTACCAGAAGAGGAATTAGGTTTGTTATGAGAATGGACGATACTTTTGAGTGTAACCGGCTTGTCTATCACTGAACATTGCAATAAAGATGAGCAAATTGTGAGGGACTGCAATGTTAACAGTCTGTTTTTAGATGTCAAGGTAATTTGAATGATCTGAATAAGAAGAGATCTCAAGGGACCACATGACCCTACTCCTACTGCTACTCCAGCACCTCTTGTGCTGTGTTTTGCCCTTTCAGAAATCTGTTTTCCCCAAGGCACCTCCAGCTTGGTGCTGGGCCCAGCTGGGCCCTGCCATGGGGGCCATTGGAGCTGGATGGAGCTGGCTGGGTCTGGCATGGGGCAGCCCTGGCCTCTGCCCATGGAGGGCCTGCAGCCCCTGGCCAGCACCTGAGCACAGGCACCCTATGGACCTGCTCGGATTGTGATTCTTGTGAAGCTATTGACATACCAATTGAACGTCTATCTGCTAATTTTGTTATCTGTTGTTATCATCAGTTTATTGCCTGAGAGTTGTTCATTTGGTGTAACTGAGATACCCATCTTAGTCTGAATTGAACAACTTTCAGGGGGTGAGCCTGAAACATGGAGTTCAGGCTTAATTTTACATAATGTAAACTTTTTCATAAGGTGGATGATGCATGATAGATAAGCAATTTGCAGTCAGTTATTATTTTGTGTATTGCTTTATAGGTTATTTAAAGAAGTGGCTTGATACACTAATATGAAGTCAGGCTCCGAAAAAGACATTCACAGAGCACAGTAACTGATTATTGTAAGGGTGGTGAAAGTATACCAAGTCACTTTCAATAATTTAACAGCAGCCTGTCTAACCAGGGAAGTCCCAGTTGACTGGAGGTTTGTGAATGTGACACCCATCTACAAGAGCAGGAAGGGGGATCCAAGGAATTACAGGCCTGAATTTGACCACAGTGTCAGGGAAGGTCATGGAGCAGATCATCTTGAGTGCCATCAGACAGCATGTAAAGGACAACCAGGTGATCATTCCTAGTCAGAATGGATTCATGAAAGGCAGGTCCCACCTGACTAACCTGATCTCCAATGAAAATTGACCCACTTGGCAGAAGAGGGTCATTTACTTGGAGTTTAGAAAGCATTTGATAATGTTTCCCCTAACATTCTCTTGGAGAGACTGGCTTCTCATGGCTTGGACAGATGTACAGTTCATTGGGTGAAAAAATGTCTGGATGGCCAGGCCCAAAGGGTTGTTGTGAATGGAGTTAAAACTGATTGGCAGGTGGTCACAAGCAGTATTTCCCAGGGCTCAGTACTGGGGTCAGTTTTGTTTAATATTTTTATCAATGATTTTGATGAAAGGATTGAGTACACCCTCAAGAAGTTTGCAGATGACACTAAGTTGGGTGGGAGTGTTGATCTGCTTGAGGGTAGGAAGGCTTTACAGAGGGATTGGGATAGGCTAAATGGATAGGCTGAGGAGTGACCTCATCACCCTCTACAACTACCTGGAAGGAGTTTGAAGCCAGATAGATCTCTGTCTTTTTTCTCAGGTGACAAGTGATAGGACATAGGAAATAGCTTCAAGTTGTACCAGGGGAGGTTTAGACTGAATATCAGGAAGATTTTATTCATAGAAAGAGTAGTTAAGCA
Organism: Cygnus atratus; assembly: GCF_013377495.2. Lineage (NCBI taxonomy): Eukaryota > Metazoa > Chordata > Aves > Anseriformes > Anatidae > Cygnus > Cygnus atratus. The sequence goes on along the minus strand of NC_066363.1, from coordinate 154,367,420 downwards.
TTGGAACAGGCTGCGCAAGGAAGTGGTGGAGTCTCTATACCTAGAGGTATCTGAGAGATGTGTGGATATGATACTTAGAGACATGATGGTTGGACTTGATGATTTCAAGGGTCTTTTCTAACCTAAATGATTCTATCCCATGTAAAAGGTATTTTCCACCTTCAATTTTCATAATAAAATGATATTTTTTTCACTTTTCTTACAGAACTTGATGGCAATGTCAGCTTCCTTTTTACCTTTCTTTGAGTGCTTCTTAATTAAGAACTGGAGAGCAATAGTAAATATATAGCAAACAATTTTCTTTTCCTGAGATCCATTTGTTAAAATGCTGCCCCCCCCTAAGGCTTGCTGGGAGAAGTGAAGACTTCCCTAAAATAATCCCTAATACTCTTTTGCATCTCATTCTTTTATTTATCAGAGTGAAATATGTTGGTTAGATGGGTTGTTGCTGTGCTAATCATCACCAGCTGTTCATAATTGTTGAACAGTTACAGGTGCAGCAGTTTGCTACTGTGCTGTAGGCCTCCAATCTGCTCTTCCGAAACAGCTCAGCAACAAAAAACTTTTTTTCTCTCCTTTGTAAGTGCTCAAGAAACTCATCTGAAAGGCTTTTTATGCAAAATACATTATCCTCAGTCTCTCTGTTTCTTCTCTTCCCCACCCCTGAAGAAGTACAACGTTAAACAATCTTAGTGACTTGCTTAAAAAAAAAAAAAAAAAAAAAAAAAAAAGGCCCATCACCAAATTTACTGCTAGATAAACATGTTCCTTTACATGTTATCTCTTGTCTGCTAGTAGGGACGGAGGAAATTGAACCAATATTTTAAATGTGAATTCAATCTCCCCTTTTCCTCTTGAAGGACCACAGCAATGCAGGAAAAGGAAAAGATGAATAAATAAACTAGGTATATAAATCAGCAGATGTATTAATATATGTTAGAAGCAGATAGATTCACATACTAACAGATTAGTCATCCAAAGAATATGATGGTAAAGTTTGTTTTCTGTTACTGTTTCTTCTGACCAGCCAATGAAATAAAATGGTATCTGTTCTCTCTGCAGGGCAAAGAGATGATGATGACTACTTTTATCCAAGAAATATACAACGCAGACAATGTATCTGCTTCATCGTATCTAGCAATTTTGTGTGTGTTGCTTGCCAGTAACATACTGATCCTGTTGATGACTAGGAAAAGACAATACTAAGAATTACACTATCCACCACCCTATCATACTAAACTGTCCACTGAAAAGCTTATTTTGGATGTCTGCATAGGTTTGGTAATTGTGGAGAGTATTATAGGGTAGATATATCTCAAAGTTATGCCCCGAAGATATGTCTACCCAATAAGATCTTATGATTAACACATACTCTGTTACCAAATATTAAAATCTCCAGCCAGCTTAGTTTCCTTTAATAATCATAAAACTACTTTTTTGTGTGTGTGTTTTTTGTTTTGTTTTTGTCATCTCCTCACCCTCCCACCCCCCAAGAAATACCTTTTAGATGAAGTGAAGAGCTAGATGTTAATATATATATATATATGTATATATATATATTCATTATCTGGCAGAAGAATGAAGATAGAACTGATAAACTGAAAATGCCTGTAAAATCACAGCACTCACAGTACCAGTTTCACTGGAAGCAAGATACTATTTAATGAGCATAAGAAAGAAAGACTATTGCAAGAAATTAATAAAGGCCTTAAGTGCCCAAAGGGCTCTATGACTTGTAGCAGTGGAGAAAGAGGGATTAAAAAGAAAGAGAAAAAAATAAGATAAAATAAAAATAAGATGTGGTAAAGTGTGTAAATGACAGAGTAATATCAAAAGGACCATTTGTGTCGGCCTAAAGTAAAGGGAAATATGAAGTGTTGGTTGTCATGTTATACCAGAGTCTGCCTTAATCTTTTCTTTGTGTTATGTTGGTGTTGTTATTCTGATGTGTTTTGTCTCTTGGACGTACTTTTAAAACTGAGCATCAAAGTGTCCATAACTGGCTGGGAATTCTTTTAGTTCGATGCCAAAATTTTCTTTCAGAAATCTTGACAACACTAAACAGAATGAAAAGCAGACCAGACCTATAAGATCATCATCTGTCACTGAACGCAGGGTAAGTAACACAACAGTTAAAATGAAGACTGTTCTCTCTTTTTTTTTTTTTTTTTTTTTTAATTTGTTGCTTGACTAATACAATCCAGAGAGACTAATAGAGCAGAGAGCTGCCGACACCAACAAGAAGTCAAAATATTTTAAGAAATGAATGGTGCCATTAAAGCGTCATTAAAAAAAAAAAAAAAATCACAACAGCAAGAAATTCAGTCTAGGATCTAAAATTCTTTCATCCATCTGTCACTAATTAAAAAGAATGTCAAAGAACATATGGTCATGAAACTACAGGGAGTTAAGAAAGGAAAATCAAAGGAGCTGTACTAACTGTGCACCTAAATAACAGAGTTTTCAAGTGAGTGACTAATAAATCCCCTGGAAAGTTAGGTAAAGGTAGGAGGCTGACATGGAAAGAAGGACCACAAAATATTCATATGACATGATGTCTTCATCTCTGCTGATACAACAAAGTGTCTGCACACCCAGTATTATTACTATTACTTGCAGGGTGACAAACACAAATTTTATTGGCCCCTGTAGTCTGTTTCTGTTGATCAAGGTCTTGGGGACAGTGTGTGTAAATATTTAACAGAAACACATTGTAACATTCAAAATGAATTGCAGAAGTGATGAAAAACTTCCATTGGAAAACACAAGGGAGACTGGCTGCAAGGGAAGCCAGCCTCTTTCTGTTGGTTTGTATATCAATATTTTCCATGAATGTCATCCTGTTATAATTGCTTTTGTTGATCTTCTCTTCCTCTAGGTTTTACTGCTTTCTGTATTAAAAAACAAAAATGACAACAACAACAACAAAAAAACATAATTGACTTTTTCTATGGCATTCCATTAAATTCATTATTAAATAGTGTATTTTGCAAGAATTGAAAACCTCTTACTTTTTCAATAATAATGGTCTCTTATGTCTTACAGACTGAACAGAAATATGAGGCAAGACTATGCAATATTTTTGTATAATAAATAACATTATATGAAATATATTAGACTAGGAATATTAAATTATTATTATTTTTTTTATTGCCACAACTTATTGTATACAGAATCTATTTCAGTAGCCACATATCATTTTCCATTTCTTAGTAGTTTGCATAATGGTGTTTATTCTTTAACATCATAATCATACCTTCCTCATAATTCAATCTTATTGCATTGTGAGTTTTATACAGGGAGTATTACATTACTCTGCAGTTTATCTCTTCTGCTTTTCCTCCTTAAAATCATTTTCCACTCTTCTACTTATCTGTCCTTCCAAGCTCATCCATGTTCCTACCAATATATTTTTTTTTTTCCTCTGGCATGAATTTTGGGGGTGGGGGGTGGGGGTGGAGAAAGACTAGAATAATTAAGTATTGACAGTCTGCAGACAATGTGTGTTTATCCAGATTTTTTTTCAGTAGAACACTCATCCCTCAAAAAATGTTAATTTATCTATCCAAACTCTTCCTTTCAGTAATTTTTTGTGGTTTAAACTAAATAAATAAAAGCTTGAAAAATATAAAGAATAACTATCACATTTAAAAATAAAAATAAAATCTTGTTCTTATTAATGCTGAAAAACTACTGAATTTATAATTATAGACCCCTTCATGGTTAAAACATATGAAAGATCATTGTTGAAGCAAAACATTTTAAAATACTCAAAAAAGCCATGTTTTATTCATGAAGGTTTTCTTCAAAATTTTAATTCATGGAATATAATGAGATTTTTTTTTTTTTTCTCTCGGTTCAGGAATATCTTCCAAAATTTTGAGAAAGCTAACCTGAGAAGTTACTTGCAGTTGAATATATTTGTATATAACTGAGCTCTTCATATATATATATTCATTCTTCCCTCATCCACAGATTGCCGGAGGCTGGGAAATCATATATAATGAGGGAGCAAGGAAGGAAGATACCATATACATTTCCTTCATTCTTATTCAGTTCTGTAGGTTTAAAAATTAAATTTTTGCTGATAGCAATTTCTAGTCGTTGCCTTTTGCTATGCCTTTACCTGCTAGATTCCCTCAGGATCTTCCTTATCATAACATGAGACCATCACATGCCTGCCCATCTATCTAGGTTGCTATTATAATCTAAAGAGGGACGAAAACTCTTCCATGAGAGGTTCAAAAGAACATCTGAATATAAGTGTTCTAGTGTAATTATTTGCACATACTGTATGGTTACGTCTGTACTGTCATTGATAGCTATGCTGCACAGCACACTGTGCCAGCCAGCTCAGTCTAACAGGGAAACAATTTAGCAAAGCTGGCTAAATCACACACAGACCATAAAGATGGGATAAAGAAATGTCTTAGTTCTTAGTCTACTCCAAAACTTCCTTGTCTGGAGAATTATTTCCTGCCGCCTACCACAGAAAACGTGTTTTTTCCTAATATGCAAACTCTGATTTTCACTGGTGTGAATCACAGGCCCCAGCATAGTGACAATTAAGACTACACTCTATAATACACCTTGTGGAAAGTAACTTTTTAATTTAACCTCACAAGTTATGCTTTGCTTCTTAGTTTTATTTCTGATAACTAGAATAACTTGATCTTCTTTGATCTCTCACTTAAAGGACTGTTTTCCAGATCAAGAAATATTATTGCTACTGTCCTCTGAACTCAACTCATGATCAAGGACAACTGTCATTGACCTCATCATCTTTTCTTCTTTTTTCTTTCTTTTTTTTTTTTCTTAACACATGTAAATTCTGTTGTGCAAATGCACATAATGCTTGAAAGCTTGGTCTTTAATCTTAAGAAAACAATTTCGACTTGTATTTAAAAATTAGTAGGATTCTCAGTCATAGCTGAGACTTGTGAAAGTGGAACCTTTTGGCTTTTGTGAGAGGTGATCATCCTTGAAGAATCAAGGTCTAAATTATTTTCTTGCTGAAGTGTACTTAAAAACAGAGCAGTTGCATATGCATCAGAGTTCAAGTACACTGATTATTGAAAAAGAACAATCAAATAAGCATCAGATTACAATTAATTTAAACTAAGTTTTCTGGCTGGAGTATGGGCAAGGAGGAATACATCACTTTCAGCATGCTTTTCAGTCCTGTTGTTTCATTTAATGTTTAAAGGGAAACAGTGGGGGAAAATGGGGCTGAAGGAGGACCCCATGACCCAGCAGGTGGATGTGTCCTGAAGGAAGCTGCAGTCTGTAGAGAGCCCAGGTGAGAAAGAAAAGCCCAGGAGAGAAAGGTGTTTTAGTTTTGCATTCGTTCCTTAATATAGTACTCTGTTTTTAATTGGCAGTATATTAAATTAATCTTCCCCAAGTCCAGTCTGTTTTTCCTGTAATCGGTAATTGATCACCCTGCATTTACCTCAACCCATGAGCTTCTCAACTTATTTTCTCCCCCTGTCCTATTGAGGAAGAGGAGTTACAGAGTTTGTTGTTTGGGCATCTGGCAGCCAGCAAAGGTCAAAATCACCACAATACCATAACCTATTATGTATGGATTATTGCTTTATGTAAGTAAGAACACAGAGTAGACCTATGAACTTCTTTCATCATAAATGAAGATCTTTCATCACAAATACCCTCTTCTCTTTCCAAATTTTCCTAAGTATGGTGTGGTATTTCCTATCTCTAATTTTCTACCCTTCCAGTAATTAGGCATTTTTTTCATGTCCACAGTCTCCTCCATTTAAAAGGATCCTGTTAAAGATTCTTTCAGCTTTGAATGGAGTAACAAGTGTATAATGGACAGACGAATGTGTAATCATTATGAGAAGTGTATGATGATCTGGATAATGTATACTAAACTCCTGCTACTTTGCAAAAACCTGAGCCCCATTATTTCAACTAAGGAGGAATCTTTCTTGTCTAGATATAATCAGGTAATGTTACAGTTGTTAATTGTCATTTTAACCCACACTTGAAAGTGTGAATTAGTAACTGCAACAGTGAAATAACAAAGGGAATACTTACATTAGAAGAGCAGGGTGTCACAGGATAGTGGCCATTGGCAGAACATATACAATTTAGCAGCTAGGCTGTTTAACTCTTTTTTTTTTTTGCATTTCATTTTTCCAGTGTTTACATGTACCATTGCTTTTTGGAGGGGGATTTACAGCATACCAAATTGGATTCCTGACTGATTTAAGTAAGTGTGACTCAAGTGAAATCACTAATGATCCAATCCATCAATTACATATCTGGCCTTCTTTAATCTAAGTTGCTCTTTATCTTTTACAATGGAAAATCTGCTAATCCCCAAATTGCTTATTGTCTCTTCAAGGTTTCGTTCTGAAATACAGCTCATCAGCTCACATATGAATGTTTCACAATAATCATAAAACAAAGTTAATTCCCAGACTTTCCTTATCACCATGGTAACATACTTAGGCAAGCACAACTGAGAAACGGAGGTACCTTGAAAGATTTTGTCTAAAAAATGAAAGCCCAGTCATGTTCTAAGCACACAGAGAATTTTTGTGGACGTCTTTTGTAGGTGGTCTGTAAGTCTACCTGACCTTCAGTGAAATGGCTCTAGAACCAGCATATGCTATTAGCAAGATAGCTTTTCCGTTTCAAATATGCCAAGTGGTGTTAATTTTCAAAATTGAACATAAAAAGCAGCATCTATCTTGTTCTGATATTCACAGACATTTATTAATTCACTACTATAAATTGACTGGGAATAACCACCAATATAGGGTCTAAAGCCAAGCCTTACTTGTTTGTCTCCTTTGATAGCACCACCTTTTAATATAAAGATTTCTTTCCCCTCTTCTGATGCTTTCCTTCTCAATATATTCATAGATAATATTGTTATCCACTCTTGACAGAACCAAGCAATTATTTTTATATGCAATACAGATAAGCAAGTACTTGTCTTTCATTGTACTTATTGTAGTAACCCTTATCTCCACAAAATTATCTTTCAACTCAAGTTTTGCAAATAAAGAATTAACAAAATGATACATGCTATTCTGAATGAGCTTTCATCTTTGCCTAACACAAGTTTGTTACGTGATTTAGCTGATGACAGTCCTCTTTTATGCATGTGTTAAATCTATCTGTTCCAAGTGTCTTGCTGTTTCTCCTCTCTAATTGTAATGATTTGTAGTAAATATAGTTTTTGTTGTTGTTGAATTGCAGAATATAATGTCTGACTGCAGTATATATGATCAGAGTTGATTTTACATTTATTATTCCTGTGCCTAAATTAATCCATTTTTCCAGTAAGACATTCTAACCTTTTGGGCTGCTGGCAGCTCCTCCCAGACTTGTATCACCACCAGATCTCATTAACAAACTCCTGCCAATCTCCTAAATTGCTAAACAATACTGGTATTGATATCACTGTTAGAGAAACATTTTTAAAGGTATACTAAAATGCTATGTCCATACATAGATCTAGTCTAATGAGTTCTACCAAAAAAAAAAAAAAAAAAAAAAGCAGAATCCTTTAATCCTTTCTTCCATCTACTCAACATACTACATAGATATATTTAAGATAGATTTATATGTTGCCTGCTGTGACTGTCTCCTTCATATATATTGTTAAAGAACATTACAAACTCACCACAATTTGCTTTACGATCATACCTTCTAGTGTACCATATTTCTGTTATCTCATCATAGTAGTTTTCACATGTTATATCAGCGGTTCATATTCTATCTCTGTGTTTCCCATGTTTCTTGCTTTGGTGAAGAAATACTTCACTTATTCCTCATTGATTTTATTCAGTTTCCTGGCTGGATAATATACAATCCTTTCATTGCATGTACTGCTTGCTCTGCAGATGCTGTTGTATATATTATTTCTTTTTTCTTTCCTGTCATCTTTCCTCTTTATCCATGCTGTTCTTTTATATAGCTGTTGCTCTTTTATTTGCAATTTTCCCATATTGAAACCAGTCATGAAGATCACACAGAGACTTCCAGCCTTCTCTTCATTCTCTCATGAGCAAACACTCTACTCCATTGTGCTCATTTTCTGGTAGATTTTGCCACTTTGTGTGAGTACCTTTAATGGCCAAATTTTCATTCTTGCAGTTAACTCAAACTGAACCATGATCTCTTGCATTTTTCTTGGAATCACAGAAAGCAACGGAAAATCAATCTACCACAGAAGATGATTCTTTAGTCAAGACTAGAGTTTTATAAGTTGTGATGGGTTTACATTGGCTGGTCACCAGGTGCCCACCAAGCTGTTCTCTCACTTATCCTCTTCAGCAGGATAAGGAGAGAATATAAAATGAAAGAGTTGGGACAAGGTGAATACAGTGAAATCACTCATCATTTACTGTCACAGGCAAAAAAGATTTGACTTGGGAGATATTAATTTAATTTATTGCCAATTAATAACAGAATAGTCTAGTGAGAAATAACAACAATCAAGACAACAACAACAAAACATCTTCCCCCTCAGGCTTTTTCACTCAGGCTCAACTTCACTCTTGAATCTTTTACCTACTCTGCCCTGAGCAATGAAGGGAGATGGGGAATGGGTTTTTTGATCGGTTCATAATGCTTTGTCTCATTCTTCTTCACGTTCTTCCTCTGTTACAGTCCTTCAGGACCAGACTGCTGTAGTGTGCATCCCCCACAAGCTGCAGTCACTCCTCCCTCACAGCTGCTGCACAGTGTTTTTTACCTTTTCTTATATATGTTATTACAGAGGTGTCACCAGTGTTACTGAGTTCTGCACTGGTTAGTAGTGGGTACCTTTTGGAACCAGCTGAAGGTGGCTTTGTCCTACATGGGGGCAGTTCTTGGTTTCTTCTCACAGAGACCACCCCTGCAGCCCTACCATAGCCAAAATCTTGAGTAACCCAAACCTTGGGTAAACCCAAGACATAAATGAAGGTCTTATGCACTGAAGCTGAGTTGAAAATTTCCACTCTTCCTGGCTGTTTGCAGGAGTTTATCACTCCCTGCCAAAACTGATGTTAGGGAGGCTGAGCACAAAACTGGTTTTGTAAAGTGTTCTGTATTAAAAAATATTTGTTCCCACACCCTTTCCACAAAAATTTCCACATCATTTTACTGTTTGAGTTTATAATCAATATTTGTTGCAACACTATTGAAGGAAAGCAAATTAAAGAACCAGATAATAATTAACTGCTGGAGGAAGGGGGGAATACTCTTAAATCAACTCTGCTACTAAAAATAGTTCAAGTTGTACCTTTGCTCTTGGGAAATGCTCTGGAGGTATCCAAAGTATATGTACCAATTACCCTCTTTGACATAAAAACACGCAACAAAGCCAAACATTTCCTGTGCTCAAAATGGGATCTTCCCTTGAACAAAGTTCATGTTTACTGTATACAAAAGATAAGTATCAAACCTTTTACCTTACAGGATGATGATGTTATTCTCTGGGGCACAATCTTCTAGCACATATGAAAATGTTTTAAAAAGCTACCATTTGTGCATAGATTACAGAATTATTCTTGTTTGTTTGCAGTAGTACTAATATTTAAAAATTATATTTAGACTTTCCTTTTTTTTTTTCCCTCATTGCCATCATTGCACACTTAAAAGAAAGAAAAATTCTAAGTGAATTTACAATGAACAAAAAATATCACTTTTCTTGTTTTTCTCCTTCATACTATTTTGTAACTATTTTGTAATAAAACTGTTCATCAGTTTCAGGGGATTCACCTTCCGGAAACAAAACCACAAGGCCACTTTCTTTGAGGAGAGCATGCTGAAACTGTCCATGATAACAAGGCCATAGAAATCCTAAACACATTCTTTTTGTTTGCTTGGAGGGTGAAAAAATACCAGACTGACATTTGTGTTGTCTCTCACACTTCTTGCTTCATCTCCTGTGGCTACATTTCTCATACTTGGATTTGTGGGACAAAACTTAAATCCCAGCTCATTAGCCCTCAAGTGCTTGTGTGTTGCCTTAATAGCTGCCAAATGGGTGGTCCTCAAAAATTTTCAGAAATATTGTGAGATGAACAGAATGCTTGCCTAAAGTTGGTGACATATGGAGAATCTCTTTCACTCTCTTTTTGCTGTGAGGAATAATGGCAACTTGTGTAAACAAATCTGATTTCATTATGATGAATTAGCTGAAATTGTTACATAAGCCTTCAAAATGACTTTTCTTTTTTTCCCTGCAGACTATTTTCTAGGACAAATAGCTTAAGAATGTGTTACTTTCTTCTTCTTCCTCTTCTTCTTCTTCTTCTTCTTCTTCTTCTTCTTCTTCTTCTTCTTCTTCTTTTTTGTTTGTTTTGTTTCCCTTTCATTGTAAAATAGCAATAGTAACAGTCCAATAAATTTTGAGACATTGAGGCATGAAGAGGGAGCAAAAGGACTTGTTTCCTGAGCAGTCTATTCCTTCCTGAGTCACTCCAACAAATGTCTTCTCTACAAGATGGCAGCATAACAGCACTTTTGAGGTGGGCTCCATGATAGTCTCTGGACATTTGAAATTTTCAAGCTAGTTTTCAATTTCTGTAGAGTGTGGTTCAGAGCAGGAGGTTTGTAATGTGTGATTTATGGACAACTGAAAACTACGCTTATGGGAACACACCATGACTTATGGCAAGTATCTTTATTTATCAGAGAATACTTATATGATATTCTTGCTAACAAAAGGGATCATGTACAACTGTAAATGATTTATAACAGGTTTTCTTTTGCCAGATACATTTGTACCCAATCTGCATTTTGTCAAAACCCAAAAACAACCATTTGAGAGCTAAAAAAAAGCTAGCAAATGGAGCAATTTTTATATAAAAATATTTATATATATATATATAGTGTCAACTCAGCCTCCCATAATTGCATATACTTAGTAAATTTGTTTACTGTGTTCTTTTTCTGGTATTAATTGTTCTGAGTAAAGTATTGAAGGTCAAACATATTCTTATACTAACATAGGAAATGAAAAGTTATAGAAAATATTACAAGCATGTTGTTTTTGTCCTACATGTATTGTCTTCTCTACCACACCAGCCTTACTACCTGCATGTATTCCACTAGAATTGCATCCCTCTATCTTTTTAATTCTTGCTTCACTGCGATTTGTTATGAATTCTTTGTGTTTCATCATTATACTGGTCTTATGGAAGATTTGACACAGGATCTGGCAAAAGGTGCCTATTCCATCCTCTCTATGCTACCGTTGTGCTTCAGCAGTGGAGCTTACCTTACAGATAGAGAAGGACAACATGAGCAGAGAAAGCTACATGTCCAGTCCCAACACCATATTTATTGCCTTAGCTTTTCTTGAGGAAAGAGTTTTATTGAGTGCAATGTTTGGATTTGATATGGAGCTTTCTTTCTTCCCTTTTTTTTTTTTTTTTTTTTTTTTTTAGACAGGGACAACAAAGTACTCTTGTGGTGTTTAGGACAAAAATAAAAAATACAAAAAATTTTTCACTCTTAGATATGTTTAGTTTTCTCAAATGTGACACATCTGGCGCAGCAACAAACATCAAAGAAAGTGAATCAAATGCCAAGCAGGAGGCTAACTGCTTCTAAACTCTGCCCCATCTTCTTGCCCTCAGCCTTTTTTTCTTAGGCAGATTTTTCATTCTTAGCCATTTCAGACCTGACAGTGAGAGCGGAAAGCAGAAATGTTTTTGTCTGTGTACGCTGAAATAGTGATAGTAACAAAAATCTCACTGTCAGAAGTTTAAAGCGAAGAAAACAAGTTAGAATTGCACTCTGGCAATGGAATAGGAGAAGGGTGGCTCATTCGTCAGAGAGAAAAACCCCCAAATAAATACTCTGAAGCAAACACTGAAGCAGTATACAGGAAACAAGAAAATGATTCTTGTACTTGTTAAAAGACACAGACAGTACTGGAGCTACAGAAGGATGCAGTCCACATTTATTTCAGATAGGAGGTGATGAATGTTTTAGATCTGAAAAGATCACATCCAAATCCTACCGAAATCTATACTGACCAACTTCTACTCTATGTTTTCTACATATTACAGTCAAATAAAACAAGATAGGAGTTTGCAACTCTTATCAGCCACACTTTCTCTACTGTGGTAGGACTGAGGAATTCCACTGCAGAAACAAAAGCTCATTAAACTGGCTGTTGTACAAGGACCACAAAAACTGCAGTCTCACCTTAAAGAAATTATAATGTGAGAGTAAGGCATGTTATTTCAGGTGGCTGCACATGGGCAGACTGATGAGCAAAGGAGAATAATGAATAATATTGATGAAATCACCCATCATGGAGAGCTATCAGTGGATGTTTCACCTTCCAATATAAGGTTATTATATACAACAAATTGACTGTTTGTCTTCTTGCATGTGAGACAGTACCCTTTCTGTATTTTCAGTTAAACTTTTTAAGTCCTGTTCTATTCTGTTGTATTCTGTTCTGTTCAATTTTATCTTAGACCGTCTTTCTAGTATCCAAAGATTTTCCACAGTTTTAAATTATATGACTAACAACTCTCAATTGTTGATTTTTCTCTCAGCCACCCCCTGAGAGAGAAGTACCTGAAATGATGTGGCTTATTTGCTTTGAGTTTTCCTTTTCTTCAAAAGCACGTTTCTAAGTATTGTTAGAGAAAGCACTTAGAGTGAGAAGTGGTGACACTTATGACAGTTCCAAGTTTCTGAAGTGAATTACTACACAGCCTTGAATGGCCCCTTGAAAATATTCCATTTTTCTCTCATTTGCTTTCCTGTACCTGAAGACAGCTCTGTTGTGCGATGGGACTGAAACTGTCGAGCGGATTCTTCATCTCAAAGATTTAGGTGATTTATTTTATTTTATTTTTTTGCTTCTTCCCTCCCCCACACCCCCCACCCCCCCCAGTATCCTAGGCCAAACACTGGAATACTTTGAAGAGAACATGCAAGATCTTGAACTCCATTTGTCTTCTAAGAAGAGGCAGTGTACAGCAGAGTATCACCTGCACTGCTGTAGAGATGTACTGTGGAAGCATGTCCCATTTAGAAGTTTTAAAAATATTGTAATCCTTATGCCCTGGCAGGTCAAATTGCCATGGAACGGCTAAAAGGTGATGAAAAAATGGAGAACCACAGTACTCTAGGATGTAACAGAGTCAATAGCTGGAACTGAGAAAAGACATCTTAGTTGACTTGATGTGGATATGAGGAATCTGTGTCCACTAAGAGCTAAACTTGCTGATACTATGAACTTCCAAAATAGAAAAATACAATTTTAAACACATGAAATATTAAAAATGAAAGTTTATTTTATTTTCCTTCTGCTTTTTGAGCGATTAGGACTCATTTGTTACTATCAGTCACAGAAATATTTCTGCCATAGAAAAAACACTGCTATAATTTCCACAAAGATATCAGGGGAAAAGTATACCCTAGAATAAAGTCTATCTATCTATAAAGTAGGTGATATCAGTGGTAGGGGAATGGTTGGACCAGATGATTTTGGAGGTCTTTTCCAACCTTAATGATTTTATGATTGTATGATTCTATATAAATACACATACATAAAAACATAAACACACACATAAACACATAAACACAAACACACACATAAACACAGGTATGTGTGTACCTCTGTGTTGGAAAAAGATGTATCAGGAAATTAAGGAGTGAAGCAAGCAGGGAGACCAGGTCCCCAGCTGGGAGTGAGAGGTTTGACTCCAAGATCCTGCCTATGTGATTCAGACTGAAGTGCAATGAACTAGAACCCAAACACACGTGTTGTTTTTGACAAAATCATGTTTGCTGCAGAAAGCTTATTCTTTGTCAGGTGCAAAGTCAGAACAAAATGACATCTAAAAAAAGCCAATGAAAGAGACCTGAAAAGAGCCAGTTCTCCTCCTCTGCTCAACTTGAATTTTCCCGTCAGGTCTGCTACAAGATCAACTCACAGGAGAGAACAAAAATGCAGCTGTAATAAAGACTAACAAGAATCAGAGAATCACTGAATGGTTTATATTGGAAGGGACCCTGGGAGATGATCTGGCCCAACCCCTCTGCCCAAACAGGGGTACCTTGAGCTGCTTTCCCAGGACTATGTCCAGATGGCTTTTGAAGATTTCTAAGGAGGAAGACTCCACAGCCTTTCTGGGCAACCTGTGCCAGTGCTCTGTCACCGGCACTGTAAAGAAGTGCCCTCTGGTGTTCCGACAAAATCTCTTGTCTTCCAGATGAAGCTTCACCTTCTTTGCACCCTCCCTTCAGGTGTTTATACATGTTGGTAAGATCCCCCTTGAACCATCTCTTCTCTAGGCTGAACAGTCCCAGCTCTCTCAGCCATTCCTTATAGGAGAAGTGCTCCAGTCCTTTGATAATCTTGGTGGCCCTACCTTGGACACTGTCCAGTGTCCAGGATCACTTCTTTTGAAACTGCTGGTGATACTTTGCTTAATGCAACCAAGAATACTGTTAGCCTACTTAGCAGCAAGGGCACATTGCTGACTCATGTTCCACTTGGTGTCCACAGGGACTCCTAGATCCTTTTTAAGAAAGAGCTTTGTAGATGAAATAATCTTAAAATGTTCCTCTTCTCTTTCCATCACCTTCTGAAGGAGACCATTTTAGGACATTAAAACCACTGTTGCTTTTGATGAAGCTCTTTCATCAAAAAATGGACTGTACAGATGGTCACCAAAGCAGAATTGTAGCTAAGCTTTTATAATTTTATAGTTACAGTGGTCTAAACTTTAACATGTGAGTAGGTACTTTTAGGTACCTTCATTTTTGACTGATCATATGTAGCATGGTTTTACTGTGGAAAGTAAAACACACTTTCACACTGATAGACAGCTAAGCTCAACCACACCACTCTCTCACTCTCTGTCCTCAAAAGAACAAGGGAAGAAAATAGGATGTAAAAAGGCTCTTGGGTTCAGACAAGGAGCAGTTTAATGAAAAGGAAAAGGAAAAGGAAAGGAAAAGGAAAAGGAAAAGGAAAAGGAAAAGGAAAAGGACATGTGGACATGCGGAAGCAAAAGAACTATTTTCTCTACTTCTTATCTAAAAAGATGTACAGAAACATCTTGGGAAGAAGGGCCTCAGTACATATAGCAGTTGATTGGGAATACTGGTGCTTTCATATGGAGAGTCCCCCACTTCTCCTTCCCATTCCTTAGCTTTTGTTGCTGAGCATGACTTCATATGGTATGAAATATCCTTCTGGTCAGTTTACATCAGCTGTCCAGGAGAAGTACCCTCCCAACCTCTTGCCCACATCAAGCCTACTGGCCTTTGTGGAGAAGGGAGGTTGAAGACATAGCATCGATGCTGTGCAAGCACTGCTCAGCAATAGCCAAACCATTGGTGTCCTAGCTACAAGTGCAAAGCACGGCACTATATGGGTTGCTGTGGGGAAAGGTAATTCCGTCCCAGCCAGACTCAGTACACCATCACACCTGGAAAGCTCAGTCCATCAAGCTGATTACTTAAAATTATGATTCACTTATGAAAATGTAAACCTTTTACTTCTTTCCAAATGAAGAAGTGAAGACTAAAGGAGTTAAATAATTCACTCTCAAAATCTACTTCAGAGGATCTACACATATGAAACTGAGATGGAAATTTAACTTTCAGACAGAGGTGTAGTTTGTTCTTGTTGTTTGTTTCTTGAGTTTATAATCAGTGAGCATTCCTAATCTATTGTCTCTTAAGGAGGTAAAAATGTATGTCAGCTGAAATTGCAATTTAATATAATTTGCCAGAAATGTAATCATAGAATCACAGAATCACAGAATGGCTTGGGTTGGAAGGGACCTTAAAGATCATCTAGTTCCAACCCCCCTGCCATGGGCAGGGATGCCACCCACTAGATCATGTTGCACAGGGCCTACTCCAACCTGATAATGTTCTTGTCTCTTAAAAATAAATTAAATATATATATATATAAATAGACAAATAAATAAATAAATCTTTTGAATCCTGACTGTTTCTGGTGTGGCCAGTTTTCTTCTGTGAGAGACCATCTCTAGAGATAAGGTGTCCATCACTTCATGTACTCAGCAACTAGAAAAAGAATGGCCTAGAGTGTGATAATTCTGTGTCACATTTGCATTTCTGCTGGGAGTAGAACTAGAAAGCCAGCTATATATTACATCAAGGCAGAAACAAATTTAGTAGGAGAGGGAAGAGAGTTACTAAAGGACTTTAATCTACCCACCCGCTAAGGTCTTTCTAAAGTAATACTGCACCTTATCTCCAGATTAGCAAGCCCTCCCAGCTGGAGGTAGGGAACTGAGGAGGAATTCAATGAACATGATTTAATATACTGAGAAGGAGGAAATAAAATCCCTGATTTCACCTCTGAATTTGGACAGCAGTTTCAACATTTTCGGTTTGTGAACCTCTATAAATTTTGAAAGGCATTCCAAATGCACTTCTAGAAGTATTCAAGCGTATTTACTAATACTGTTCTTTGCCAACTGCAGTCTCTTCATTTCACAGAATCACAGAATCACAGAATCCTCAGCTTCTCAAGCTTTGCCGTTATTAAGCTCTCAGCTGCACAGATATTCATGAGCCAACCTTGCTTGCTCATCATCATCATCATCATCATCATCTCCTTTTTCACGTCAGGTATCATTTCACAGAAGTCCCTAAACAGATTCACTTGATCAATCCAGTGTGTTTTCATTACAAAGCACACTCTGGTGATTGGCAGCCTGCTTTGGAGCACTGGTAAACTAGGTCCCACATAAAAATATCTGAAGGTATGAAGTTGAAGTATACTTCTTGACCTAGCACTTCATCTTCTTCAGTTTTCGGAGTCTGGGGAGGTCCCTTCTTACTGGAGGTTAGGCAACAATATATCAAACTACAAAAAGAGCAGAAGAGAAGACCCAGGAAACTATAGAGCTTTTGGTCTAGCCTCAGTACCTGGAAATTAAATGCAAGCAGAAGACCACACACAGATGTAAGTGCTGCAGAGACAGGAGGGTGCAGTAAGGTTCCAGTTTAAAAATGGTTTTGACTGGTTCTTACTTCAGCTTCCCTCACAACTGGTCCTCTTAAACCAGGATTCTTGGCCTCAGCCACCTGAAATCCTTAACTCAACCAACTAAATTTCCAGGAGGAGCGAGCCTACTCAGAACCTTGATAACAGAGTATCAAATTGAATAAACAGTATGGCAACTAGGCAAAATGAATAAATAATTAAATTAAATTAAATTAAATAATATTAAATTAACATTTAATATTTCTGAGGTATTTCATAGCTTTTACCAATCTGTTTCCCTCTCCTGTGTTGTTTTACTTTCATTATCAGATTGTACATAATGTTTTACTTCCAAAATAATATGTGAAACTGTTCAGTTCAGAATATCTGTAATGGAAGCACAAAACTTGTACCTGAACACACCTTATTTCACATAGAAAGCGAAGAGGTGTTAAACATCCTAAGACGCATCCCTGTACTGTCACCGAATGAACTGTAAAATATTGGATTGTGAATCCTCTCTATCTACTGTATAATGTCCACCTGCTACATAAGTGGCCATATCACTGAGAATTTTGGGGGGAGGAAAAGGGGTTTCTTTCACTTGAAATGCATGTATTTAAGTAGATCTCACTGGCATTGTAGCCCGGGTACTTTATCTGCAATGACAATACCCCAGCAACCTTAGAGTGATTTGGAATAAACCTCAGGCTCTCCTTTTGGAGCTGTTTGATTTGGAATAGGATATTAAGTATACATTGAACTTAAGATGATAATTTTATAGCCTAGTGGTTAAGGAGTCTGCATCTTTCCTGTACTACTGGGATTCATTTAATCAAATGACATATCCCCAGTACAGATCAATATACCTACATCTAAGTTACCAGGGCTCTCCTTATATCCACTTGATAAAAAATATCCCTTCTAGGGTGCAGTTCAATTCTGGATTAGTATAAGGAGAGCCCAGGTTGGACAGCTCAGTGGAGTTGTCAAATGTCTGATGAGGACTTCCATTCTAGGAGACGGATTCATGTCCCTTTTCATGATTCAAAACACTGGTTTGCACTCAGGACAGTAGCATAACTAGGAAGGAATAAAGATGGAGAGCAGTCATCTCACTTTACTGGCATCAGGAGTTCTAGACTTCCTTTTCAAATATTGTAGTATCCACAGCAAGTGAGCCACTGAATGAGCACATGTATAGATTACAAATCATTTGGTTATGATTTCTTCAGTTAAACAGAAGACCCTGCTTCAGGCTGCCTCTTTCTGGGTGTATTCAGAAGTTGACCACAGAGCAAATGAGTGACCATTGTTTTGTGATTTCTTAACTATATATTTTTTTAAAACTCTGAAAATATATTTTCTTTCTGCCTATTAATTATTTGTATAGCCACCAGGCTCCAATACTCAAGGCATTTGATGAACCCAAGGCAGAGCTCCAGAAACAGCGCACAAGGACTGAGAGGCAACAGTTTGCTTGAGCAAAGAAAGCAACTCAGTGTAGTATTGAGACAACAGAATATTTTGAGCCCTGTTCTTGTGCTACACATTGGACTACATTCACTTTTTTTCCCTTTAACTTTTACCCATACCAAAATCACCAATAAAATGAGGACCCTGTAAAAATACACAATGACACATTCCTTTCTCTTCTGAGACAGCTGTTACAAACAAACAAATAAATAAACATATAAACAAAAAAACAACAGAATTATAAATGCTACTTACTGTCTTACATGATGCTCTGATTTCTGGTTCTGCTAATTAGCATTAAATAATTAAGTTCCTTGATTTCTCAGGAATGTCACATTTTTACCTGAATGTTCTGGATATGTATGAAGGGACGGACGGACGGATGGAGTGACACACACACACACACACACCATTCAGGAGCAAGGCATTTGTCTTCCATACTATCAGCAACAGTCTACACTATCTTGAAAATATTTCTGATACTTTGCCTTTGCAGGACATTGTGTATACAATAGAACAAACAAGAGTTTTCATCCTACTTGTTATTAACAGACTATCTCTCAGGAATTACTGCCTGGCTATAAAATGGTTCATCCATGAAACAGGTAAATTTAATAGGATCAATTTTCTTCAGTGGTATTCTGTTCAATGCTAAACTTTATCCATAGCAACAGAGATTCTAAATTCATGCTTAGGGCTAGAAAACTAAGATGCTTTATCATTGGTGTTCAGCATGGCTAGGCAGTTCTGTGGAAGCCAATTATTAGACAGTGTTTCCATGTCAGAGTAGGCTGGGAAAAGTAACTTGGTAAAGGTACTTGGGAAGGGGAAAAATATTTGATTCAGTTTTCTGCAGGAATTCCCAGTAATTAGATAATATACAGCTTTCATACCATTATTGTAATAGTTATTTTAAACAAGGGAAGAAAAGTTCTACCTTGTCAAGGTGTTTTGGATCTTTTCCCATTGTCATTAAGGGTTCTCAAACTTCCCACTAGTTGTGGTGGGTTAGCCTAGGCCATCAGCTAAATGCTCACCCAGCCACTCCCTCCCTCCCCCTCCTCAACACAACAAAAGGAGAAAATAAGATGGAAAAGGAGGGATATGACAGGAGAAATGGTCTTCTCTCCTGTAGGAGGAAGGTGTGCTGTCTTGGGAGGATCTATGCCATCAAATGAAGGATTTACTAGAGGAGTTGAATGGGCTGTGCAACATTAGAGAAGATGAAATGGAGATGGACAGGACCTTCTCTGAGACACAACAACTTGAAAAACCTCAGACCACAGCTACTGGAGAGAAGCAGACAGTATGCACTCCTACTGTTAAAGTAATTATAATCTCATGGAAAGGAGAAAGATGGAAGCTGGTGACTTCTGTCTCCAAGAGAAAGGCTCTTGCCCCACCGAAGGGCTTACGTGTGCAGACTAGCTTCAACACCCTCAAAGGTGAGGAAGAGATAAATGTGCCTACAAGTACAGGGTCTGTTCTACCTAACCCTAAATTACACAATAGCCCTTGGAAGAAATTGTGAATCAACATAAAGGTTGGAGTGGATGGAGACACCCATCTGTCAAGTTAAATGTTTGACTACTAGTCCCTGATGTTATTGCATGTGGGCACAAATGATACTGCCAGGGGAAACCAGGACACTATCAAAAGTGACTGTAAGCTCTGGGGGAAATGGTGAAAGGCATTAGAGTCCTTAGCAGAAGGGCACTAAAAGGACAAGTGAATAATTGGCTTTGGAACTGGAGTTGGAAATAGAGTTTTGGGTTGTATGATCATGGGACCCTGATCAGTGTCTGCTTGGGAGAGACAGGATAAACCTCACTAAGAAGGGCAACAATATTTTTGGCAATTGTATGTCTGACCTTATAAAGAGGGCTTTAAACTAGGAATGACAGGATAGAGTAACCAGCAGCCCTGTAAGTGAGTGACAGAAAGGATCACTGAGCATTCCCCCAAACCCTTTCAAGGAAGTCAGCATGTTGAGGTTCATCTCTAAAGTGCCTTTATACTAATGCATGCAGTATGGCGAATAAACACAATGTGTTAGAGATGTGTGTACAGTTGCAGGGCTGAACAAGACAGGGGACCTGGTTATACAGTAAAGGAAGAAGGCCAAGGAATTGAATGCCTATTTTGACTTAGTTTTCACTAGCGAGACTGTCCTTCAGGAACCCCAAGTCCCAGAGATTTTTTGCTTATGTGAACAGCTGTAATGGGAATGTTTTCCCTTGACGTGCTACCTTATCTGTAACTTTATAAAGTGCATCTGCTGCCATATTGGCTACTCTCGTGTGATGTTTTTGGGACATATTATTTGACTATCAAAAAGATCTTGTCTGCAACTTGTGAAATTCACTGTTCAAAGGTTTTCTGAAAATCTCAATATATAGTATTTAGGGTCTCCTTGATGAACAGAATTGTAGAACTCCAGTATGTGAGTGATGCCTAATTTCCCTTTACAAAAGCCATACTGACTCCTCCCACCCGAATGTGTGGTTTGTAGCCACACTTAATAAAGTCCATGTAGCCCAGTCTTGAGGACCAGGTGTCTTTCAGCAGGAGAGACCCTCTGTCTCTCTTAAGCAAAACAGAACAATTTCAACAAGGAAACAAAGAAAAACAAGTTTATAATGTCTTATGCTTAAATGGTGACTCTTTTTCTGAGGAAGATTAAAACAGTGGGTTTCATATCCCCTTAAGGAAGAAGGTGACTTGAGTTTGTTAATGAGCTGCTGGCATGTGTTCAGAGAAGAGAAATAAAGCTGGTGAAGGGACTAGAGAACAAGACATATGAGGACTGGCTGAGGGATTTGGGGTGGTTTAGTACTGGGAAAAGAAGGCTGAGGATAGACCTCTTCAGTCTCTACAATTACCTGGAAGGTGGTTGTAGCCAGGTGGGTCTTGGTCTCTTTGCATCTATATCCATAAAATAGGATGCATTTATTTGTTAATTGCTGCATAGAGCGTGAGTTGCGTAAGGAAGTTGTGAGTAAGATAAGGCAGAAAACTCACCGCTGCCACTAAGTAACAGAATACATGTTCAAGTAACAAAGCTGGAATTACTTAAGAGACATTATTGTCTGAGAGGTGGTCATCTGGAAGTGAATAAATACCCCCAGGATCATGGGGAAACTAGTTTGGGTCCTTTTGAATTTTTGTTCTTAGAATAGCAGCCAAGTATCTTAGTTCATTTTATAGAATTAACATAAAATGGTTTAATAAAATAAATTCAGGCAAAGATGAAAGAATATTCCTCTACCATCACCAAAGAGTAGGAGATAAAAAATAATTTCCTTGTCTGTGCATATTTTTCTAGGTTATATTCAGAAAATACTTCAAAAATTCCCGAATACAACTGTAAGCTTAATTACAGAACAGTATATCCCTTTTTCTCACTAGCTCACTTAACCCCTAAGACAACCAGAAGATGACTTGTAGACAGTTGACTGTGGCCTTATAGAAGCTAAGCTAAGAATGATTCCCTAAGTAGTTTTGAATATTTGCTTGAGCTTTGACCTTTAGTACTCCTTGGCTTATGCCTTTGGAGTCACCCCTGAGCCTTGTCTGATACTGCTTTCTGATGTGAACAACTAACGTTTAAATTGTGAGCAGAATATCAGTTTTTATCAGTGCCCTCAGCATGCTTGCAAGCATTCATACTCTGCAACAACCAAAGGCTGGCCCACTAAAATCTCATTAAAAGGCTTCAAAAAATTATCATATGCTTAAAAAAGAAAAAAAAAACACACATATACTTAAATGTGTCTTATAGGCCTTGTCCTAAGAAAGGCAAGCATAAAAGGTTAGACTTTTCTGAGTCCTGTCACAGACTTTCCATTTTATTTTATCTCCTTACTCTTACAATATCCACCTAATACAGTCCCTACTTCATTCCATTAGGGATAGTAATACTTTCCCCAAGTTGTATTTTCTCTCCTTACAGTTCCTCTGTCTTCTTCTTGGTGAATATTTATATAGTGGCTAGGAACAACAGGATCTCATCTTTGATGGACACATTTTCTATTAATAAAAAGAGAGAAAGAACAAAAAGGATCTCACAAAAAGTCATAGATAGGAATCCTCCTTAATTCATATAGGGCACATCAGGCTACCACACAGATATTGTACATACATACATAGATATAAAAATGATTGAAAACTGCTTTGGAAAGGGAAACTAGCTATGCTGATTTTATAAACATCTGTCAACCTCCTTGACTGCTTATAGTGTACCAGGATAGCTTGTAATGCCTTTGTGGACTCTGAGCTGTCATTCAGGCAGAGACTGGGTGAAGATACAGATGCCTCAGGAATAGTTTTAGATTATTACCATGATGCGGATGTGCCCATTCCCTTTCTCCTTCTGATAATGTTGCAGATATTGCGGTGACACACACTGTCTTCCCAGCTGCCAACATATCTCATGAGACAGAGGGAAAAGGGGTAAAGGCCAACCCCGTACACAGCCTCTTACCTAGAAATGGAAGCTTTCTTCTTTACTTTAGCCTCAGCCAAATAAGCTTGCAGTCTGTCTTTCACAAGAAATTTCTTGCATTCCTGCAGACACTTGTTTGTAGAATGAATGTCCTGATGATTAAAGGTTAAATTTGGTTCTTGTTTTACAAAGGGAAATGCTTTATTTATTTAATACTGATTCAGTCCCATTGGGCTGAAAGAGCACTGCAACACAATGTGCTTCTGCGGAGGAAAATAAGCAAAGACACATCACCCAAGGCATATCCTTAGGAAATCAATTTGCCTTACAGGGCCTCAGAAGACAGGTATGTCAATGAGTGCCACAGGGCAGGTCTGTTATGCACTTTGCCTAGTACTATTGGTTAATAACGCTCTTAACCAATACAGTTTGAGATCTCCCTACTTGTGCTAAACAAAATAATTCTAGGAGTAGAAACAGCATAGTTGTGTTAATGTATCACTAAGCATGGTTAAACAATCCTTTCTGAGAAGCAAAACTGCCTCTGCAGAAGTTTCTGAAGCTTTCTTCTGGGACATTTGTGTTACTGGTCTCTTTGTTGGGTCTTGGGGATGGAGCAGTTCTGCTGAGGCCCGTTTGGAAGACTCCATCACAATTTTCCACCATTCACTCATCTACCATAGAGACTAAAGAATGCATTGGACTGTAGAATCCACAAGATTGACTTGTGCAGTCAATCATGACTCCAAAATGGATAGGGAAATACGTATCATGCATAAAATCACCTTTCTCTTTGGGGATCTATGTGATTTATTATCTTTCCAAACTTTATTACTAAAATCTTATTCTAAAGAAATCACTGAAAATGGAAATTGGAACTTTCATCAAATGGGAGAAAACCAGAAGTTAGATTGTGAAATAAATAAATAAAATAATAGAAGCATTTTTAGGTCATTTTTCTCACCAACATGCTAAAACCTCATAATCTGAGAATATTATATGTGTTCCTGTTTCTCTGCAGTACTCCTGGCATGTTGAGAGGATGAAGGAAAATCTCTCCTCATTTTTGCTGCTGCAGTGTCCCCACCCAACGACCTCTAGCATTTATTCACTCACTTGTTCTGTGTCCACTTTGAAGCATGTAACTGTGTTTGTAGCAATGTAGAAAATAATAATAATAATAATTAGTCTTTCTTCCCACAAATGAAAGAATCTTAGATCTCCATGTTGGAGAACATGCTAAGAAATATATGTACATCTAAAAATGAAGTTGAATACATATAGTGTGTTTTTCTATTTCCTTGTGAACATAACAGAAAGATTATACCTTTACCTTCCCGTGAAACAAAATAACCTGCCGAAGTGCACAGGAGAAAGTTGAGAAATGAGTGTTGAAAGGTACACGGTGATGGTGCTTTTAATTTATGGATACATACACTATTATGTCAAAGTAAACAACATCCTTTATGTCTTTTAAACATTCACACTATTTCAGTTTGGATTCCAGTAAGTGTGAAGAGGGTGACATTATTTTCATTGCTGCTCCACATTATTAAAGAAAACAAAACTCAAAAACATCTTTCAGCAGCTCTGCTTTCTGGCTTTCAGTGTTTTATGGTCCTTGTGTGCATTAATAATGAAAGCAGCAGGGAATTCTTCACTCACCACAGAAAAAGAACAGACAAAAACAAAACCAAACAAATAATAATGAGATAGCAAGGAAAAGATAAAAAGGACTGTAGGATTACTTAAAGAAGTGTAAATACAGTTTTCCCCTGCCACACTAATGATAATTCACAACTCAGTCTCTAGAACACAAAAGATTCAATGAACTAAGACCAGCAAACTCTGTGTGGATGTTTATGATGACTCTAATCATCTTTTGATGATTACATTGACAAAGGTAATAGCATTGCTAAAGTATTCTTAGAATTCTGTGAGGCATTTGGTTTTGTAGTGCCTAGTATTTTGTTTAGGAAACTAGAATGACATTAAATCAACATAGTCTCTATTAAAAGGATGGAAATGTGATTAAATCATGCATCAAAGGATATGTTTATCTAGCTTTTTGCGGGCAGAGCCGTTACTAATTTTCTGGGGAGATGCAAACTGATTCTACTATAGTTCTAAACTGTAGGTCCATCTGGTCTTCAGTCCGCTGAATTTTCTACTTACAGGCAATGATTTTGAAAAGTGATTTTTAGGGAAAATACTGTGTCTGCTTTTCAGCATGCAGTCCTAGAAAACAGTCATTCCATCCTCATGGAGATCTGCTGGAAGCCATGGAAATGTGCCATTGCAGGACAAGGGTTTTTACTTTTTGGAGATTTAGAGATATTGTAGACAGAAGAATGGTAGGTCATCTAATCTGTACTGCCCCTACAAACCTGAAATGAAAGAAACTGTACTTTAAGATACCTTTCAGAAAAATTCCTAGCCTATAGGAAAACTCATCAAATGTTATTCATTATTCATCTGAGACTTGGATCTGAAATATATCCACCCTCCCCTCCCCCCCGCCCCACCCAGTGTTGTCCAAAGGGAGTTGTATACAACTTCAGAAGGCCAAGTAATATTGGATACTTGTTTTAGGATGGGATAGATTAGACACTGCAGTCTGCCAAAGACAAGAGGAAACTAAGGAATTTGATTTTAAGACCTATTAGGGTTTTAAAAGACCCTAAAGAGAATACTCTTCAAGAGAATACTCTTGACATTTCCTCACTTGAAATTGAAGTTATTAAAGCCAGCTGTGACATAGAAAGCTTCTGTCTTTAAATTTTCTTTCTTATTTAAATGATAGCAAATTAGTTTGTATTAAAGTTACATCTTAATTATAAGCATTTATTCAGAATTTTTCACAATGAAAGCAACAAAGCTGGTGAAGGGACTAGAAGGTAAGCATCATGAGTAGCAGCTGAAGGAACTGGGCTTGTTTAATCCAGAGAAGAGAAGGCTGAGGGAAGACCTCATCAATACCTACCACTATATGAAAGGAGAAGGTAACGAGAATAGTGTTGGTGTCGTTTCTCAGGTGGCAAGAAAAAAGATGCGAGGCAATAGTCTCAGGTTGCACCAGGTGAGTTTTAGATTGGACATTAGGAAGACTTTCTTCATGGAAAGGGTGGTCAAGGATTGGAATGGGTTGCCCAGGGAAGTGGTAGAGTCCCCATCCCTGGATGCATTTAAAAGATGTGTGGATGTAGCACTCAGAGACATGGTTTAGTGATGGGACTCATTAGGCCAGGTTGATGGTTGGACCTGATGATCTTGAAGGTCTTTTCCAACCTAGACAATTCTATGATTCTATGACACTAGAGAAGAAAGCAAGAAACGGAACGTGTCAGGCTTTTTATGATTTGATCTAAGTGCACTAATCTGTAGTGCTGAAAATATATCTCAGACTAAGAATTTGAATATAATTCAGTTTTTGTTCCAGACTTTGTTCTTTGTTACTTCTTTCTCCATTAGATAGTGTTTAAATTTTTAGCAGAACAGTGTGTCTCAATCCTTAGCATAACTTTAAGTTACTGTGAAAAATAGAGCTGTTTCCTCCTGGAAGCAATGTTAAGGCATATGCAAGACAAGGAGGCAATCCAAGGCAGCCAGGATGGCTTCACCAAGAGCAAATCATGCCTGACCAATCTGATGGCATTCAGTGATGGAGTGACTGCATCAGTCAACAAGGGAAGACTGACCAATGTCATCTACCTGGACTTCTGTAAGGCCTTTGACACAGTCCCACATGACATCCTTCTCTCTAAATTGGTTGAAAAGTGTTTGAAAAGTTCAACATGACTCAGCAGTGTGCACTTGCAGCCCAGAAGACCAACTTCATCCTGAGCTGCATCAACAGAGGGGTGGCCAGCAGGTGGAGAGAGGTGACTGACCCCTCTCTACTCTGC
The DNA here is from genome assembly GCF_013377495.2 of Cygnus atratus. Lineage (NCBI taxonomy): Eukaryota > Metazoa > Chordata > Aves > Anseriformes > Anatidae > Cygnus > Cygnus atratus. The sequence continues at coordinate 154,340,626 of NC_066363.1, read as the reverse complement.
CCTCATGAGGCCCCATGTGTAGTATTACATCCAGGTCTGGGGTCCCCAGCACAAGAAAGACATAGACCTGCTAGAGAAGGTCCAGAGGAGGGCCATGAAGATGATCAAAGGGCTGGAGCACCTCTCCTGTGAAGAAAGGCTGAGAGAGCTGGGGCTGCTCAGACTGAAGAAGAGAAGGCTCCAGGGAGACCTCATTGCAGCCTTTCAGTACTTAAAGGGGGTTTACAAAAGAGATGGAGAGAGACTGTTTACCTGGGCAGATAGTGATAGAACAAGGGTGAATGGTCTTAAACTAAAAGAGGATAGATTTAGATTAGATGTTAGGAAGAAATTCTTTACTCAGAGGGTTGTGAAGAACTGGAACAGGTTGCACAGAGAAGCTGCGAATGTTCCATCCCTGGAAGTGCTCAAGGCTGGACAAGGCCATGGGCAACCTGATCTAGTGGATGGCATCTCTGCCCATTGCAGGGGGCTTGGAACTTTAAGGATCTTTATGGTCCTTTCCAACCCGAACCATTTTATGATTCCCTCCCAGATGTGTTTCTTCTCTGACATGCTAATGATATGTTATGTGATCAAGAGTTAAAAATGTAAGAAGCTTATGTTACTTTGTTTGTTGTTTACTATTACTATCATATTACTGTTCATATCTTTCAGCTTTTTTTTAATTTTATTTTATTTTTATTTTCCTTGTATAAGCACATTGCTGGGCTATGAAATACCTGCATCAGGGTTTATCTCATCAATGTATCTGTACAGTAAAAGGAGGTTTAGAGTTGCCTTATATAATAGTTCCTTAAAGTGTTAGTAAAAACTTCCAGTCTACCCTATCTACGAGATCAGCTGCAAATTGAACTTTTTTTTTTGTCTGATTCATCTCAAAATCTCCATTGAGTCTATGTACATGGACTTATAAGCAACTGAAGTGTTGATGGGTTTGTGACTCTTTGCATACTTATGTACGTGTATGCATGTGCATATATGTGTATGCAAATGTTTCTGATTGTGTGTATTTTGGGGGAATATTTAGAGAAAATTAAAGAAAATCACAGCTGTGCTAACATATTTCACAGCAATTGCAGTAGAATACATCTCATTGAAGGATAAGTAGCAACATCTGTAGTAACGATTAGAGAGTTAATGAATACTGTGAAATATCCAATGTTGAAGCAGCTGCAGTCCATGCTGAGGTACTTTGACTGTTATATAAAAACATCAACATACCCTTTCTACAGATGTTATGCAACAGTAACCATAAGGTGATAACAAAAGGCAAAAACAGATTTTAGTCCTTTCTCTCTCAATACTGACAATAAAAATAGACAAGATCTGTGACATTCATTATTCATTACACTCCATGGAAGGATCTTGCATTTGGCATTGTGACACATCCTGACAAAATATCTAAAGTTCTTCCACTAAAAGTTAAAATCTTCCAACAAAGGTTTCTCTTGGGTAAAGTGTGATGCTGGTGTACAGATGTGTTCTGGGTTACAGGAACAGAAAGCTTACAAGTCCAAGGAAACTGGAGGAAAGCAGGGCAAGAAGAGAAAGATACATGTTTAACAATCTTCCCATGTTTCTTAGTTCATCTTCTGCTAATATTGCATGGTATAAAATTAAGAGGAGTCACCAGATGATGTTTTTTTGACTAGTTATGAATAGTTCCTGAAGAAAAAGTTTTCAGTTTATTCTTTAGGCAATATTTTTATTTTCTAATTGTGCAGTGAAAATAAAGTTTGGTTATAGTTTCAATATCATGCTTTCAGCATTGAGAATTATTGATTACTGGACACCAATATCAAGAAATGCTTACATATAGTCTAAAGCATTATGCATATGTCTGTTTTGGAAATGTGACTCTGCGGAACATTTCTGCTGTGTTTTTATAGGTTTGGCCTACAGCCATTTTATTATCTCTTCTCATCACGTTCTACCCTGCCAGCTGAATCATCATCTTAGCAGATCACAGTCTACAGCTGTAAATGAAGGAAATACTTCCAAGAAAATTTGATTATTCATTTCTTTCTCTTTTAGTCTTTTAGCGTCTCAAGGTTAAAATGTACTTTGTGACAAAGTAGAATTATCCTTGTGTTCTGTCTATTACAACCTGCTTACCAGCTTTCACCAATAAAAAATTGTAGAAATAGAAATAGAAGCCCGTCTTTATAGCTAGAGCTACTCTGAAGATCTCAAACAAATAAGTCCTGCATATGGAAAGTGCAGTTGCTTAAAAAGTTTTGTGAAAACATCCAGTAGAACAACTGTAGTGAACTTCAGAGAAAGAACAGGTTTAAGAGAGCCTTGCCCAGTTTTTGGACAGATTACTTGAGTCATGACTTATTGGGTGACAACTCCACGGTCTGTTACTTTTTGGCAGCCTCAAGCTGGGGCAGTTTACTCCCTCTCTTATTAGATGTCTGCTTCAGACCATATGCATATCAGTGCCCACATAACCTGACAAGTCAACAATTCCAATGGCTGAACTGCCATTGTGAACAGGAAGGATTAGAAGCTGCCAACTGAAGAGCTTTGAAGAAATACTATTTTATTTCAGGACTGTTTTTGTTCGTTTGTTTGTTTACTTTTTTGTTTGTTTTTCTAGCCCTTACATTGAACAGCTATAAATCTCCATTTTGTGGGATTGTTGTACCAATCTAGGATGACAGCCCTCTGAGGAGAATGAAAATTACCCTGCAATATATATTCAGTTCCCATGTTTTGCTAGTTCTAGCAGACCTATTTTTGTGATCTTTGTTACAACTATACCTCTGAACCAGCAGAGGATCTCAAACCAGGAATTTGCACTGTTTAGACAGCTTTAACCATTAGACATTATATGATTCAAATGAAAAAATTTAGGTGTTGAGATTACGTTTATTCCCAGAGGAGAGATATGTCAGTGCATACAATACAGGAGCAAAGTAGAAAAAGAGATTGAGAACATTTAATTATGTACTCATCTTTTACTGATGGAGAATGAACGTTCTTTGTACAGGAAGCCCTCTTGCTATTGCTGTATTGTTTCATTACTGAACTTATGGCTATATGAAGAGAAAGGATAAATCAAAAGTCATACACAGACAAATAAACAGAAAAGCCCACAAACACTTATTATATGTAGAAATGCATGTATATACCATCAACATGCATGTGAACACCTATGTATACTCCTATATAAAAATCTGTTACGTTTTACATATTTTTCTATACAACACATATATACATATGTATACACAACTATTCTATATAAATATGCATATTTGCACATATAAATGTATACCTAAACAAAGATATCTATATGTAGCAATTAAAACATTACTCATTTTATAAATGACAGAACAAAGCAGCAACAGCAGCTCACAGCATCTCTATTCTGCTTAATATGAGGAGCTGCTAATAGCCCCATCAGAACAGCCTGAGGAACAACAAAGGCCTTTGATGATTCATGTACGAAACAACTGCAGTGTACAGTGAAAGCGATTTGCTATGCTGCATTGAGCAGAAACACAGTAAATTGCTCATGGTCTCCCATGGACTCCACAGGTACAGTAATCTGGGGGAGCATGTTTCCGTGCAATCATCTTCAATTATAATATACAGCATCGCATATATAGTTCAGTGCCATGTCTTCAAAACTTATACAGTGTAGAAACTTATAATTCTGAACATGGCTCGGTTTTGCTGTTGTAGTTCTGCTACCTTAACCAGGCATCAATTATAAGTACATCTACAGCTCTCACACTAGGAAAGCCTGTTGAAATGTGTCACCGTGGCTTCCCCAAGCAGATGTGAAATTTCAGTGTTTTGTATAAACTTTAAGGAATGCAAAACAGAAAGAGGACAATTTTCCATTTGTAAGAGTACATAGAAGGGCAGTGTCTGATCCTTTAGAGATATCTGGTTAACAAAGGCTAATAAGAAAGGGAGGTGGTGATGGAGACTGTCTGGACAGTCACATGAACTGCTGAGGGCATGTGAGAGTGTGGGAATGTTTATTCCAGCAAGGTTATTTGATTGAGGACATCTAAGCTGGGAGAGAGTGACCAGTTACAAACCCAGTCAGTTGTACTTATTGATAAGGAAAGAGACAGAATGTGGGAATGTTTATTCAAGCAAGGTTGTATGACTGAGGATTTCTGGATCAGGATGATGAGAAGAGAAAGAGAAAAAATAAGCAAACAATTCTGAGATACAGACATGACAAAGCAAAATGAAGACAGTGATCAGAAACAAACCTCCAAGTCATACTAATTGGCAAGCTATCAAACTACAGGTGCCACTTCCAGGAACATCAACCCTAACTTTGCAGGCAGAGGGAGCCCCAGACTGGGAGGGTGCAGGAAATTGCAGATCTCTGCAAACCCATGGAGCAATGTACAGGGGGAAGGAGGAACAAGAGGAACAAAGAAGAGGGGATAGGTTGAAAAGTGTGTAAAAGGATCAGTTGCATGCAAGAATGGGGCCCGTCAGTGTGCTTGTCAGGTCTGGGCCAGGATATTAGGTGAGCGATGGGCCTGTATACCCAGAGAGACTTGTGAATATGATGTGCATGAAGGATGAGTGTGTGAATGCATGTGTGTTTGCAGTGAACTTCAAGTTGGACTAACTGGTGAGTGGGCAACCCATGAAATGGGTATGAGGGCCTGGGATACATGCAGGGATGCTGGGTGGACAGATTGGCCATGCAAATACCCAGTAATTCCACAAATGTGTGTGTGCTTGTGAACGAGGTGAGTGCTGTGTGTATGCCTGCACTACTGAACTTCTGTCTCTACCAGCCAAAGAGGAGTGTGTCACTGTGTCAGTAATTTATGTGAGAGCTTTATCTGTAAGCTTTATGTGTGTGTTTTGTAAGTGCTGTTGATGGCAGCACCTTGTTCGTGGCAGCCTGTGTGACTGGTCACATCATCGTGCTGTGTGTCTACGCCTCTGGGATACGAGCTCAACTTCACTACTGGTTGAACCTGCAAAGGGAAAAGTGGAGGCCACCTCCCTAGGCCTGGACAGAGACCTCAGGTCCCTAGGCACAAGGCTTGGCCCCAGCAGTTAGACAGGAATGGTCCTGGGATGGAGGAGACAGCTGCTTCTTTACTTCATTTAATACTTTCAATGAAAATTTTGACTTTTCTTTAAACATTCGAATGAAATCCATTTTGTTCACCTCAGACTTTTAGGCTTTTCTGTAAAGTAATTATATCAGTTTCAAATAAGAGAAATTCTGTTAAAAATATAAATTTTCTATCATTTTGGCCATTAAAATTTTAAAGCGACATTTAAGCCAGAAAGAATAGATTTATTTTGAGTTATTTTAGTAAAATGTACTAATTGTGTCATGAGTAGAAGAAGGGAAACAATATTTTCAATTCACCACCAACTCAAAAAATAAAAAGTTATGCTAAAGCTAAAAATAATACTATTTAGAAAAGTGAAAAGATGGGGGAAGTTGTTTTGATCAAATGAAATACAGTGATTAAGAAAGATTTTTTGTTTTTTATCAGTTTGATTCTGCAATATCAGCTAAAGGAAATTTTGAAGCAAAATGTTGTTCCAAACTGTTAAATCCTAAATATTTTGTTCAAGAATAGAAAGTAAATATTGCCTACTTTCATTTATTTTATTCTGATTCAGAGGACACAGAAAAAATAAAAATAAAAACTGAAACCATTCTGAACACATTTAATAAAACTATTCAGATATCTTAATATTGAATTTTAGACAAAAGAAAAAGGTTTTATGAAAAAAAAAAAAAAGGTGCCCACTACCTAATATTAATGTTCAGTACTTAAGAGTTTAACTCAGATCTTAAATATATCTTTTTAGAATGAAAGATGAAGACAAAAATGGGACCTTCTGCTCTCTAACTACGTGTTCCTCTTAGTACATAACATTGCAGGAAAAAAATACAGTCCTACAACAGTACAAATAGAAGAATTATGCAGAAGCTGACTTTTTTGCTCACTGATCTGAGGAGATGACAGAAAGTGTGAGCATGAACAAAGGGAAGAGATAAATAAGCTTGTCTCTTCATCTCCTCTTCCATTTTTGACAAAGAGAGGAATAAAATAGTTTAGCAGGGTTATTAGGATTTGCAGACCCCTCATACGATCTTCTGGCATTCTGTCTTGAAAAATGAAAACATTGAGCAAGGGTGAGAAGGTATGTAGTTGAGAGAGGGCAGTAACTTCCTCCAAAACTTGGCAGAAAAGAGGAGGGATGGATTTCAGGGAGGAAGGACATCTCCATAGCCAATACGAGCAAACCACCTCCAGCATAGCTGTGCCCTCATACATCCCTAAGCCCATACATCCCATAAACTGAACTTGAGTGTTGCCCGTTTCTACTACTGGTCTTTTTCAAGCCAATGAGTTTCTGCTGTTCACAATCATCATGAGTGCTGCAGGTTTTGACACCAGTAGCTGCTCTCCAGAGGTTTCAACTACACAAAATTTAAGCAGCATTCCTCAAATTGAAAGTTCTTACTAATACTCAAGTGAAACCAGACACAATTTTTCAGGGTCTAAATTCAGGTTGTCATAACAACTTGACACAGTTCTAATAATCCTATTTTTATTACACTGCTTATGTAGTAGAAACAAGATGTATTTTTTCCCCATAAAAGCAATTGCAATCCAACCAGTCAGTCTGTTCTTGTAATTAGGTGTACAGTACCCAGTACACCTCATAGTCGCATCAGGTTACTCCCAGAATAACTCTGATGATCTTGGTGGAGTTGTTATTTATATGGGTGTATCTGAGCTCTGAATATTGTACCAAGTAACTAAGTTTGTCTGCTCTTATGAACCTCTATTATTCAAATCAGAAAGGATAGACAAATGTGATCATATTGAAAAAGACTAAAGTGGAATAGTATACAGTAGGAAATGATGTTTGGTTAAAGACAAGAAAGGAATATGGTCAGTCTTGTACACCACACAGAAGACAAATAGTCACACTGGAAATTTTTATCTGATCCTGAGACATTTACAGAATACCTGCTTAAAAATGTAATCATCCACATTTAAGTTCTTAACTACATTTTCTGGGGCAATTGTGTAATGTGTACTATCACAGTTTTGTTTTGTTTTGGCTGTTTTAATCTTTCTAAACTCTATCTAGATATCTTAATGTCCTACAAGACAGAGCAAAACAGCTGACTTACATGAATCTGTTTTTGCTTTCCCTGGAACAATAAGAAAAATGCATACAGGACCCTCTTTCTAATGCATCATAGCTGGTCATCTAATAGTAAATGTGTGTTGTATCTTTTGACTGTTATTTCAAATCTTGCACTAGACTTCTGTTTCAGTCCATACTGGTGTTATGAATCTACCCATGGCTGAAAAGTATGTGAAGGTTCAAGCTAGGCAGGATCTGTGCAGATGCAAAATTTAGGTAATTTGTACTCCATTTTTTTCCCATGCTTTCAGGAGATTCTTGAAAAGACATTTTGTTGCTCTGCCTCTTAATTTATCTGAAAATAAATAAATAAATAAATAAATAAATAGAAAATCAGTGACAACCCTTCACTTCCTTTCTTGTCTTAATAATTTACATGTCAACTTCTGAGTGCAAAAACTTCATTTTTATAGCAACAGAAAATGACTGTATGGTCTACAAACTGCTAATAAAATTCCAAGTGTCCTCAGTCATATGAATCCTCACAGGAAGGTGGTATACAATATGGTTGTCAATCCTAACATAACCTGTCAATACATGTAATATGAACGATAGATGAAGCATATGTTCAGCCAATATAAATTAGCATCAATTCATTCAAATATTCAATATAAAGGCATTTATGTGATTTTTAAAAGAGGCTTCTAATAGCTTTATTTGTACTGCCCAAATAAGAATGAAAAAATCACCAATTCAGTGTGCTAAAGAGTCCCCCACTAAGCAATGCAAAGAAGAGAAACCCCTGAACAGCTTCAAATGAATATAATAGTATGGCAGATAAAACCACCCCCTCAAGTCCCCTGTCTGCAAACCACCAACAAAGGAAAAAGGAAGTTGCTTGTGTGCCTTTAGATTTAAAGACACACAGTGTGATGGATAAGAACGCTGAACAATAAATATCATGTGGACTGTGGGGTTCTGCACAAAAACAATTCACAAGGAGAAAGACAAAGCAAAATAAAAGAACATGTTGATAGATGTATTGTGGATATCAAATTCCATATTTAAAAAAGCATTCAAGGTGTCAACCAACCAACCAAGTAATGCATCAAATATCAAGTGTTTTTATCTACTGCTTTGAACTTCACTGGATTACTGATAATTGTGCAAAATAAATGCAAAGAACCACTACACAGATGTGAAGCCCTTTTTGCTCCTGTGTTGCAAAGGATAGTTAACTATTTCTGTACTAGTCCCTGGGATGTCAGCTGGAACTATCACCAGTACACTCATGGGACACCATCATAGCTTATGAAAGAAAATCTTCACTTTTGGAAGCAGAATTTGAACAGTTGTTTGGGACAAGTCACCCAAAAATATGACAACTCCGTATACAAGGTGAGGCTTGAGGACTGGAGATAAAGGGTATCTAACAAATTGACCTTGGAAAAGCCATTTCCGTGATACAGGAGCTCCTTGAATTTTTAGTCACTTTTGAAATCAGGACTTTTACACCTGCTTTCCACAATTTATGAGTTATACATATATATATATATATATCAGTTTATAACAGCAGAATTTGACACAAAAGCCATGTGTTGTTTTTTTGTTTGTTGGCTTTTGGTTTTGTATAGTCAACAGATCATTTTCTCACTTCATTTTTCATATCCATTGTGTGGGTATCTAAACTGTTGGGACTGTGTGTAATGTAAGAGAATTTCTTACAGACAGGGATTTTACTGTTCATAATTAAAAAAAAAAAAAGTCTACTTTGAGAAAGAAAGAAAAAAAAAGCACTAATTCTACTATTTAAAACAGTAAAAGAAAGAGTACTAATTGAAAAAAAATCACACATTTCCTTAGGAAACAGAAGTCATTGCATGAATTGTTAATACAGTGATCTTTCTCTTAAAGAAAAACAGTGTATGACCATAAAAATAAAATGAAATTATTAGTATTACAATTGATATTTAGTGGCTCAAAATCAGATTGAAGTAAAGTATTAATTAGCATTTTTATTTTTAGACATAGTCTTAAAAGTTAAAAAATGAATGTATGCATGTATACTTGTATTTTAAAAGTTCTCCTTTGAAATGAAACAATCTTGAAGTAGTGATTTTTTTGTTTTGTTTGTTTTGAAAATAAACTTTTGGATTTTTTTGACAATTTTTTTTTTAGCCATATAATTCAGAAATTTTGAAAGCAGAATAAAATTTAGAAAAGCTGTCATTTTAATGTTATTTTAAAATTGTTCATTGTGAATATAATTATATTTCAATTCTAACCAAATCCTCAGAGATCTCAAAAAAAAAAGTATGAAAGTTTTTTATTCTTCGTGATACTTCTAGGGTGGCTTTTCTTAGAGTAAAGGATTGTGGAGGAAGATTGATCTCATTAAAAAAAAAAAATATATATATATATATATAAAGTACAGGACAGGAATTTTCCTCCTTACAGTGACATGACTCTGTTCTCCTGTGCATATAGAAAATTTTTAAAAACATAAGTTACTACCATTTTTATTCTAGGAATTGGGATTGTTATTCTGAAAATTGTTGGGAGACGGACTACTCTCCTTCCAAACACATCTGACTCCAAATTTTCCACTTAAGTAAAGCATTGTTCTATCTTCCATATTTTTGTCTATTAAGGTCTCGTCCAATATTTCTCTATGTTCTTGTTTGAATGTTACTCTGGAAATTCATATAGCCATAATGACATAGAGACTGGTCTAAGCCATATAATCTTTCAGTTCCTCAAAGTTCACTGTCATCGTTTTGGTTGGGACTGAGTTAAAGTTCTTTATAGAGGCTCACATAATTCTGTGTTTTGGATTTTTGATTAAGTTAGTGGTGATAACATGCTGATGTTTTAGTAGTTGCAGAGCAGTGTTTACATAGAGCCAAGGACATTTTTGCTTCTTGCACTGCCCTGCCTTTGAGGAGGCTGGGTGTGCACATGATGTTGGGAGGGGACAGAACCAGGACAGCTGACCCTGATAGACCAAAGGAATGTCCCATGCCATATGGCATCATGCTCAACAATAAAAGCTGGGGTAAAGAAGTAGGAAGGGGAAAATGGGGGTGAGGTGTGCTTAGGGTGATGGTGTTTGTCTTCCCAAGAAACTATTACACATGATGAGCCCTGCTTGCCTGGAATAGGCTGAACACCTGCCTGCAAATGAGAAGTGAATGAATTTCCTTCTTTTGCTTTGCTTGCGTGTGCAGCTTTTGCTTTACCTAGTAAACTGTCTTTATCTAAACCCATGAGTTCTTAAACTTTTACCTTCCCTATTCTCTCCACCATCCCATGTGGGTTGAGTTAGTGAGTGGCTGTGCGGTACTTAGTTGCCTGCTAGGGCTAAACCACAGCATTCCCAGAGGTGGCTTTGCCAAGAGAATCACTAGGCTCTTGCTTACTTCTGTAAGAATATACAATATCCAAAAATCTTATCCAAGAAGGCCAGGCTTCTGGCTTCCTGTAATCTCAAAAAAAAAAAAAAAAAAAAAAAAAAGGCAAAAAAGCTTCCTCTGTTTTTAAAATTGGTCCTCACTTTCTTTTTCTTTTTCTTTTTTTTTCCTTTTTTTTTTTCTTTTTTAAATATATATACCCATATACATATGTTTGGATATTTGTTTTTGTTTTTGTGTAGAAAGGGTTTCTTTTCTTTACCAGGCTTATTTGGCATACAAAATAATCTGCCAGCTGCATCATGTCTTCTCTGGGCACACATCAAAAACTAGTTTGGATGCCACCTGTCTGATTATTCATCCAGCAATACCAGTTCTGATTTCGCTTGAACGTGCCATGAAGAGAACAAAGAATAACAGAATATATTCTGTTTTCCTAAAAAATGAAATGCAGTTGGAGAAGTTAAAAAAAAAAAGCCTCATCAGAACTGGACCTGTCATAACACCACATAAATATCTGTATATAGATATTGACCAATATATCCCGATAGATTATAACAAACCTTCTCAAATCTCAAATACAATTTTATATATTAACTTTTTTTAGTATTAGATTTTTTAAACTCCTTATCAAAAATATATGTGCATGTATTTGTTAATTACTGTATATACTTGCATTTTTATTTTTATGTATTTGTATAAATTAGGATCATATACATAAGATATTCATAAATATGGTAGTGTTTTAAACAATTCTTGCATATTTTTTTCAAATGATTTATTTACACTGTCATTAGAAAAAAAAATAAAAAATGAAGGCATAGAAAATTTCAAATTAAAAATCAACTTATTCATTCGTAGAATCATAGAATATCCCGAGTTGGAAGGGACTCACAAGGATCATCCAGTCCAACTCCTTGCTCCACACAGGACCACCCAAAAATCAGGTCATGTGTCTGAGAGTGTTGTCCAAACACTTCTTGAACTCCAACAGGCTCGGTGCTGTGAGCACTGCCCTGGGGAGCCTGTCCCAGTGCCCGAACACCTCTGGGTGCAGAAACTTTTCCTAACACCCCGCCTGACCCTCCCTTGTCCCAGCTCCCCATGCCGTTCCCCCGGGTCCTATCGCTGTCCCCAGAGAGCAGAGCTCAGCGCCTTCCCCTCCACTCCCCTTGTGAGGGAGCTGCAGGCCACCATGAGGCCTCCCCTCAGCCTGCTCTGCTCTGGGCTGAAAAACCAAGAGACTTCAGCCACTCCTCATATGCCTTCCCCTCTAGGCCCTTCACCATCTTTGTAGCTCTCCTTTGGACATTCTCTAATAGTTTTTCTTATATTGTGGCACCCAAAACTGCACACAGCACTGGAGGTGAGGCTGCACCAGCGCTGGGCAGAGTGGGACAATCGGTTCCCTCAATGAGCTAACAATTCTGTACTTAATGCATCCCAGAACATAGTTGGGTATTTTGGCTGCCAGGGCACACTGTTGACTCATATTCAACTCGCCGTTAAGTCCCAGAACACTTTCCATGGGGCTGATCTCCAGCCTCTTGTCCCGTCTGTAAGTAGCTGCTAAAAATAAGCATTGGAATTTAACTTTAAAAAGGCCTCATAACTATAAAGGGAACCTCTGTTCACCATGTGGATCCCTAGACTGCAGATGTTTGAAGTCAGGTGAAATATACCCATTATTTCTGATAAACATCTTGGTACAGCATTCACCAATGAGATGTATAGCTGAATTATGTGATTCAGATACCTACAAAACAAGATGTAGAAGGAGGTTACCAAAATGTAGGATCAGTTGCTACAGTTGCATAGCAAGTTGACTAGATATTTTGAGTTTGGGACACCAATGCGATCGAAATCTGTAAAACCTTCCCCATTAAATTTAGGGGAGACTGGATTAAAGACGAAAGATAAAGCGCTAAAAGGCAAAATATGAGTAAATATGAGCATGACTAGACAGAGGGACACTTACCATGTTTTTAATTTCACAGACTCCTTTGTTTAAGTTTGGCCATTGGTTAGGAAAGAGGTTTATGCATTTAAATTAAAGAATTTTCCCTTTCTCTAGGAACAAAATGAGCTTTAAAGCTTTTTTAATGAGAGATGTGTATATCATTTGATATGCATCTGGGTACTGACAACTTACCCACTAATTATACAGAGAATGGAAACCAATTAATTATTCAAGCAGCTTTTTAAAAAGTTAATCAACCACTGCCAATGGCTCTCTACTGGAATGACTTTAATGTCTGTCACTGTCATAGCTTATACATGTTCCTAATAATTGAATATTAAGACTGTTGGCCTGTTTTCCATTACACAATTAAAGTTAAACCTACATGAAATGCAGTGGAGTCTCTTACAAGATTTTTCTTGAAATAATCCAGGATAAAGGTATGAAGTAATTAAATAACTTGCATTTAATTTTTCTTTCAGGAAGATAATCATTCAAAGTTCTCTTCAATGTCTGTGGGAACAGTAGATGAGAATGAAATTTTGTACTTCAGGTCGAAGTGTGCTTATATTACCAGCTCCTTAGGACAAGAAAAAGTTTATTTTAATGTGCATTTACAAAGAAACAAATATCCAACTTGCACCACAGGTTGTTATCAGTGAACTGTTAATGATAAAAAGTCCAAATACAAAGACCATAGTTTATCTATGATATAATTAATGATATAATGAAACAAATTAAATGATCATAAGGATTTGGTATGGTTTAACACAGATTTAGAGGGGAAGAAGAAGAACAATATTCTTTGGGTTCAAATAAAATTGGAAACTAATTTTAGATATTACCAGCGTAATGAAGCTGCAAATATATAAACCCATTGAGTTCAAAATATGATCATTCCTTTACATCTCAAGGCATGCTCCTTATTCTTTTGTTTAGCCCCAGTCTTAAATATGCTTTACATAAGAAGGGCAGAGATCTAAATTCTTCTTTAATGTTCCCTGATACTGATTACACTTGGCTTCAATTAGACAGTTGATGCACTACAGTCACTGTTTATTTCATTAATCTTAATCATTTTATTGTTGCCTTCAATAACTCTGATTTTATTCCCTGAAATTCTCTATTTTGTCTCTTTTTACAATACTGAACTGTAAAATGCAGGATGTGACTATCATTTCATTATGGGTGTGAACTGTCCCTAGCACAATAGATCATTGATCTCCCATCTGGTAGTATAACGTAAGTACAAACCAGTATTAAGGTATTGAAGGAATTATGACAACAGCCGTTTCTTTTTTCTTTTTTATTTTTTCCTTTCCTTCTTTAAATGATTTACTGCTGTTAGAAGAGAGACTCCTTAGTCCAGTGACAGAAGAGGTTGTTTATGCTAAAACCTGAGAGCTGTGTTGTACATACACACAGACTGTGACCATATAGCAGATTGATGTCACAGGGCAGCCTCAGAACAGCCACTTGCTTACAGCTGTTGGTGATATATTTATATCTGAGGGTGCTGCTAAAAACCATCAATAATTCTCTTGACTGGCAAAATAGTAACAACTCCAGCATATAAGGTAGTCTGACAAAGGCCTGTGGGTCTCAGAAGCAATCGAAAGTAGAGAAGGTCAAGAAGAACAGAGAAGAATAGACTGTAAACTAAAGACCTCTTTTGAAACTCCAACAGCAAATCTGATTAACTGAGGCTATTTATGGTAAAGGATAAAAATACTGAATTCCTTAGAGAACTGATTCAAATCTCAGCTGCATCTTTCCCTTGCCTTGCTTGCCTTGCCTTGCCTTGCCTTGCTTGCCTTGCCTTGCTTTGCCTTCCCTTCCCTTCCCTTCCCTTCCCTTCCCTTCCCTTCCCTTCCCTTCCCTTCCCTTCCCTTCCCTTCCCTTCCCTTCCCTTCCCTTCCCTTCCCTTCCCTTCCCTTCCCTTCCCTTCCCTTCCCTTCCCTTCCCTTCCCTTCCCTTCCCTTCCCTTCCCTTCCCTTCCCTTCCCTTCCCTTCCCTTCCCTTCCCTTCCCTTCCCTTCCCTTCCCTTCCCTTCCCTTCCATTTTAATGTAACTGTTGGCATGGTAGTAAATCACTCAATTTTGAGGAAAGTAAATGTTATTCGTGAAAAACATCATTTTGCTGACAACATTTTTCTTTGATTCAGAGTCTTTAGAGCAAAAAGGGACTCAGATTGACTGTATTTCACCCCATGGCCCAATAATTTGAGCGTGTTTCAAGGAAATATTTCTGAAAATCATTCAATTTTCATCTAAAAAAAAGCCAAGGAAATTCTCCCATTTGCTTTGGTAGCTTTTTACATTAGTTAATCACCCTTACTGATAAGATTTTTGTTTCTCATGCATTTTTTTCTGGCTACAGCTTCTAGTTTTTGGTTCTTGTTACAACTTTCTCCACTGTAGCCTCTACTACTTGTGATTTTCTGTCCATGAAGATACCTCTATGAATTAAGCAAGCTAACTCTCAATTTTCTTTTGTTTTTCCTTTATTTTCTTTTGAGCTTGACTAAGCCCTTTAAATATACCCACGGGGCATTTTGTTATTTTTCACACCTCTGACTTAGTCTATATTTTCTTGAAAACCCTAGATATTATGCTTTGAACTTCCTTATTTTATAGCACAGAAAGTGATGACAAATCTCCTAAAAAAAACTCAGTATTATTTAATACTTTCAGAGATCTGGTAAGGAACCTTCTTTCCACAGTAAGAGAGAAACATACATTTCTTTTGCATTCTTCCATCTGGCCCATTTAATTTCAATGATAAATTTACCAAATGAGTGTTATCGAACAGAGCAAGGATTGAACATAAAGTTCCTAATCTATCAATACAAAGCTTTCTTGTGAGCACAGAAACAAAACTGTCCTGCTTCCCTTATCTATTGTCTAAGTCACTGAAAAGGTAGGGCAGGGCTGTCCTTCACAACTGTTGAAACAAGGTTAAGAAGCATTACATATTACTCTATATTTTCCGCTCTTGCTGGATATTAATTTATAGGATGTTGTAAATACATATTGCACCGTTTCAATCTGTTTTATATCATTTGCTTTTGTACTTTATTGCAGTAAGAAAGTGACTACTAATATGTTCATATTGCACTAATACCTGGAAACAATCAACCATATAATTCAGTCATTACACACTGCAATAAATATCAATGCAATTTTAAAAGTGAGGAAATAAATCTGTCTGACTAATATTTCTCTAAGATGTGTAGAGATCTCTGGTGTCTGTATGTTTATATCGAATCTGACTGAAATCTATCTTTATTGGATGAATGGGCAATCTGAACTGTTATGCAAATATGACCTTCAAGAAAGCTGAGAAAAAAAGAAAAAAAAGAAAAAAAAGAAAGAAAGAAAGAAGAGAGAGAGAGAGAGAAAGGTAGAAAGAAAGAGAAAGAGAGAAAGAGAGAAAGAATGAGAAAGAGAGAAAGAAAGAGAAAGAGAGAAAGAAAAGAAAGAAAGAAAAGAAAGAGAGAGAAAGGAAGAGAGAAAGAAAGAGAGAAAGAAAAAGAAAGAAAGAAAGAAAGAAAGAAAGAAAGAAAAGAAGGAAAGAAAGAAAGAAAGAAAGAAAAAGAAAAAGAAAAAGAAAAAGAAAAAGAAAAAGAAAAAGAAAAAGAAAAAGAAAAAGAAAAAGAAAAAGAAAAAGAAAAAGAAAAAGAAAAAGAAAAAGATTTTTTCCAGAACTGTCTTGTAAATGCTCCTTATTTTTAAACTAAGTATCATAGAATCATAGAATCATAGAATATCCCGAGTTGGAAGGGACCCATAAGGATCATCAAGTCCAACACCTGGCACCACACAGGTCTACCCAAAATTTTAGATCATGTGACTAAGTGCACAGTCCAATTGCTTCTTAAATTCAGACAGGCTTGGTGCAGTGACTACTTCACTGTGGAGCCTGTACCAGTGTGTGACCACCCTCTCAGTTGGGGCTATATATTTTAAGATCTTATGTTTAATCAAAACAAAATGTTTGTATCCTTTGCAGCATAAAAGGTGAACTGTAATTGTCTTTCTGAGCCTTAGATTTGGAGAAGAAATCAAATCACTTAGAATTTCAAAGGCACAGACAGTGTACTCTAATATCCAAATGCTGATGTTTTGCAAGCTGTATTGTTCAAAGACAGATACTTCAGTAGAATAATCCCGATAGATTATTTTTCCATTTTTTTAGAATATATGCACAATTTACTTCCTAAGATTTTGCAAGCAGACTCCATTCTATAATATCTGAAGACTAAATATTCCAACTCAAGCAAATATATAAAATGCATGAGATGAAGGGTGAATTAAGTACATGCCTACAATTCGAGCAATTTGCAGGAAAATGACTCATCTACAAGTTATAAGGCACCTGTAGTAACTGCTGCTGTTGGCAAAACGTATTAAAGATCTGTAGTGGGTTTTATGTTCATAGACGCCCTAGTATGGGTATGAGTTACTGAGTTCCATTCATCCACCTCTTTAGGAAAAGCTAAACACTTTTAATTGCTTTCTGTCTCATCAACCCAGAATTTGAAGAAAATAAGTAATGTTCATTATGAAGGTGGACAATGCCTGTGCCCTCAGATTTGATTGCTTCTTTGTTTGGGCTGCAGACAAATGATTAGACTAGGTCCTGACCTGAGGTTAAGCAGACAAAACTGAAATGTGGAAAACTGCTGGATGTGAAATGAGAAATTTTGAAATGTGACAACAGTGTTAAAAGCTGACAAAAGATACAGACACAGATAATGTCATGAAGGCTGGCTGCATTTTACAGGCATAGTAAGTGGCATGTGAAGCCAAACCCTTCATTTTTACACATACCACATAAATAAAAAGCATATTTGTAATCAAGGGTCTGAGGCAGCTGGCACATTTCTTGCACTCTGAGAGAACAGCTGGCCAGGTACATCAAGCATCACAATACCAATGTGCTGGTGCACATTGCAGAGCTCCAACATTGCAGAGCTCCAACATTGCAGAGCTCATTGCAACTGCCCATGCCTTCATAATGTTCTTATTTTCTTTAGGCTATTAGTCCAATGAGGTTAATTAATTTTGATCAATGAGCCATATTAAAGTTAACAATCTAAGCTGAGTTAGTTGTATCTTTGCTCTGTAGGCAATAGAGTAATACAGGAATCAAAGAGCAATTCATCCAAGTTTAGAATTAAATCATCAGCTGAAAACTTTTGCTTCAAGGTATACACCTGAATTACGGAAACAAGATGAGACAAGATGAAATTACTTTCTTCATATTTACATATATGCATGTATGTATATTATGTAATATTTTTCCCTGATCACTTTATTCATAATGTAAGCATTTGCTCTTCTCTATTACTTAAAATATATAAATTTCACTTTTCATTAAGCATATAATGGTATTATACACAGAAGATCACAGTCAGGTTTAGAGTTCTTTTATCTCAGGTTTTGTGTCAAAATAAATGTCATTGTATATATGTTATTACCAGGCTTGTGTTTTGCATCACTTTTCATTACCATTGATCAGTTATGTCATAAAGCATTAGGCTCAGTCTGCAGCAGCTGATCAGAGCCCAGAAGTTTTGCTGAAAATTGATATAGTATTATTTTTCCTTATGAATTCCACCAACATCCTTCTGCAATGTATTTGAAAATAACCATCATGTTACTTGTCTTGAGACTGTAAAGTCTGCCAGCTACTGTGAAACATGTAGTAATACCAAAAACTTTCCTGTGGACCTTTAATTTGTTCTCATAAATGAGGTCTACAGGGAGAAGGAAATAATCCAGACATTTTTAGGATTACTCTACTTCCTTAGTGCAGAAGAACTTTGGATAAATTTTGTGTTCTCTGTACATAAATAAATTAGAATCATAGAATAATCATAGAATGGCTTGGGTTGGAAGAGACCTTAAAGATTACCTATTTCAAACCCCCCTGCCATGGGCAGGGACACCTCCCACCAGACCAGGTCCAAATCCCATCCAATCTGGCCTTGAACACCCACTTGTGGATGGGGCATCCACAGCTTCTCTGGGCAACCTGTTCCAGTGTCTTACCATCCTTAGATTTAAGAATTAGCAACATAAAGGATGAGTTGCAGCTTAGAGATAACATAAAGATGACAGACAGCTCAGGTATCTTGGTGTAGCTGAGACCAGCTTCCTGGCCAATTCTAAATATCATTGCAGACACATTTTACTTATAGCACAATGAAGTGGAAGTAGAGATCAGATCAGATTTGATCTCTGCTTGCTCTTGGCATAATGTATTCCTGCTTTTCTTCATGTAACGAAGACTGAAAATTTACTGCACACTAAGAAATGTGAACCTGGAAGTGTTTTGAATGACAGAGTTGTATCAAGAGATCTGTATTCTAGTTGGCTTTCCCTCCTTCCCCCAAAAGGAAACTCTCATCCTTCATTTATATATATATATATATTTTTTTTTTTCATGTGCTGGCCATGATTTCTAGCCCACCAACAAAATAACTGTGAATATGTCATTTTAAAGTTTTATACATTTCCTACTGAGATTTTAGTAGTAATCAAACTTTTCTCTCAAACTTTTCCTCTCACAGAGGGTGAAGGAAAAGGTACCTCGACCTACTGAGGTACCTTGACCTCAGTAGCATTTAAAATGATCTCTAGTACAAATATGAGAAGAGGAGCACTCCATAATAAAATAAACTTCAGAGTTTATCTGTCCAAGCCTTACTGTGCTATCTCCGGTTACTACCATTAGTCTGAAAATCTCCTTGCTACATCAAGGACAAGGGGGTTACTGATTTTTTTTTTTTTATTATAGTATTATGAAAATGTCATATTATATCACTGTGCCATTGAACACAGAAGAGACTAGGAAAGATTTTAGGCATGAACACCAATACATACATATACACACAGATAGCCATATGATCATAATAGTTTTCTGAGAACTGGTATTTCTAAAGTGTAGGACCATTAAAGCAGCAGAAACTCTGTTAGGTGTGACTTTAAAGGAATTGATGTAAGAGAAATGCTCATGTTCTGTAACCTGAAATTATTTCCATTGTATTATTAGAAATGATCTAGAGAGAGAGACAGAGACAGAGAGAGACAGAGATAAAGACATAAAGCCCATGTTGAAAGCCTTGTTAACCTTAAAATGCTTTGTCATTTCTCATTTGTGGAAAAATGAGCTCTCTTATTTGACTGTGGTAGTCCTGATGAGTTAGAGCATGTCCTCTTGCAAGCCTGATGGCATGGGAGAATGATTATGAAATGGTAATACTAAAAATAAACAAAAAAACAAACAAAAAAAACCTGTGGTGTTGGGATTTTTGTTGTTGTTGCTTGTTTGTTGTGTCTGTTGTTTTTGTTTGTTTCTTTGTTTGTTTGTTTTTTTATTTCCAGCTTTCCTTGGATGTGAATTCCAAGGCAATGCTGCTGAAGGAGATTGTGCTACCTGTCACTGCACAGCCCCACTTTTGTATACGGTTCTTGAAATACTGAAAAATAAGAAAAAACACCAGTGTTTATTGGCATGGCTGTTCCATTTGCTGAAATCATAAATATTTATGACCAATGCACTACGACAGGATGCATCTCCAAAGCAATAACATTGTGTACTTTAAAGAGATATGATTGTCTTCCCTACAGAGGGTATACCTAAACCCAGAGACTGAAATCTGTACAGACACATATCTTTAATTCTGACACAAGAAGACACTACTTCAGAGAAAACTGCCTTAAGGTTGGGAGTTTGTCAGCAGAACCTGAATAATATTTTTTACACTCTAAAATATGAGCTTTTGTCATTGAAACCATGTAGATAATAAATATGTACAAGTTAATTACTAGGTAGTGGGCTAGTTCTCTAGAAATCGGTGCATATGTTATTGCTATTCATTATTTCTATTATGACAAAACAAAGAGCCTCCACCTGAGAGCAACACCATGCTAGGTAATATTCAGTCGTAATAACAGCCTGCTTCAGAGAATTTTCAATTAACGAATTAGGTAGCCAAGGACAAGGTTGTGATCCTTAAAACTGTACTTTTCTTAAAATTGTATGAGCCTTTAAAATGTACTAACTCTTACCTAATGCTTGCAATATTTCATCATTTGTTTGTTTCTTCTTTTGTATTTTAAAGGTTCTTGCAGAACATTCTGTTTCTGAAGGAAATTTAGGATTTTCTGTTCTTAGCCCACTCAGGATGTTATAGCAAGGACATGGCTCAGCTCCAGGGTAATACTCTGTTAAATTGCCTAAACAAAATTAATGTGCTTTTAAGGTATCTCTTGGTATTTAAGACATCTACAATGAGTTCACAGATACCGTTCAGTGCCTATAGAAGAATTATTACCTTCTGCAACAGCAGATAGAGTCCAGTCAGGGTACCTACAGCACCTTAAAAATATGTATACTTTTAGCAGCTGAACTGCTTCTACCTGTCCATGTGTGTGTAGTCTATTACAACTATTACCATCAATACAACTTAGTAATCTATTCAGATCACCCAAAGGCAGAGACACTGGGCATGATTCATTTACTAACATCATTTGAGATGCCCTGTGCATCTTTTCTTTTTGTCCCAAAGTCTGATCTGGAAGGATGGGGATCTCTTGAACTTCCTGTGTCAGACCTGTGAGTCTGATGCAGATGTTGCAGATGTCTGAAGGCATGTTAAATGTCACCAGATGCCTACTGTTATATAACAGAATTGAGCCCATGCCAGGTGAATATCTGAATGGATTTTTAACCTTCACTGTACTGACACAATATCCACTGATGAAATGGTGTTAAATACAACTAGTTCCCTTACATTTACTGAAATTTACTGATTCAGACTAATCCCTCCCTTTGTGTCTCATCCAAAAGCTTCCACATCAAAACTACTGATAAAAAAATCCATCCAAAATATAGCAGAGACCACCACCTTAGTTTAATCTGCATTTTAAAAGACACACACACAAAACTTTATTTGAATGCAATGGACAAGCTCTTAGAACCCCATCTTTGGATGAAGCAAATTAACATTTTATTTTCTTCACTTCAGAGATTCAAAATGGTATCACTATCTTCCTGAAGCATGTTCTTGCTATCAGTCTACAAAGTAGTCTGCTGTGAGACCTAAGAAGGAAGAGTGGGCTTTAATTACTCTTCTCTTTAATTTATGTTGTTGAAAAGAAAAAAATGAATGAGACATTAAGAAAAAGAGTATGCCTTGACTCTGTATTCAATGTGGTTGAGATCCCCAGCAGAGGAAAAATTGTTCTGACTTCTCTCCTGCAAACAGTTTCTCTGGCTTATATTAATTACTTGATAGAATATATATTATTGGGTAGATTTATTTTTTAAAAAAATATTTACTTTATTTATTTATTTATTTATTTTCCTTTCAGGGCTTCCATATCTAGATTATCATTCAAACACACAGGATATTCTCTAAATGACATAGTACTCTTGCTTCCCTCCCACATATTCTGTTCTTTTAGGCAAGGAGTAGCAGAGCTGTTTCAAAACTGCATATATGTTCATCAGCTCTTTTGCAAATATATGCTTACTGTCTAGACAGGAGGCCAAAACAAAGAATCTGAGATCATTTTTCTGTCTTTCCCTTTACTCAGATTTCAGTTTTCATTTAATTTATTATTCGGCTGATGTTAGCAACACAGCCTAAATGTTAAGAAATGGACAGATAGTTCTATTTTTTGTAACTTTAAAAATGAATGAAGAAGAAAAAAAAGAAAAAGCAGGCTAAAAATGTTTCTCGGTGTACAGATTAACCATCCAGACTTTCCATATTCAAGTTTTAATTACTTAGAGACAGAGAACTTTCCTTTATTCCTATGTTCTCACCACCATGTCCAAATTAATTTCTGCAGAATAATATAGCAATACCTGAAGGACTGAAGTATGCTCTATCTTAGGAAAAATTATAAGCCAGTGGTTAGGATACATTCCTGGCAACTGAAAAGTTTAAATCTGAAACCCTTTGATGTGAGGCTGGAATTAAATCAGAGTGGTCTAACCACTCAAATGTTAGAAAAAAATATGTGGGTGGTTTTGCTGCCTTCATAGAAAGCAAAAATTCAAAAAAGAGAGCAGATGACACACTTTTTGTGCAATCTGTCCCTTTGGAGTCAGTTTTAGACATTATCAAAATATTTCTAAATGACTGAATCCCTCAAGGATTTTCAAAGGTAAAACCTAGTTTCTGATTCCTTGTCAGTTTGGTGGCATATAGCTATGCCAAAATTGAACTGATTCTTGCCACCTGTGCAGATGTAACTCTTAACATTTGGAAAAAATTCAACTTGGGGAGGTGAATTACAGCAGACTGCAATTGGAGCTAGAATGTAGAATCTAAATCCAACTTTATTTTCCATGTCTTTTAGTGGTGTTTTTCTTTGTTTCCTCATTTTATCTTTCTCTTTATTTCCCAAACCACAATAATCAGGATTAGATAAATTGAAGGCATACTATTTGCAAATTAGTCTTATCAATAATATCTGGAATAATTTTATCTTGAAAATGTCCATCAGCAAATGTATTTGTCCAAGGTAGGCTACATATAATTTATTTATGACAATACAGATAAATAAAGAGAAGGAACTTGATGGTCCATCCCAGTGAGTTCTCTGAAACTGTTGTGATCTTACTGTCATGGATTAACCTCTGTAATGGTGATTTAGACATCTTGATTTCTTGGCCCTTCAGCTAAATATCTGAACTAGAGGCTTAAGTGTATTGATTTGACTTATTTGAAAATCTATGCCTTTTTGATGCAGTTCAGTGAGAGGAAGTTCCGGACTGGGATCCACACTGTTGTGTTAGCTCACTACTTCCATTTGCCAAATGCAACCTGGCGGATGTTCATTGCCTCAGGAACAGACTGATGTACCAGATGAAGAGTGTCTGTGACAGCATGTCAACTACAAAAAACAGGAAATGACCTGGAAAACACTAATAAATCTAGAAAATAATCATTTCCATTCAAGTGTATAGGAGAATTTGGCAGAGAATGAACAAACAGACATATTGCAAGACAAGAGGGAACAAGACAAATTAGCTCTCATATCCCTATGTGAGTCAGATATTTTTCTGGAATATCTTATTGTTATTATTGTGAACTCATATGAATGTATTACAGAAAACATGTCTAAGAGAAATAAGTATGCCAGAGCTGGGAGTCTGCATATACCATAAATATTGAAGAAGGCCCCTAAAAACTGTTCCAAGGTTTTTCTTGTTAAAAATGCACAGCATTGACCTATATTTGTTCCTGCTGCTGCCAATAAACTCAGTGTTGTTGTGGCTAAATTGATTCTGTTGCCTGAGAGATTATACATGCCAAGCTATAGAAATAATATACCTAGAAAAGACATACTTCTGCTTAAGACGTAGTGCTTTATGAGGAGGATTTCCACAGAAGTAAACTGTGTAAAACTTGATCCTTTACCCAAAAGAGAAAATCAACACTATTTGCAGGATGTTATCAACTATACTTACCTTACAGTGCAGTCAGCTTTATAGGTCAATAGATTATGCAAGAAGTGAACAAGAAATTAATTAAATTATCTGTCAGAGATAGTGTCTGGTGTATATATACTGATATTAGTAAATTCATTGATCTGACAATCCAGTGTCGTTTGAATTTCTAGTCATTAGGCAGAGTTTCCTTTTTCCCTCTTATTTCCTTTCTTTCTTTCTTTTTCTTTCTTTCTTTCTTTCTTTCTTTCTTTCTTTCTTTCTTTCTTTCT
Source organism: Cygnus atratus (assembly GCF_013377495.2). Taxonomy (NCBI): domain Eukaryota; kingdom Metazoa; phylum Chordata; class Aves; order Anseriformes; family Anatidae; genus Cygnus; species Cygnus atratus. The sequence goes on along the minus strand of NC_066363.1, from coordinate 154,316,392 downwards.
TTCTTTCTTTCTTTTCTTTCTTTCTTTTTCTTTCTTTCTTTCTCTCTCTCTCTCTCTTTCTCTCTTCCTCTCTCTTTCTCTTTCTCTTTCTCTTTCTCTTTCTCTTTCTCTTTCTCTTTCTCTTTCTCTTTCTCTTTCTCTTTCTCTTCTCTTTCTTTCTTTCCTTCTTTCTTTCTTTCTCTCTTTCTTTCTTCTTTCCTTCTTTCCTTCTTTCCTTCTTTCCTTCTTTCTTTCTTTCCTTCTTTCTGTCTTTCTGTCATTCTGTCTTTCTGTCTTTCTCTCTGCCTTGCCTTGCCTTGCCTTGCCTTGCCTTGCCTTGCCTTGCCTTGCCTTCCCTTCCCTTCCTTTCCCTGTTCTTTTAATTTCTGTCTATTTATCTATTGGCACCACCATTTCTTCTCTCTGGACTTCAGTGATATGGTGCCGTGGAAATAATGTCCATGAAAGGATACGATACAAAAGGATTTACATAAATTCTTTGATTGAGGAGGCCACTAAGTTAAAGGAAGTATCACTACATGCTTGACTTGTTCTTACATCTTTTGCTGAGCATAAGTACTGCATACTGCACTTAGCTGGTGTATCCCTGCTATGTTCTTCTATATTGTTCAGGTTTTGGATGAGATAGGGATTCCTGTGGCAAGAGAAAGAGAAAGGCAGTGTCAAAGCAAGTCCACACTGACAGACTTTTTAAAGATAAATCAATGTTTGAACTATATTTTTGCCTGATTTATGGTACAGTTTCAACTTCTTCAGGGTTTAGAAACAGGAGAGACAGACATAGCAGTTGTTGAACTAGAAAAGTATGGTGTCAATAATTTACCTTTATGTTACCTTGAAAAGATGTACAGTAATTGCAGTCTAAGAAAGGGTATGTTTTGTAAAAAGTTAGGTGGAGAGTGAATGAAAACTACACAAGACCGAAAATAAAATCTGAAGAAGATGCAATAGAAAGATATTTCCCTTGCTCTGATTACACACCTCTGCTTTTTCATTTCCCATCCTACAATGGCTATTTTCTGCAGTCTGAGTCTGTTTAGCCATCAAAATATAAATAAAAGTATAAAAGTTTGGACTAGATCTTTTGATATTGCAAGCCATCAAAGACAAGAACTCTGGTGCTTTCTTTTTTAACAACCCAGCAGTTTCCTTGCAGTCTTCAGCTTTTGTTATAGCTTTGAACGTATTTTTGATTAGGTTCTGGTCTCGGATTTGCTATGCATCCATCACATCATCTAGCAATTACATGACACAGGAATGGAAAGCTTAAAAGTAGATGATGCTTTGGAGTATTCTGACATGACTCTGCAGCATGGATAGATGTTTAATTCACAGATTACCTTTTTTTTTTTTTTTTCCAAAAAAATAAATATCCCATGGGAGGCAAAGGGACAAACAGGTGATGATGAAGGCATGATATAAAGATGAATTGTTTATAATCTATTGTTTTGTGTTTAATGTTTACTTGGCTCAGTCTAAGAGGATGAAGAAAGAAAAAGTGGCTGAAATGATTTCTGAACAGATCAAAATGAGGAACTATGAACAATGAGAGGTGGAAGATTGAAAGGTTATCACTCCTTTCACTGCAATCCCCCGAGAGAGGTCTGGCTGGATTTTGGGCCAGATGTTCGGATACTTCAACAATGAGCCAGTATGTGGAAAGACGTTTGGCACCCAGCACAGAACACAAGATGTTATACAAACTTGTCTCCAAATAAGCAGCTGCCTCTGCATTTATTTCTTTTCAATTGTTTATTGAATTGAAAAGAGAATTATTTTACCAATATATTCAGGCATGATATCCTGGGGGGGGGGGGGGGGGAGAAAAAAAAAAAAGGTTAAATGCAAAGAATAGCCAAGCCCATCCTTTCTTATGTTCTGTAAGTAAGTAATGTTACCTCTAAGTAAGTAGAATTATGCAATGCCAATGAAGCAGTCAGCTCATGCATTCATCTGCCACAGGATACTTTAGGCAATTCCTAAACAAGCTATTTCTCCTGTGGAGTATTCTGACCCCTAAATATGTCAGCATAAGGCATATATATAAAGATATGCTGTGAGCTGACAAATTAGTGTACACTTCTGCCCTCATCTAATTCAGGTTAATTATCCAGGACTGATACAATTCAAATGCATTGAATTCATCTAATCTTTTTTTATTTAGCCATCTCCAAATTAGGTGGCAAAGCTGTCAATCTAGTTTCTATACATAATCAGTAGGGAGTGTGACTTTCAGAAAGTGATTCATGACATATATTTGAAATGTCTTTTTCAAGAAGGAACAGAAATACTTTTTGTTCTCCACTGACTAGAGAAGGAAGCTTAGGTAGCAAGTTTAGGACAAGCTACTAATTTCTGGATGCTTAAATGAGATGAAATGAATCTGCTAAACTTGTACACCATTTTGAAGGTCAGACTGTTCCACCGTGCCCTGCTAACTAGGGTGGGTAACAGCAACAGGAAGCATATTGCAAAGCTGTAGAAAAGTTTGCAACCTGAGTTCAAATTATGGTACCTGGATATATTTAATAGCAACTTGCCTTCTTATGTGGTTCTTGGTTTATGCTACTTTGTCTCCTTTGTTTTGATTAAAAGTACCTATTTTTCTATGTTACCCCAAGTATTCCACTCTCGCTCTTTAAACTACCTGAGGAATTTGATGCCCTCTGGTGTCTCCTGCACTTTCCCACAGTAATTGAATCTCATTAGATCATCATAATATCACTGTGCAGATCCATTGACGCAGCAGAATGCCACACTGACTTTCTTGTGAATTGAACATTAAAATATTCTAATTACTTGTGTCTGATGGTAACTGGTATTGCGGATATTTGTAGAAGCAGAAGTGTGAGATACACATGTTGTTCTGTACTGGCCAGTTCCACTTATATACAATAGCAGTAGTGTCAAATCCAACTCACCAGATATAGTTTGATCATTCACACATTTGTTTTTACACAGTGCACCATGCATGGAGTAACTCTCTCTGCACATGAGCATAAGGTCTCTTCATCCCATATTGTTGCCAAGACGCTTTCAAGAAGAACAAATAAAAAAAGGTAAATGCAAGCTCACACTGTCTCTGTCCTATCAACTCAGGAAGTGTCAAGCAGAGTTGGAGCATGTCATGTGTCCCTGAAGTCTGTCTTGAAGACAGATTTTAAGATCCACATGAATCCATGTGAATGAAGTATTGTATTTCATTCTTCTCTCTATTTCTAATTTGTGGCATGTGTAATAGCAGAACTTGTTGTTTTAATAGTTTTTCATTTGTGTTTAAAGAAAAATGAGTTTATGTAAGAAGTATGAAAATAAAAAAACAATAATAATAAATAAATGTGGCAAATTAGGCCTACTATATATTGTGCAAAGGTAAGGATAAAACCAAATGACTTTTTAGTTCTCAATGGGGAAAAATAAATAAATAAATAAATAAATAAATAAATAATAAAGATCTGCTTTATGTTTTCTCTTATGTAATTTCAGACTCATAGAAGCATAGAATAGTTTGGGTTCGAAGGAATATTAAAGGTAGTTTAGTTCCAACCTCCCTGTCATAGACAGGGACACCTCCCACCAGACCAGGTTGCTCAAAGCCCCATCCAGCCTGGCCTTGAACACCTCCGGGGATGGGGCATCCACAGCTTCTCTGGGCAGCCTGTGCCAGTGCCTCACCACCCTCTGAGTAAAGAATTTCTTACTAACATCTAATCTAAATCCATCCTCTTTTAGTATAAAGCAATTACCCATTTTCCGATCACTATATTCCCTGATAGAGTCCCTCTCCAGCTTTCTTGTAGGCCCCCTCTTGGTACTGGAAGATCAAAATAGGGTCTGCCTGGAGCCTTCTCTTCTCTAGACTGAACAACCCCAACTCTCTCAGTGTAACTTCTTAGAAGAGATGCTTCAGCCTTCTGATCACCCCCATGGCACTCCTGTGGAGAGGCTCTAACAGGTCCATGTCCTTATGCTGGAGGCCCCAGGGCTGGACACAGTACTCCAGGTAGGGTCTTATGAGAGCAGTGTTGAGGAGGGGGGGGGAATCACCTCTGTTGACCTACTGGCCACATTTCTTATGATACAGCCCAGGATACGATTGACTTTCTGGGCTGCAAGCATGCACTGCCAGTGCATGTTTAATATTTCATCAACCAACACTCCCATAGTATTTCCAACTGCTGAAACTTTCCTCCATAGGGCTGCTGTCAATCCATTCACTGTCCAGCTTATATTTATGCTTGGGATTGCTGCCACCCATATTCAGGACCTTACACTTGGCCTTGTTGAACTTCATGACATTCACACAGCCCCACCTCTCAAGCCTGTCCAGGTCCCTCTGGATGGCATCCCTTCCCTGCAGTATGTCAACTGCACCACCCAGCTTGGTGTCATCTACAAACTTGCTGAAGGTGTACTCAATCCCACTATCTCCATGTCAATGATAAAGATGTTAAATAGTGTCAGTCCTAATACTGAAGACCCCTCAGTTCTAAGGAGATCATCTTCAACTACTGAAGATCATTAAAAAAAAAAAAAAAGAAAAAAATATATTTTTTTATAACAACTTGGTCTAATTTTAGAGAGCAAAGGAAAGTTTTGCAAATACCTGAGAAAAGTATGGAAGTGAAGGTAGAAGAAAATCAAATTGGGAAGACCCCAGAAGAAGTTTATGTGATGAGGAGAAAGCATAACTAAATCACACTGCAGTGGGGTTTTTAGGGTGTGTCATCATCCACCCTTCCCCCCCCAACAAAAATGTTTATTTTCAATTATTTATTCAGCCTCTATCATTCATAGCACTAATGAAGATGTTAAGCAAATAAGATAACAAGTGATGCAGAAAACAATTGCTCACTACCAACCAACAATAGTCCAGCCAGTTCCTCCACCCATCCAACCTCACCCCATTTTCTTGTTGAGCATGATGTCATATCCTATAAAATAACCCTTTGGTCAGTTTGGGTCAGCTGTCCTGGATGTGACCCACCCCAGCTCCTTGTACACCCCCAGCCTACTCACTAGCAGTCGGTTTGAGAAACAAAAAAGTCCTTGACTCAGCGTAAATACGTGCTCAGCAACAACTAAAACATCACAGGGTTATCAGCACTATTTTCATTAAAAATCCAAAACATAGCACCTTATAACTCTATCCCAACCAAACCAAGGCATTATTATTCATCCATCATCTTTCCTTTTCTTCTCAAAGTATAAATGACTGAACAGGAGAAAAATAGCAAAAAATATGTGCTCTGTTAGTTGTGAAGTGCATTTTGGGTTTATTAACAGAAACATCAAAAATCCAAAACATAGCATCATATGAGCCTCCATGAAGAAAATTAACTCTATTCCAGCTGAACCCATGAAAGTCAATATCCAAATTTTCAATGGAACTTCTAAATGCTTAGCCTGGATTTTTCTGATGCCATTGAACCCCTAACACTGGGGGAGGGAATCTATAAGACCAGGTTTAGGTAGATTTCACTGCAGACATTTTATTTAGAGCACTCCTGCAGTTCTTCACACTTCCTAGGTGTGGTTACAGAGAATACTTCCAGAATAAGTGGATAGGGCTTCATTCTATATCTATTGCACTGCTCTTTTTTTCATGTATATATGTGTGTGTGTATATATATACATTTACATATATACACATATGTATATTTCAGGAGGATATAAATCAACACAATGCACTGCTGCAGTTCTGTTGTCTACAACCTAATCACAAAATCATAGAATCATAAAATATCCTGAGTTGGAAGGGACTCACAAGGACCATGGAATTCAACTCCTGGCTCTACCACCCAAAAATAAAACCTTATTTCTGAGAGTGTTGTCCAAATGCTTCGTGACCTTCAGCAAGCTTGGTGCTGTGACCAGTTCCTTGAGGAGCCTATTCCAGTTCCTGACCACTCTCTCAGTGAAGAAGCTTTTCCTAATATCCAATCTGAACCTCTCCTTACACAGCTTCAAGCTATTCCCGTGGATCCTATTGGTGGTCAAAGGGGAGAAGAGATCAGCGCCTCCCCCTCCAAAGGGTCTGATTCATTGTGTCTACTCTCCTACTAGTGTGCATCAGGATAACATGTAGTCCCATTTCTTTATTAGATTTAAAAAGTAGATACTGTTGTGATTATTTTTATATATTCCTATATCAAATCAGTATTTAAGTGAACTCAGAACTTTTAGTTAAAGCCCTTTGCATATTTTATATCATTCAGTGACTCACTACATGGCACGCTAGAGATTTGTAATGTTAAGAAAGCACTAAAATTACTTCTATCAATTAGCAATATTATAGTTAAATGCCAGCTAAAGCACTGAGACACATTTCTCAGTACTGTAGGGAAAATTTAGACTGAAATGTTAAGAAAATGCTATCCCCACCTATTCTTCACTGGGAGATTTTCTCTCTCTCTCTCTCCCTCTCTCTTTCATTTTTATTTTTTTATTATTTTTTTTTGAGCAAATCCACTACAATCCTGATTCAAACCGACCTACATTCCCTTCAGCAAGGAAGGATTAACTCAGGTTTGGATATTTTATAACAAAAGCAAACAGGTAAAAATAGGTGAACATGTTTAGATTAAATAGAATCCAATCTGAGTCAAATGTACCAAAGTGACCCAAGAGGATTTTATATTTGAATATAGCCAAAACGATTCTGAGAAATCGCATGGCCTTTCTAAGATTATGGCTGAGTTGGAAATAAAAATAATAGCCCCAAAGAGTTACATCAATAGCAAGTGAGCTCTAGAACTTAAAATGAATATTATTTAACTGCACCCTGTGTGCACGGCTGAGCAAGGCTCTAACGTCACAATATATTTTGCAGTCACCATATATACTGTAATCTGCTGGTACTTTTAAAAGTAATCTGTTTTTTGTGCTCATGTGTATAACTGTCCACTATGAAGACTGATTGAGGTGGACTCCTGTCTCTCTTCTTGTGGGATTTTGCCTTTCTCCCTACTGACTATCATTATGATGTTCTGTCTAGGTGAATTTAGCATAGATCCTAAGTTAAGAAGTGGAAGCAATGGTAGCTCTACAAATATTAACCTAAAGATGGTCATGATGGTTATGTCTATACTCATCAATAAAACGTCTGAAACTGTCCTTGCTATGAGGCTGATACTCACTAGGTGGCCTAGGCCTAGGCCACATAGGGTGACTGTACTTGTACCGTTTTGGGGGGAATAACCTTTAGCACAATCTCCCAAATTGTTCCCAACAATTGCTTCAAGAGAGCTAACTGACCTGATATTATTCCAGGAATTGCCCTTGTAATTTAAACAATGTTGATAACTAATTTCCAGTACCTAGAAATTCCTCAGAACAATTCTATATAATAAATTACATGTATTTTATGTAAATTGCATTTAGGTTGGCAGTGATTTCCTCTGGGAATAAGTTTTATTGTTTTATTCCAAAATAATATCACTCACACATAACTAACTACAAACTTTCTGGATGTTCTTAAATGCTGTTTGTTTGGATGCATATCACAGAAATGTTGTGGCAAGTAGGAAAAAAAAAATATTCACAGTTTCTCAGCCAATGCAAACATATAGAACACCATGGATCTCAGCAGAAATTCAGCCAACTTCTGACTTAAAAAAAATATATATAATAAAATAAAATCAGGAAATATCCAGAATGGTTTAAAAGAACTTCATTCAAAATGAGATGATTACGAGCTTCAAATTTTCTTCTTGATAATTAAGAGTCAAGAGTCAAATTAACCATCATTAAGGGGCACAATGATTTGCATTCTCCCTCTTAGAGATTATTTACAGTAATTTCTCTGAACACTGTTCTCTGAACTGTTCTCTGCTTGCTTTACTCTAAAAGTTAATTTGCCCAAAAGGCATTGGGAAAAAAAAATTCTTCTGAGATGTCAAATGTGCATAGCCAAGGAGATGATGCTAGCAGTTTTCAGTAGCATATTCTGCTATATTATTTCATTGAAAAGCATACTTGGGGAAATGGAGAGATGTGGGAAAACAGTTTCTCCAAAGATTCCGCAAGGCAGAGTGGCTGCTCTTTGCTTAGCATGTAAACTGCAGCTTTAAGCAAAAACTTCCTTGCAAAAGGGGCTCACATTGGAGGAAAATATGCTGGATCCAACAGCTTCAGAGAGGCAAGACTGCTGCTGCTCCACGTCTCTAGGTCCAACCAGTAGTGATCCTGAAAATGTGTTCCCAGTAGGTACATGCTCACAGAGCACAAGTTTATACCATATGTGTACATATAGGCATGGGCAGCCACACAGACTGGAGATGGACACAGAACACCCAAACAAACACAGACAGCATCATTGGCCTCATCCTGCTCCCCACTCTGTCTGAGCAGGATGGAGGGCTGCTAGTGAAAATACATATGTATAAACATATATAGGGTAGATCCCTCTAGCACCTGTGCTCAGACACCCAATCTGCTCAGCAGCTGCCCCTGGATCCTGGTATCCCCAGTTGCTGGCACTGGGTCCCACAGCACCACTCTGGTTGCTGATACAGTGTGACACATACATACATGCACATATACAAACACCCTGGCACACGTGTACATACACACACATACCTGTGGTAGTTTTAACCTGCTGGGCAGCTAAACTCCACCACAACCACTCTTTCACTCCCTCTTCTCAAAGGAAAAGGGGGAGAAAATACAATGGAAAGGGCTCAAGCGTTGACATAAAGACAGGGAGGTACTTCACCAATTATCATCACAGGCAAAACAGACTCACCATAGGGACATTAATCGTATTTTATTGTCTATCACTAATGGTCTAGAACAATGAGAAACTAAAAGCAAACTAAAACCACCCTACCCCAATCCACCCTCTTCTACATCCTTCCCTTGAGTGGTGCAGGGGAACAGGGACTGGGGGCTGTGGTCAGTCCCTGACGCTTCGTCTCCGCCGCTCCCTCACGGTCCCTCTCTGCCCCTGCTCCCCGTGGGGTCCCTCCCACAGGATGCCGTCCTTCCCAAACTGAGCCTGCAGGAGCTGCCCACAGGTAGCAGCTCTTTTTTTTTGTTTTGTAGTTTGCTTTTCTCTTTCTTAAATCTTCTCTCACAGAGGTGCAAATAGCATCGCCATGGCATGGCTCTGGCCAGTGGTGGGTCTGTTTTGGAGCCATCTGAAACCAGCTCTTATCTGACACGGGGCAGTTTCTGGACTCTTCTCACAGAGGCCACCCCTGCAGCTCCTCTGCTACCAAACCTCTACCATGTAAACCCAATATAACCCAATACCGTCAGCTGAATGGGACCCTCCCAGCCCCCACTAGCTCAACCTCTCTGTACTCTCACCCTCAGAGCTAGCCCCGCATCCCAGGCCACGTCACCTACTTGCTGGCTACTTGATCTTTACTAGTGATTACAGATTTGCACACCTGCACTTTCTCTAGCTCAGGTACAACAGACATACAGGTCCTTAAACCCATGGTCTGAAATCCATTGCTGCAATCAGACCTGTATAAAAACATGCATAGATTGATGTTACTGATGAGGTATAGGACATGGCCAGGCAAGCATATCAACAAGAAATTATTTACACTGACCTGCCCTTCTTGGCCTCTTTTTCTCCATTTTATCATACTTGTTCCTCTCTTGGTCCCTGCCTTTCTCTACCCTTGGTTTCTTCCCCAAACATCCCATAATTAGTGTTGTGTATAGCAAATTTCTCTTTCCCTGAATCCTATAACGTGGCTCTCATGGGGCAGCAACCCTCTCAGTCCAAATGGTGCTCCAGCATTGACTCACCTTAATGGGTTTCACACCTGAACAGTCAGCCTGAGGCTTTCCTGGGACAGTACTGGGAAGGCTTTGGAGAAGGTGTCCCTGCCTCTGAGTCCTTAATTTGGGTTTCTCCCTGCCACTGTGCTCATCTGGGCTTGTGCAGATGGAGAGTCGATGGGCTGATGGCTCCTGGGAAGGGCCTGGGAGCAACCAGGGCAGGGTAGTACCTGGTCTTCCCTTCCCGCAATTGTCTAACAGTGTTCCTTTGAGTGTGTGCAGATCAGCTTTTATCACATAATCTAACATTGTGCATTCTTTGTTTCAATAGCTTTTTAAACTTACTTTACCCACTCTGGCTGATATGAACTTAGAACAATAAATGCATGCCTTTTTTTTTTTTTTTTTTTTTTAAGTTAAGGAGAAATATTAAAGCTTGGTATGTTTATTTATTAAATATTTTCATTGTAAGATGATGGAGAGAAATAAAACCAGCCAATGAAATAAAAATAATAGGTTAAATCCAGGCCAACTCTAATGTAAAATAGAACAGCATTTTATAGCCATTTGCTGCTTTGGTCCAGATGGTATAAATTGAGATAACTCCTTTGAAGCCAATTTGTAGCAGATAATGAGCAATTTCAGTCTTTCAAGCAAAGAAGAAAGAGAAACAAGATGTTGAAAATGAAGGAAAAGCGACTTTTAGAATGTAATGCATCAGAGACAAGAAAGGCAGAGTCCAGGAACCCGATTCAGATGACAGTTGCATCAGTCAGTAACAGTTTCTTTTACTGTTTCAAGGAGACAGTTCTCCAACTCAGGTGCTGTGGTAAGTACCAACAGTGGAATATCCAGTGTTATTTTCATGGCATACTATCCCCAAGCCCAAGTAAGAAACAAAGGCTGTGTTATTTTATCAGTAAAGGACTTCTCTGTGTGTGCACATGCATATTTATGTTACTCCTGCCACTTCTGCTTAACGGCAGTGATTTTGTTAACTACTGTCTTAACAGAAAGACCAGAGTTTGGTAGCCAGTCTTCAGCAGAGATAACCTGAATGGATGTCTTGGATATCTTTTGCCAATCTGAGAACTCAACTTCAGTGGAAACTTAGCACAAAACTGTCAATTGATATTAAATGGAATAGATTTTCATGCCCATGTAAATACTCTAACATGAACCACTTGATGATACAGCATAAAAACTCCAAACTGGAAATTACTTCCACACCGGTAATATTTTAAAGCATGTGTATGAAAGGGATGAACCAGGGAGCTGTAACGTTAATTTGAATCTTCAGTGCTTCCTTTTGGAACTAAAGTCCACTGAAATACCTAAATAAAAACATATCGAGATCTTTTATCTTTCTCTTTATAATTTTTCTTAACATTTGTTTATTCTTCAAATCTTCTTTGCAAATAATTCTGTTATTGAATTACAAATAATTTATAGGTACTGAAATCCATGTCTTGTATTCATAAGTGTGTTATGATTTTCCCATCACTGTATTCTCATTGCATATGATGCAAATTATAAGTGAAGGCAAACTACAAAGTACGTCAAGCAGTTATTAGAAATCCAAAGAAAATTTGTCTGTGATTATTACAGGGAATTGTATGTCACCTATGGCCAGGAATTCATGTTGATGAAATCTTCCCTGAGCAGCCTTTATTATCCTTAAAATTAAGTCTTAAAAATCAGCTGTGAATACTAAGTTATGAGATTTATTTGATTTAGGTGGACTTCCTAATTCACTTAGACTTTTGTATTCATTGGACATTAGAAAGTTTCATAGCATATTAGGCTCAGTCTAACACTTAGTAATTTTAGAATATATTACTAGGGTAGTGGATCTATTTCTATTTCAACCTTGCCCATTCTACCACTCATTATGATCAGATCTGTCATAATCTAATGTGTTTTTTTCCAGAGCGTGCCCCGAGATGGTATCTAGCAACTTCATGATTACAGAGGTAAAACCTTTATGCTCAAAAACAAAATTAAAACCTAATAGTTCACTTCAGCTGATGTAATGATGTAATGTAATTACTAATAAATCAGATAAAACAAATTACTTTGTGTTAACTTCGTTAGTACAATTAAGTGTTTCATGATGAGATTTGCACATACACACACACACACACAAAAAAAAAAAAAAAGGAATATCTGCTTGAAAGATAGAACTGACTTTAAAAATCCCAAACTAGCCCCCAAAAAACTTATTTCCCAAGCACCTGCTGAGTTTCAGGAGGCTCAGAAATATGGTAGATTTTCAGAGCAAGAGACTATTCATCTAAAACATCACAACAGTAAGTGAGTTGTTCATCTTTTGATACCTATTCTCTTGCTAATGCTTTCTTATTCATCCCATTGGGGAAAATAGGATAACAAATTAAAACAAAATATCAAATTCCCTTAATCAGTCTCCTGTCTTAAAAAGTGCATCTAGAATTGGGAAAAAAATGGCTAGGTACAGCAAAAAGCATGAAAAGCATAAAAACCCCAGAGTTTAAAGAACATAAACAGTATAAACAGAGTTATGCAAGGAAAAAAAAATCATCAAAGTAAATTTTCGAACAAGACAGAATATTTAAAACAGCTGATAGAACAGACACGTAGTATCAGCAAGCTGAAGTTCACACTTCGATGGACACTAGTTGAACACAAGTCAATGAAAGAAAAAACAAGCCTAAAACTAGAAAAAAGAGGATCAGATCACAAATAATTAATTAAAAACATGAAAGAGATCCTAGATCAAATCCCAAAGCATGCTATTTCTAATTAATTCAATCAGACGTGTTAATGATGAAGGAAACGTTGATTTCATTACTCCAGGGCAGTGAAGGCTTAATTTCATATCCAGTGAAGTCAGTGAAACCTTTGTTATTAGCATAATTAAAGAAACAAGAATTTTGCATCTGAGTTGATAAACTGCATAACCCCTTTTCCTTACAGGACTCAAAAGCTAGTCGTTTAACAGGGTATAGGAAAATTAAGTCCTAGAAAACAAGGATGACAACAACATGGCATGTGCAGTGGGAAACCTCACAACTTGCCCATAAGTAAACAGCAATACATGTTACCTGACAGTGTCTAAAATCCTACCTTCTACATCAGGCCTGTCATTAAGTTTTAAAATGATACTCAATCCCATGATTACCAATGATACCAGACCCTGAGATCCACTGTTACTGGATATAGCTGGCTAAGGGAATTTAGGCAGACCAATGTCTGATTCTGGTGATGATTACATGTAGAAGGAAGTGTTAAGTTGCTGCAATGAAATCCAGTGATCTAGGGGAAAATATACATATATATATATATTATATTATATATATATATTATATATAATATATCTATATTTCCTGAAAAGCCTGTTTCAGTATTTAGTTTATTTTCCTTAACTGAAGTCTGGTAGGCTTTCTTCCCCATGAAGTACGTAAAACCCTCTATATTCCCCCAAACCATTTATTTCTTATGGTGATTGCTTCATTTTGTAATCCAACCAAGTTTTTCTAACTTTTGTTTCTCTTCCTTTGCTGACAGGAAACTGGATTAGGCTGAAAACAACTCCTCCAGCCACATGTCCACATGCCAACAGTCTGAGGACTACTAATTATATTATGACAGCTTCTTAAATTCTCCCTTCACTGTAACAATTCACTCCATTAAAGAGAGGTCAAAAAGGCTGAGTTTATTAAACATACAAAAAATGACTGAATAAGAGATATTGTGAACATTTTCAATACTGGCAAGATAGTATTTTTTTTTTTTCTTCTGAATCCTGTTAAAATAGAAAAAGAAACACCCACCCAGGTGAAAAGAGAGGAGTTGTGTCCTTTATAAGGAGGAATACTCGCTTAAACAAACCAGAAAACAAAATTCTCTAACATCAGGGGCAGGCAGAGTCCCTGGAAAAAAATCTCCGTAGCCAGAGTTATTAAGGAGAAATTAGACAATTTTATCTACAAAAAGTGCTTCCTTCAGCACAACAGATTAATCAGATGACCTCTTCAGATTTAAAAGCCTTTGTCTCTGTTTCTGTGATATAGTGACCACTGAGATTGTTGTTTCTCATACTTCTCTAATGCTCAAAAATCAGTTCACTAATTATAATGCTCTGTTCTTCATTGCTTTTCCTGATCGTAGCAATTTTGTTCAATATGAGCAGTTAAGGAGTTATAACAGTGGAGTAGTGCATAATTTTATTACCAGGAATTGTGCATAATTTAATAAAAGCCTGAGATTCATAGTGGTAAGTCCCTGACTACTTTCTGCTTGCTTTTTAATTTTATTTTTTTTTACATTTATTTACAAAAGAGATATATAATGAGGACTACTTTAAAGTGTTTTTTTCTCCTTTTTTTCCTCCTTTAAACAGACTTCTTTCCATGGAAATCACATGAAAAGAATACTTTGACTTTCAGTGGCTGGCACTTAAATGTCAGCATAATGACCTCTTTCCTTTCTTTCTTTCTGTTTTCACACTATTCAGATCATAGAACAAAAATCATTATAAACCATGAAATATTTTGTTCTTCTGTAAGAAGCGTCTTCCACTAGATGGCCTCTAAACACAACTGCAAGAATAAGTGAAATGAAGCATGTATTATTTGGGTGACAGAGCACTAGAACAAGACTCCTCAGAGATGTTGTGGAGTCTCCCTCCGTAGAGATCTTCAGAAACTATCTGGACATGATCTTGGAAGACCTGAATCTGTCCAGGGAGAGACAAAAAAGGTAGCCATATATCTACAAGCACCTACAGGTGAAATTGTGGATTCACATGATTGATTGAAAACACATTTCCCTGAATATCTGCATACCTCCATGTCAGCTTAAAAGTTTAAATAGCACATCAAAACAGAAGTAGTTTAATATTCTAAAGAGGCATGTATAGCAGCTCTGCATAGGAATAAATTTTAATAGAACTACACACCAGTCTTTGGGCTTATTTTGGTTAAATATTTTATCTGGAAAAAAAAAAAAAAAGAAAAACAAAAACAAAAAACAGATTTGGTGTGGCTGATATCTAGGTGCCTTTCTAACAGTATTCAAATAAAGGTATATTCACTCTAATGAAGAGTAAGACAGTGTGTTATTATTATTTTATTTTTATTTTTTAACTCCTAAGTAGTTATCATGGCACCAGGTCTTCCCATGTGGGCTGTCTATTTCAAATGATCTGCAACACAGCTGATGGTTGGGTTCATTGTATCCATTTTTAATTTTCTAAAGGTGACATGTCTAACACGGACAGACATGATTCCTCTACAGTGACTGGAGGTGAAAACCTCCATAGGATGATTATTTCCATCCTAAAATAAACGTAGAAGATAAATTGAAAGACTTGATCTCTGGAGGTATATCTTGATTAACTGCAGAGGGAGATAATATGGTTCATTCAGTTAGACACCTAATTTTCAGTTGTCTAACTTTTTTCTTTTTAAATAAATCTCACTTTTGGGATTTAAGAACCAGTGAATTCCAGTTTTGACAATGAGAATTAACTGTCCAAATTGCTTTGGAATAATAAAGATAGACAAAAGCAAACAAACAAAAAGCAAACAGAAAACAAATTAGACTAGAGCAGTACATGATGAGTCCTTTTGCCTCTTCCTGATTTCAGACAGATCTGAATATTATCAGTAAAAAGCATTAAAGTGTTTAGAATATCCAGAAGGGTACACAGAGAGAACGGTCAATGTGTCACTAGAACAAAAATATAGAAATCTCTAGTGGTGGAAGCAAACATTAGAACAAATATTTCAATACCCTATGGAATTAAATGAGAAAAAAAAAAAAAAAAAAAAAAAAACTTGAAACAATTCCATGATTGTTTTTGACTTTTCACCATTACTCCATCCTAATGAGTTTCCAATGTAAATTTAAAGTCTAGCTGAACGGAGTTAAGAAACAGGAGGATGAAACAGGAGTGCTAAAGGGGTCTGCTCTCTTTAACAGAGGAGTTTGTAGCTGTGTTAATTTGGCACATTCCTCTTTTTTTCTTTTGGTGGTGGTTTGTATCTTCCAGTATAGTCTGTGCTGGGATTATGTGCAACATCTGCAGCTTGTTACCTGGTAACTGGAGCCCCTGACAGACATTCACTTAAACCAAAAAAAAGGAGATTACTGTCTTTACTCCCTCTCCACTACTTGAATATTACCCCTGAATATAACCAACCTCTTCACTTAGCCTTTGAAAAAGTTCATGAACTGAAAATAAATAAATTCAGGCAAAATGACCTGGGTTAACTACAGTAGTTTGTTAGTCTTAACAAACCTGGTAATTTTACCTGGAATGAATTAGAGAGCATTTAAATAAGATTTTCTGACTGCAGATTTTGGAGGGATGTAGTCTCAACCAGCTGAGCAATAATGAGCAGTTGAGAATTACAGCCTTTTCTAACATCATAGCTATATCCAGAAAAAGGCAGCTGTCTTCCATCTGAATAATCTCAGCAGTTTAAGAAAGAGTGAATAAAAATTGCAGAATTGCAGGCAATATGAGTATCTTCTCAATATAGTCTCATATTGGTTTCACTTATACCATTAAGAAATAACATACTACTAAGAAGAGGCATATACATGCCATACACTATAAAGAAATTGTATAATCACAAGGATGTGGTGGTAGTGGGGAGAAAAACAAAAACACTAGCGAATATAAGTAGTACTGTGTGAATAGTCACCCAAATGTAAGAGTTTTAATTTTAAACTGATTCCTTCCTTGGGGTGCAATGTGTTTGACTCACCACAGGTATCTATTTCCATTTAGGATTCCAACGTATATACAGTATCCACATGGAGCTATCCAATAACCATGTGGTTGAAGCTTAGGGCTTCAAGTAAAATTCCTTTTTTATATCGCTGTGAAAGTTTAGTTTTTTTGAAAGTGGTTCTCTTAAGTGCTGTTGATTGCCAGTTTACGGTTGTGGTTCAACAGGAATAAGAGATGGCAAGGGCCTGGTGCTGCTATAGCTAATGCAAGTAAGTACATGTGTAAGATTGCCTGCTTTTTGCAGGGAGGCAAATGGGGAGACATTTCCTCACTTGGAGCCCAGCTAGAATAGTTAAAAGTGAGAAGTTTGAATTTAGATGCTTGGAAAAAACTTGCATTAAAACAAACAAACAAACAAACAAACTGTATGATACAAAGTAAATGTCTCCAACAAACACAGTAGAGCAAAGATTTCCACTTTCCCCTGGTTGCATATGTGGAGTCACTGAACCCTGATCTTGGGCTGATTTACATGACTGGAATAGCCAGTTCTGCTTATAATGTGTTTAGCAACAACAGAGAGGGATGAAGTGAAAAGCAAAGGCGAACAAGAGAAGAAATGGTAGGATTCAGTAGCATGTCAATACCAGTTTTAATGTTGGAAAGTACAATGACTGCAATGTTCAGGGACCAAAGAATTTTATAACAAAGAACAGAGAGGGATTCTATTCGAGATTCCTAAATTAAAGCAGAGAACAGATGATTTACTTTTTAATATCTCTATGTAAACAAATGAAAAACTGTGTTACTAAGGAGGATTTCATTTTTGGAGACATATATTAAAGGTCTCACACAGCCAGTAGTCATTAAAGTTCTTGAATATATGCATATATAGTTGGGATCTTTTTTTTTTTTTTTTTTTTTTTCCCACTAAAGGCATCATGCTTAACACAAGCTAGCTCTATTTTGGACCTCATTATATGGATAAAGATGAATTAATTGCTGGATTAGTATCTGGCTGTTGCTTAGAGACTGGTGATTATGACCTGATTATATTGAATATAAGCAGATAAAAGATAGTCCCAACCATTTTTTTTCCTTTTCCTTTTCCTTTTTTTTTTTTTTTTTTCCTTTTACTGGTTGTAAGATGGTCCTGACCACCAGTTCCTAGGAACCCATCAACCTCCAAACTAGTGATCATCTTGTCTTTATGAATTATATATGGAGTTTCAGACGAGCTCAAGTTCCAAATTAAGAAGAATGAAATGAAATGGGAAATGGAAGATGAAAAAAAGAAAAAGAAAAAACAAAAAAAAAGGAAGGAAAAATTCTGAAAAAAAAGGGGGGTTATGAAACTTTTTTTGGGGGGGATTATTTTGTTATTTACTTGATAATTAATGATTTCCTATTTGTAAAGAATACAGTTGTTTTCTAGAAGTTTTATTATGTTAGTAGAAAAAAGACAATAATTAGATAATAAAAATGAAAATATATCAAAAGGGAAAAAAAGAGACAGTAATAAATACTAATTTAAAGTAATTAAGTGTAAAAATTATAAGAAAATACAAAGACAAAGTAAAATTAATGACTGAAATAAAAAATAAAGACTTTATAGGAAACAAATTCTGAGCATAAAGCTGCTTGTAATAACTGTTGAGAAAAGGCAGAGATTTTGTTCTATAGCTGCTGGGAAAAAAAAAAAAAAAAAAAAAATGCACCAGATAGTTTTGACTTACTGTAATTGAAGAAGTCACTATATATCTACATTAAAACCCAAGGCCTTTATAATTGTGCCAAAACAACTAATGGAGTTTGTTGAGCAGATCTCTGAATATTGAATTAGATATTTATTCAGGGATATAATAAAAGAACATTCCCAAAGCCTGGAGAACAGTAATGTTTGCCCAGTATTTCAAAATAAAATACGCATGCGAGCTGACGTGTTGAATGCAGGCCTACTAAGTAAGGAAAACTATCATAGAATCATAGAATTATTTAGGCTGGAAAAGACCTCCAGTATCATGAAGTCCAACTGTTAACATAGCACTGCCAAGTCTGCCATTAAACGAAGTCCCTAAGCACCACATCTACATGTCTTCTGAATACTTCCAGGGATGGTGACTCAACTACTTCCCAGGGCAGCCCATTCCAATGCCTCTCAACCCCTTCAGTGAAGAAATTTTTTGTGCTACCCAACCTAAACCTCCCCTGACACAACTTGAGGCCATTCCCTCTTCTCCTATCACTTGCTGCTTGGGAGAAGACACAGACACAGACACAGACACAGATTTCTAGGTTGGAAGAGACCTCAAGATCATCGAGTCCAACCTCTGACCTAACACTAAGTACTCCACTAAACCATATCACTAAGCTCTACATCTAAACGTCTTTTAAAGACCTCCAGGGATGGTGACTCCACCACCTCCCTGGGCAGCCCGTTCCAATGCTTAATAACCCTTTCGGTAAAGAAGTACTTCCTAACATCCAACCTAAAACTCCCCTGTCGCAACTTTAAGAGAGTGCTCCCTACTCTGCTACAACCTCCTTTGAGATGTAAGGTTATAGAGTGTAGGGTATATAACCCCAGTTCCCTCAACCATTCCTCATATTACTTGTTCTCTACACCCTTCAACAGCTTTGTTGCCTTTCTTTGGATATTCTCCATCACCTCAGTGCCCTTCTTGTAGTGAGGGGCCCAAAACTGCACACAGTATTTGAGGTGTAGCCTTACCAGAGAGGACTAGAGGGGAACACTGAAGTTCACAATATCACTCAAGTTTTGTATTATGAACAAATAAAATACAGAAATGTAGTTCATTTCAGTAAAAAACAATATTCAGTAACACAGATCTTTGAAATAAGATTCCTTATCTAATAAGATGATGATGGGGGCTGTGCTCAGCCCCCCCAGCCTCTCTCAGCCACCCCTTCCTCCTCATGCACAGCCCTGCTCCAGTGGGGGCCCTGCCCTGGGCTGCAGCCCTTCAGGAACACCCTGCTCCCGTGGGGGCTCCCCATGGCCACAGCTCCCTCAGGAAATGTCCCCCTGCTGCGGCGTGGGCCCTCCCCGGGCTGCAGGGTGGAGATCTGCTCCAGCGGGGGCTCTGCAGGGCTGCCGGGGAATCCCTGCTGCCTGTGGGCCTGGAGCCCCTCCTGCCCTCCTCCTCCTGGGGCCTGGGCCCTCTGCTGCTTCTCCCTCACCCTGGGCCTCCTCCTCGGCCTGTGCCCGCTCTGCCCTTTCGGAAATCTGTTTTCCCCGAGGCGCCGCCAGCTTGGTGCTGGGCTCAGCTGGGCCCTGCCATGGGGCTGTTGGAGCCGGCTGGAATTGGCTGGGTCCAGCACAGGGCAGCCCCAGCTTCTGCCTACAAGAGGCAGCCTCCTCGGCCAAGAGTTGTGCACAGACACAACATAGTAGTGGTTCACTGAGCCTTTTTTCAAAAATATACTGTAGCAAAAGTTGCAATTAATTAATCACTGGAAGTTGGGGGCAGACAAATCCAAATTAGAAATCCAGATCTAACCTGTTAACTGAGTGATTAACTGCCAGAATGAAGTGCCTGGTGCTGATTCTCTCTACTGATGTCTTCAAAGCAAGAGTGGATAACTTCCAGCCACACATAAATTATCCAGTAGTCTAACACTTACTGTTACAGTCTGATTTAATTTCCTATACAAAGACAGATTAAATTATTTTTTTCCTGGTTTTGTAATGCCTGAATCTGCAGATAATGAATTTAAATTTCATTTTATTTTTTAAATTTTAGAAAAATAGGGAGGTGAAGCAAAATATTCACCAGGGAATGATAAAAGTAATAAAAGACTGGGAAAGAACTTAAGTACTGTTATAAGCATGCAGGCTGCCTGTCTATCCGTGGCTTTCTCTCATGGTCGTTTCTTGTCTGTGTCCCCATGCTTCTGTGTCTTGTTTTGATAGATGAAAGTTCAAGCAGTGAAACACACTGTCAGACTAAAACCATTTGTCACAGAAAGCTAGCATTGGTCTGCGTATAGATATCGGGTCTGAGTCATGTCTTTTCTTTTGACAAGGATGTCAGTGCTATTTGTCACAGACTTGTTTATCTGCCAGATCAGACTGCCATTTTGCTAGCCTGGGTCAGCGCATAAGAGAAGCAGCTCACCTCCAGTAACTCTGTCAAATTGCCCTGAACATAAAGACGCCAAAGCTGGTGCCTTTGTATTTTTTAACTTAAACGAGACGGACTCATAGACTCATCATAAAATGGCTAGAGTTGGAAGGCACCTTAAAGTTAACCTAGTTCAAACCCCCCTGCCATAGGCAGGGATGCCAGACAGTAAATCAGGTTGTCCCATCTGGACTGGCCTTGAACACCTCCAGGGATGGGCCATCTACAACTTCTCTGGGCAAGCTGTTCCAGTGCCTGACCACCCTCTGAGTAAAGAATTTCCTCCTAATGTCTAATTTAAATCTCCCCTCTTTTAGTTTAAAACCATTCCCCTTTGTCCTATCACTACCCATATAAGAAGTTAAGTCACTCTTCATCTTTTTTTTTTTTTTTTTTTTAAGCCCTCATTAAGTGCTCATTGGCTGCAGTGAGGTCTCCCCAGAGCCTTCTCTTCTTCAGGCTGAACAGCCCCAGCTCTCTCAGCTTTTCTTCATAAGAGAGGTGCTCCAGCCCTCTGATCATCCTTATGGGCCTTCTCTGCACCCACTCTAACAGGTCCACAACTTTCTTACAGTGGGGACCCCAGACCTGGATGCAGTGCTGCAAGTGAGGCATCACAAGGGCAGAGAAGAGGGGAAAAATCACCACCCTTGACCTGCTGGCCACGTCTCTTTGATGAAGCCCAGGTTGCAGTTCGCCGTCTGGGCTTCAAGTGCACACTGCTGGCTCATGTTGAGCTTATCATCCTCCAGAAGCAAGGCCTTCTCTGCAGGGCTTCTCTCAGTGAAGTCTTCTCCCAGTCTGTACTCATGTCTGGGATTGCCCTGACCTAGGTGCAGCACCTTGGTCTTGTTAAACCTCATTAGGTTCACGTGGGACCACTTCTCGTGTTTGTCCAGGTCCTTTTGGATGGCATCCCTTGCTTCTGTTGTATCAACTACACTACTCAGCTTGGTGTCACCTGCAAACTTGTTGTGGGTGCACTTGATCCCACTGTCTATGTCATTGATAAAGTTATTAAACAGTACCGGTCCCAAGACAGACCCCTGAAGGACACCACTTTTTACTGGCCTCCACCTGGACGTATAACTGTTGACCGCATAGAACTGTTGACCTGAACATAGAACTGTAGGCTGCAGCTATCCAGTGAATTCCTTACCCATCAATGATGGGATCAGGAAGAATACTTTGGCAAGTCCTGTGGGGCCATACAGGATGCCAATGCAGTTCACCCGTTAAAAATTCATGGAAGAAATGTACAGATGCATTTAAAATTGTTTTTATTTTTGTTTCAAATAAGAGATATCAGAAACGACCATTTTGTTCTTTCTTGTATTTTTATGTTTTGGCACATCTGGTGATCAAAGCACACTTTGTTTACTGACAGCTCATGCAGTTAAACAGTGGCTTTTGGGGATGGAAAATTGTCCTTGCTTTGATCTTCATGGTAACAGAGAACTGAATTGCAAATGTAACCATGAATGGTTGGATCTTGTCCCATTATTGGATTTACAAACATTAATGCATTTTTTTATTATTATTATCTGAAGATTGAAGGATTTAAGGAAGGATTTATATAGTTCTCTTGTCCTCTGGAATCTTTTACTACATTTCAAACATGAATTACACAGACAAGGGCAGAGGACTTCAGAAACTTACCACAAAGTAAAACTACAAAGGCTGCATTTGAACTGGAAAGGCAGATTGCTATGCTAAAACAAGAAGGGAGTGAGGAAGAGCAGATAAATATTTCAAATCCATCAGACTGTTCTTGGTAAGTGCTATTATCACTGAAGATTAGTTTCATTTGTAGATCTGCTGTAAGTTATACTCATAAGTTCCAAAGTGTACCAAATAATTAACCATTTATATGGCAATAGAGCATGAGGATGAGAAATACTGAGTGAAATGGACAAAATAAAATGGCATTTCCTCCTTCTTACACAAATATTTGTCCATTTTGGTGCTAGATTTGAACTGGAAAGCTAAGTTCTAAATTAAGTATTTTCTTTCTAATATCTTTTCATTTCAGAGTATATCTTTTCATATCTTTTCATATCTTTTCATTTCAGAGTATTTCATTTCAGAGTATTTCATTTCAGAGTATTTTTCCACAGACTTTCAGGCTTCCTCCACTCTCCTCTTTCTTGTGAATGATTAAGTACACATACAAGTAGGAAAGGCCTATTAATAGACCTACATAGAGGTCTATTATTTGAGCTATCTAAAAGATAGCTCAATAGAAGAGATACATAGAAAAGATACCCATTTCATTTTAGCCCAGAATCCTGTTTCTGCGCATTGACAGGAAAGAGATAAGGTAATATCAAAGTATTGATATTTCAGTCCTCTGTTTTACAGTCTTAGTGTTTCCAACAAGACTGAAGGAATAGAATGCAGTTTTGGGGAAATAAAGTCCACACGATCATCCTATAACTCTGAAAGGTCTAAGGATACTTTAATTCAAACTCGGTGAAGTCAGTCAGATTGCATGAGTACAAATGAATGTAGAATTTCCCATAGCCTTTAGGACTTTTCTCAGCTTAACACAACCGAGCCTTTCAAGCTCACAACTTATTCACAACTTAGAGATGCAGGTATCTGCTTAATTTTATTGCAGTCAGATGAATTTATGTTCGGTGATTCTTGCTAAAAAAAATAATATCCTCCCTGATTATTTATATAATTATTCTCTTTCCCAACATATTTCTCTTTCTCCACACCCCTGCAACTGTTAGCTCTTCAGAACACAAATGCAAAATTTATGAACTTCATAATTAGTCTGAGCAAATAACAACATAACCCTTTTCTGATTTAGTATATTAACTGATTAAGTTTAACATATGATTCTCTTACTCTTACTCTAAAAACAAAACAAAACAATCCTCTGCCAATGAGTTTCTTTATGGAGGAGGGAAAAAATAACAAGGAGAGAAAGAAAAAAAAAAGTAAAAATATTTTTTTAGTTATTAAGTTTTGATGGGAAAAAAAAATCAAATGATGCTTTACTTGCATTGAAATGGTCTTGAATGATGTAGAGGAGGAACAAAGGACTTGGGCTGTGTTTATCTCATAGTGATTTGGGCTATTCAGCAATAGAGGGGAATTCCTCTGACCCAGATTTACACCCTCAGTCTGGAGAAATTTCCAAGCACAACATCTTGGAAGAACAACACATTCTAATTAAAAAAAAGTTTCCCTTGAGATGAATAAGCATTTTCTGATGACAGAAAACTGCAGGAAGAAAACATTTTGCTGAAAAGCCCTTCTTAGCAAACATTTGTGCACAGGGCTCAAATAGGTTAAAAATCCTGCTGACATTTCTTGCAGGAAAGGAACATTTCTTGAGGAAAGGAACATGGAAATGCCAAATGGACAAACCAATAAATTTAATGTTCATTATCTCTTTAGTGCTGAGCAGAGCTCTGGGTTGGATATTAGGAAGAACTTTACCGAAAGGGTTGTTAGGCATTGGAATAGGCTGCCCAGGGAAGTGGTTGAGTCACCATCCCTGGAGGTCTTTAAAAGATGTTTAGATGTAGAGCTTAGTGATGTGGTTTAGTGGAGGACTTGTTAGTGTTAGGTCAGAGGTTGGACTCGGTGATCTTGGAGGTCTCTTCCAACCTAGACGATTCTGTGTGATTCTGTGTGAGAGCTTGTTTGAGAACTGAAACTGTAGGGTGGTAACCAAAAGAATAGTAATAGACCTTCAGGACAAAGCCTGATTCTGGAGATCATTGGACAAAGTTTCCTTAAAATTCTGTGTTGAGCCTCATCCAGTTTGGAAGGGAAAAAAAATGCTGTAGTGTGGTGCCTTTTTCATTCACACTGTAAAATCATATTGTGGAATCACACGGTAGTTCCAATTCAAAATTCGAAGTTTCCACACCATAGAAACCAGCATACTGAGTGCACTTGCAGTCAGCCAAAGAAGAGGGGGAAAAATTAAATCAATATATTTTTAGATACTGATGTTGATAACAATATATAACACAATTTAAATGTATTTCACTGGGAAGGACATAGAATCTGCTTTATTTTAATAAACACTTTTTTTTTTTTTTTCTTCACTAGCAGCATAGGTACTCTATTAGAAGACAAAAAGTTCCAGACTTTGTCTGTCATGGACTTTATAACAGATGTACTAAATGGAACTTAATGCATATATTGATTTAGAAAATTAATGGAAAAAGCACTAATAAATGACATAGCAAGTACATATTATTTTTGCAACCTGCATTGTTCAGTTAATTTTTTATCACAACAGCTTTGTAATGAAACACATTTTAAAGAACCCCAGAGTTTCAGGTTTGAAGAATCATTGGCTCAGGAGATGACTTAATTCACCATTACCATGTCCTGGAAGCATAGAACAGGTGACAATGACACTCAGTATGATATGCAAACTCTGTTGAAGGCAGGCACCTGAGTTCCTGTGGAAAGCCATAAAAGTGGCCTTTCTGGAATTACAGTCCAGGAAGCTCAATACACTGTGAAAATCTGTTTTATTCTATTTTGAATTTGATTCTGGAACCAAACTGGAAGAACGTAGAAAATGAAAGCAGGATTTAGGAGGCAGGCATATGGATAGCAAAGTTAGGGAAAGGCTTCAGTCACTGAAAAGAAGAGATGAAGTTGCCTCAAGAGCTTGTCTAATACAGTCCCTTCCTCTCAGGTGGGCCAGCCATACTTAGAACATCGCTGATTTGCTAATCTCAACTGGTGTCAAAAATTTCTGAAAACAAAGCTTCTAGCAGAAGTATTAATAAATTGCAGTCCCAAATTTCTTACTTCAAATTAATAATTTCTTAATTTATTTTATTTTTATTTTATTTTATTTTTCTCGCAATGGAGAGATTTGTATTTTGTTTGTCCTTTCCCTTTTAGAGGATCATCTTCCTCTCTCTTTCTCTCTTTTTTTTTTTTTATCCTGTTTTAAGTATTTTTTTGCTTTTCTCTAAACTCCCCAATACCATAATACACTGAATGACTGCCTCCCTGGTCTTCTCTACAGCATTCCCCTTATTACATTGCAGTTTAAAATGGCATCTCATTGCTGATTAGTAATTATATTTTGATCAGTAATAATGGATACCATGAAAAATCACCTGAAGACTGTGCTAATAGAAATTGCTGCCAAACACGTGACATGACAAATCCTTAATTGTTGTATTTGTCTTCAAGTGATACCTGTGGCAAACAGTTGACTATTGCAGTGAGCAGCCTGGGCTGACAAGGAGTGTGTCTGTGTGATGCAGTGGTCAGTCTGTTCTTTCTGTGTGGGCAGGAGCGTTTCCCTTTCTGTCTGACTTAATGCACCTGTAATGTAATGAACCTATTTAACTGTGAGACTAAGTGTAACTGTCATCAGTTACCAGGTATTGTCAAGTGCTTCAGGCAAGCACTTGTGTCTGACACAAGTCAGACAGACCTATGATCTAATCCCTGGTTATCAGGATCTGCCGTATGTCTGCTCACTGAATACACAGTTGTGGCTCTTCTGTACGATGTTTCACACAGCATCTCAGCCTACTTTTCATCTTATTATCAGATCGACTGTTAGGTGAAATCCCTGTCCTACATTCTTACCTAGTAATTAAAGAAAGACAATTTTCACTGGCAGTTTTCTTATCTGACTATAATATTTAAGTGTGGTATTTAAAGTTTCCAAATAGTCATGTTTACTGAAACATTAGTTTCTTGATATATTGTGAGACATGCAGAAATACACTTTTCCACAATATGGTAGTTGCCATCTAAGGATTAAAAACATCTCTGGTGTAAATTTTAATAAATTCAGCCTGACTTTATCTTGGAACAATTATATCACTTGAGGCCTAGAGAAATTATTTTGTATAGCTTAACAGTGGACAAGTTACCAGAGCCAGGAACATTCATATAAGATAAATTTTAGTCTGATTCAAACCAGTAGATCTAGCAAGAAAGTCCAAGATAATTAAGTTGTTGCACGTCCATATACCAGAAAGACATTGTATTTCATGGCAAATATTGGAGCAGTTTCTCAGACGACCTCAAGAGATAATGGTAACACGCATTTGTAATTCCTGACACTACACATGGTAGTACATTCCTGGTATGAACTGTCACAGGAATTCCAGACAATATTGATTTTGACTGTTAAGGACCTATAGTAGATATCACATATATCATGGGGGAACAAAGCTGATGCAGGGCTTAAGATCTGGTACACAACTAATGTTAAAATCCATGTTGATTAAACTGTGTTTTCAGGTCATAACAGAGTACCTAGGCATGACCATTAATAGAGGAAAGCAACATGAGCATCTGAGAAGGCACAAAGCATTGCGAGACTCTGGATAGAGCAGGTGCAGCTCAGTTTCACATCAAGAATGCTATTTTCATAATCTCTTAGTACAAGTACGGCCAAGTGAAATGGGAATAGTTTTTAAATCATTAACCTTTGTCCACAGATTGGGGCAGGAATAAAAGTGCTTGTGAAGTGGTGCTGTGCTAAGCACTGAAGCCTTTTATGCTCTGCCATGTAAAGCATTTTTGGATTTATACAAGGAGCAGTTAATTCTTCATACTGTTCTGAACCAGAAAGGTGGGGAAATGAAAAGCAGAACAAAGATATTCTTTGCTGTGTTTGTGTGTGGTATTGCCTCCCTGCCAACAGAGAGGATTTATTAGTTAGGACACCGTTCAGAGCAAATATGGATAGGCTCCTTGTAGGTCCAGCTGGGCAAGACCATATAACACTGTTTAGTACCCTATGGACTTTTACAGGTTTCCACGGAGTCAAAGATCTCTGTATTATACTTTTTTTTTTACCCTGTATGAATGTGTTCACATGCAGAAATAAATAACTTTTAATGGCATCATCCTGTGGTTCAGTAACTCACTAAGATTACCCAGCTCCTTTCTGAGCATCTCTGAGCCTCTGGAAATGCTCAGAATTTGCTATATCTGCTGTCTCAGCTGGTCAAACAGTTCTCATGTGGTATTCCTAGACTGTACAGAGCTCTTTGCTGTCATCTTTGCCCAACCATGGTACATCCTGTGTAACCTTCTGTCTGCAGTGATGATAAAATGAATAAATTCTGGGAGGAGGAGTAGAAGAAAGTCAGAGAGGTCACAAAGGACAGACAACACATTAACCGGAGTTGCGCAACACTGGCACTGTAACGTAACAAAGTTAATAAGGTATAAAACCTGACTACTCATTTTATAAGCAAACTCTTCCTGGTAATTAAACCAATAGAGCAGAGAGACTCAATTATGATGATCTGTCGCCATGTATACACAGGTACTGGGGATGCCGGACAGCTTTACACAGCTACAGAAGGCATTTTTGAATTTGGGATCTGATGGTCTTCAATAATAAGCTTATCCATACCACAGCCAAGCTATTCCCCCTGATAGCAGTAAAATCCTTTGTATATATTCAGAAGCATTACAATGCAGTAGAAGACAGGCACTCACATACTGATTGGAAGAGTAAGAAAACCTGAAAAGGAAAAAAAACTGAACTATTTTAAAAGTACTGACACTGCTGTAATTGTTATAGATCTTTTTCATAGACATGAGATAGTATTACATCTGCCCTCATTGAGAGGGCAGAAGAGCTGCCAAACATACTGTATTAAAGCAAAATTTTCTCCAGCGTGAAAGCAATTGTAATCTTTGCTAATATTTGCTTCAGCACTAATGGGAATAGGGAAGCTTTCTTGCAAGAAGACCTAAGATTATGATTATGTCTCTATATTAGGTGAAGGAAATGAACTTGGAAATGCCAAGTACTGTTTATTGTCCCTGTTATAAATGTCTTGGTATCAAATGAGTATACCAAGGATGAATGTTAGTCATAAAAACAAAGTTATTAGGGACTTCTTTGTCCCTACTCAGTAATAGTGACAAAGTCAGGTTATTCAGTCTTAAAAACTGTGTTGGAGTACACCCTACAGCTCCTAAAGTCTCAAGAAAGAAGCAGATGGGTTCAGCTGGCTATAACAAAACAGAAAAATGGATGGTGCGGCAAAGTATGTATTCCTTTTTTTTTTTTTTTCTTTTAATTTATTCCTAAATGTCTGAATCAATATCATTCAATAACTCTTAATGAAGCACAAAATAACAGCAGACGTTTATAACTGTAAAGCATAGCTCAGAAGATTACTTTAAAAATATACTGGATAAGGTGCACTGTCACTTTTGCTGACATAAAAAATGAAGAACAATATGCATTCAAAGTATGAGTGGAGCACCTGTTGTACAGGGACAGGCTGAGAGAACTGGGACTATTTAGCCTGGAAAAGAGAAGACTGAGGGGAAACCTCATTAATGTGTATAAATATCTGAGGGGAGGGTGTCGAGAGGATGGAGCCAGTCTCTTTTCAGTTGTGCCCAGTGACAGAATGAGAGGCAATGGGCACAAACTGAAGCACAGGAGGTTCTGCTCAATATGAGGGGGCACTTCTTTACTGTGAGGGTGACAGAGCACTGGAACAGGTTGCCCAGAGGGGCTGTGGAGTCTCCTTCTCTGGAGATATTCAAAATCCACCTGGATGCGAACCTGCACAGTGTGCTCTAGGTGATCCTGCTCGGCAAGGGTGTTGGACTAGATGATCTTCAGAGGTCCCTTCCAACCTCGGCCATTCCATGAAAAGAACGAAGTGGGTATTTTTGTTTGGTTTTGCTTTTTGTTTATCTTTTTAACCATCTGCATAAGTGTATTGTGGAATTTGTGTCCAAAAGTTACTATATATTACTTCAGAATGGCTTAGACTAATTCATTGAGGGCTAGTCCAACAGAGGCTATTAAGCATATTTAACTCAAGAGTTTCCTAAACTTCTAACTGATGATGAGAGGGACAGCATGGAGGAACAGTTCTTCTTTGTTTCACCTAGTTTTATACTCTTTACTTAACCATCAACTACCCATCTCTTCTAAAGAGAGAGGGCCTTGGTCACAGTTTCAGCATGACCCAGCATAAGAGTTCTTCTGTTTGAAATGAGGAGGCTTCAGTCACAAGTATTTGTGAGTCATTTACATTGTGGCAAACAGTGTATGAAGTACTACACTTAAAATCTTCTCTTGGGTCAAAAGTAACATCTTACATACCAAACTAAGAACTTAGCATAATTAACATTTAGAATCATGGAATCACAGAAGATCCTGAATTGGAAGGAACCTGCAAGGACTGTGGAGTCCAACTCCTGGGTCTATGCAGGACCACACAAAAATCAGACCGTATTTCTAAGACCATTGACCAAATACTTATTGAACTCTGTCAGGCTTGGTGACATGACCACTTCCCTGGGGAGTCTGTTCTAGTGCCCGAGCACCCTTCTTAGTGAAGAACTTTTTTCTAAGTTCTGGCCTGAACCTCCCCTGATGCAGCTTCATGCCTTTCCTGCAAGTACTACTGCTGTCACCACAGAGAAGAGATCAGTGCCTCCTACTCTCCTGTGCCTCATGAGGAAGCTGGAGGCCACTATGAGGTCTCCCCTCTTTCTCTAGGGTGAACAAATCAAGTGACTTCAGTCACTCCCAATACATCTACCCCTCTAGACCCTTCACCATCTTCGTAGCCCTTCTTTGGACACTATCAGTTTTTTGTCTTTCCTATATTGTTGTGCCCAAAACTGCACACAGTACTTAAGGTGAAAAGCAGTCTAAACAAAGCACAGCTGTTTTTATGCTTAAGTTATGATGATACTGAAACTTTCAGTTAATAACACACTTAAGACTGATATACACAAAACCTTCTAGGATCTTTTCCTTTTCTTGTGGTGTTATTCTCACCTCTCCAATGTCCATTTGTGTCCAAAGGTGACCAGCTTCAGTCCTCCTCAGTAGGGCTATTCTCTTTCATTCTTGCAGTAACTCACCTAGCACTTTACTGTTTTCTAATGTTGCATTATGTTTTGTTGTTGTTGTTGTTGTTGTTTTTCTTTTCTGTCACTATCCCCAAAACCTCTTTCACCTGACTCAGTTTTTATTTCTTTACTTGTTTGTTTGTATGTTCTTTTAGTCACCAGTAGCCAGCCACTGTGATTTGTGTGTAGTGCTTCTTGCAAAATACTTGGCTTGCACTCATGTAAAGCCTACATTTTTATTCTTGGGTCATAGGTAGTTCACCCTGCACAAAGTACATACTTGTTTTACTTTATTTATCCATGAAAAATAGGCAATATGCCATACAGCTCCACAAAGTCAAACTAAAGCCTAAAAAAAATTTGGATAACACTAACCTGATGGCTAGACAATTATTGCCATAACAAAAAAAAAGAAGCTAAAACCAGCACAGGCTAAGACAAGTCCAGATAAACCATGCAATCTTGCAAGGTCAGGTCAATGCAAAGCCCATGGCCTTTTGTAAGTAATAGCAAAATAGTATGTAGTAGTCCAAAAATTAAAAAAAGCTTACTCCTAATTGTACTCACTTTTGCCTAGATGTTAAGGAGAATGAAAGGGTGATGGAATTAGTAAAAATTCAGTAAACTTAGACAATAAGAGAACAAGTAGCTTTTCTCTACTTGTTTTCTCCTCAGTAAGTGACTTTGTTTGAATCAATGCAGATATCTTGCTTTTGCAGTTGAACTGCCTATGCTGTTCAAAAATGCATGCCTCTAGAATTGTTTTCACTGTTTTCCAATGAAGCATATTTAAATGACAGCATGGATTCTCCTGTTATGTACATGACAAATCAGGAACTGTTCTGTGATGTCAAGGAAAAAACTGCTGTGAGCAAGTGCTGAAGAATCTGGGTACAGCATTTAAATGTAGTATGTTCAGTGTATTCTCTATTTGTATTTCCTGCTTTCTGTTCACCAAACATTTTATTGTTCTTTAGGATATGGGACATATCTCTCAAGGGTAATGCTTTATTCCTAAAACAGTAAACATATTGACCAGTACTAAGAATCTTGTAAGACAATTTGCACCACATTATCAGGCCATGAATCTCCCTTTCCAAGAATCCATATTACAAAACAGAAGTTTAAACAAAAACATGGCATCGTATTGATTTCTTGGAATATAATATACACAAATGTATGTCTATACACAAAGGCACGTGCACATGCAAACACACAGTGTTGCATAAGAACTATGCAAAAAATTGATGTTTTCTCAGCTGAGCTATCTTTCTATCTTATTTGATAACAGTTCTATCCGTATGAAATATTGATTCTTAATCAATTAAAAAAGTATATGGGTCTCAGATTTCTTTTACAGTCCACAACTTTTTTTTTTTTTTTTAAATATTGTATAATAAAGTAGGATTTCTAACTACATTATATGTAACAATACACGTATACAATTATACAGTGGCAGAATACTTTCTTGAGAAGTGGTTAATAAGTTTCCCTAATCTATTGTATTCGGTAGCATCCATTTAAGCATACATGTGCAGTGAGATAAATAACATTCATGTCTCCTTTGCCTCCTGGGACACAGTGGGAAGATTCTGTGTTTATTATTAGACTTAATTATGACTGTTCTCATAGAACCATAGAATGGTTTGGGTTGGAAGGAATCTTAAAGATCATTTAGTGCTAAATTCCCTGCCATGGGCAGGGACACCTCCCACCAGACAAGGTTGCTCAAAGCCCCATCCAATCTTCCAGTCAGTGGGAACGTCATTGGATTGCCATCATTTCTCAGATATGATGGACAGTGGCTTAGCAACTTCATCTGCCAATTCCTTCAAGACCCATGGATACGTCTCATTAGGTCCCACAGACTCACGCACCTTTAAGTTCCTTACATGGTCTTGAACCTGATATTCTACATTGGTCTGTTATTCATTCTCCCAGTCTCTGCCTTTGACTGCTGGAACTCCGTAAGAAGTGGTTTTCTGTTACAGAAGGAAAGATTCTGCCTTTGACAAAAGTGTTTTGTTTTGTTTTGTATTGTTATGTTTTCAACCATCTGGTTTGGTATTATGCAAATTATCAAGACTGTCACAAGGGAGCATCTGTAGGTATTCTACCTCCTATGACTTTGGTTATCGAAGTTTTATATTTTGATAAGGATACACTACACACATGCTAAAATATATATTTTTCCCCTCAGTTGTTTGTAGTTTTGATTCTTCCATATTTTCCTGCTGCTTGCAATATTTCTGTGACATTTCTTTCCTTCAGAGGACACTACGGTGTTAATTACTAACTGGTGTCTGTAACTTTTACAGGAGTTTTCATGTGACTTGCATATTCTTGCTGAAAATTCAATACATAGCAATGCAGAAAAAGCTAATACTGGAATTCATCAATAATACATTAGGGTAAAAGGACTCAAAAGGGATGATTTAAAAGGATTGACTCTCATTTATAATGCAAGTATTAACAGCTTTTGGACCTACACTAAGACTGAGGTCTTCTTAGCAAGTTAATGTCTGTCATTAGTTTTGAGCTGCGTAATCCACATTATGAAGCAGCTGATTTGAGCAAGAGAACTCATATTTTATTTTTGCAAACAGAAGAACATATTTTTTAGTTTTGAAGAGTCTGTCCATCGTGGTCAATTTTGGAATGCACCATACTTTTTTATTATTATTATTATTTTTTTTTTTTCTTAAAGATGATTTAAACCAGTAATTTGTATTTATTCTCCCTCTCTCCTTTTTCCTCCCTTTCTGCGAAAAGAAGATACTTTTAGAGGAAAAGATGTGGAAGACAAGGCATTTGGAATGTGTGAGACTGGAAATAGAGCATTTTAACAAATTATTCACTCTTTAGGATAGGTCTGCTTAAAATTTCTCCAGGATTATGACCTTCTGTTGATCTAAGATTTGCCTCAAGTGAAATTAAAAGTTGAAAGTTATTTAAATGTTGTTAATTTTCTCTTTCTTTATGGATTATTCCTTAAGCATGTAGCTGTGCAAGAAACCCAAGATGAAACTTGCTTATACTTACTGAAAAGGACCCTCAGAACAGGTTCTTATCTAGATGCAATAATGTTATTTATTTTAAAAACAAACCAAATAAAGTAAGACTAAAAAAAAAAAAAAAAAGGAATGTAATTAAGTTTGAAGTATATTTGCCTTCATTTTTAGAATCTTTATAAGATAATGTACTTTTCTGCCCAGCTGCTCAAAGATTAATGTCAGGTCTCTGAGATTCCCCTGTATGTGAGTACTCTCTTTTGCAGCTTACTTCTTCAGGGGTAAATGATACTTGAAGCAGACTAATACTGCTGTCACGTGCTGTTTCTAATTCAACTAATCTTTCCATTAGATGCAAAGCATGAGAGCAGGTTTCCAAGACTTTTTCACCAAAATATGACACCACCACTTGATCTCTGCTTTCAATTTCCTTACTCGACTATCCCTGATAGCAGTAATTCAATAGGAGTTAATTTTTACGGCAAATTACTGATTATTGGTTATACTCTGCCTAAAAGTTGATGATATCTGGATCTGGTTAAAGACAGCTTTCTCTCCCAAAGCCTCTGATTTTTAAATCTAGAAGCCAGGTTCCTAAAGCATTTAGGCATCCTTGAAAATATTGCCTGTGTTAATCTAATAACAGACAAATGTGTAACAAGTGCAAATGATTATTTCTTAACTAAAACTCAGAATTCTAAACAGTTCACTTTATTAATTTGTAAGTATTTTGGTACCAGATTATCCCTAAGCTCATTGCAAAAGAAAGATATACATCAATTCTGTAGACAGAATAACTGAGTGTCTGCATGAAAGTTCATAAAGATGTAAATGTGTGGTTCAGCAGTTACAGACCAAATTTACATGAATTTCTAATGATGTTATAGTAAATGGTACCCTGTATGGCACAGCTTCCTTGCTTTTAAAGTTCTTAGGAACGAATGGACTTCTGTCTTCCACACAACAGCAAACCATTTCTACTCTGTTGCTTGAACTCACTGGCCGTAGGAATGGCCTGAGCACTCCTGAAACACAACTCCCTTCTTTCACATTAGCCTAATCCATTAGCAAATACCCAGGCAGCATCCTCAAGATAATCCACATGAAGACAAGGACATGCTTCCATACAATCTAAAATTGTAGGATTTTCTACAGTGTGGTTTCATCACAAACTACACAGTTAGAGCAGCTGAAATGTCAGCCTTGTGGATGATCAGCAAACTGATTCTTAAAACCATATATAGGTGTCTTGAGTATGAGTAGCTGGGCTTAAGCAGGAGAAAAATATTCCTGCAGACCTACATAGAATCAATGTCAGCTGTTCCTATGCCATTTGCAGTACAGTAAAAGTAGGCAACTACAGTTCCAATTTTAAATCAAATTAAGTAGCTCCTTTTTACAATCACAATAAAATTCTCTCCAAGTATTTCAGGTACCTGAGTAAGACTCACAATTACACCAACACAAACCTATAATGAGAATGAGTTAGGCTTGTATCCTTTGCAAACATCTTCAGAATGGATTCCATTTAATGTGATTTTCTATTCTCATTACAATCTTTGTCAGGCAAAGGCATCAGAATTTTAATGACCAGTACAGTATGTTTAAAAACTATAAACTCATAATGGACTTACAGAGAATTTAACCTTTTAAATATTCTGGACTCATCTCACTTCCCTCTCCTTATAGAGTTCAGGAGATATCACCAGGACAGAATAAAAATGCTAAAAGCAGAAAGACAGGAATTTTAAAAGGAAAATGAGGGTAACTGAAATGAAGAGCATGTAGCAAAGGATCCAGAAGTCACGGTCCCTGGATATGTGACTTTGGATAAACCTAAGTTAATATTTTCAAAAATCAGTGGAATCCCAAAATCCACAGAAGGCAGTTGGCAAAGTTACCTGGTGTTTCAAAGTCCTAAATATATTGTCAACTCTTCTAGGTAGGAACTGATTACTTATCCAAAGAAGGCAATGGCCCTCTCCAGACTTGTGCTGAGTTAGTGTCCATCATAAACCAACCTACAACAGAAATCCCAGGACCGGGGCCTTGGGTCTTCTATGAAGAAAATCTCTGAGACAATGTTAACTGGAACACACTGCACATTAAGACTGCTATCTTTTTCCTTCAAAATGCCTTCTAAGTGAATCCTGTTTATTTAAAATATAAACATCTATAGGAAAGAAAGAAATGCCAAAATATCAATTTGCAATGAATTAGAAAAATCTGTGTGTAGGAATGCTGACTGGAATTTAGCCAACATTATCCTAATTTACAAGAAAGACATTAAAGAAGGCCCTAGAAATTATAGACCTATTAGTTTAACTTCAACACCTGGAAAAATTATGGAGATTATTCTGGATGCCACTGAAAGGTACTTAGAGGGTAATGTAATCTTCAGGCACAGTCATGTGGGTTCATGAAAGGAAAGTTCAGTCTCACTAATTTGATATCTTTCTATTACTGACTTAGTGGATGAAAGGAAGGAGGTGGATGTAGTTTTTCTGTATCTTAGCAAGGCTTTTGATACTGCCCCTCACCTGTATCCTTCTGGACAAAATGCCCAAATTGAGAGATGAGCAGGTACACAGTGTGCTGGGTACAGTAGGGCTCAACTTATCATGGTATGAAGTAGTGAATGGAGCTATACCTGGCTGATGGCCAGCCCTTAGCGGTGTTCCCCAGAACTCAATTCTAGGGCCAGTGCTGTTCAATATTTTTACCAATGATCTGGGCACAGGAGTTGAATACATCCTTAGTAAATTTGCTGATGATACTAAACTAGGAAGTGCTGTTGAGTCTCTAGAGGGATGAGAGTCTTTGCAGAAGGATCTAGATAGATTGG
Organism: Cygnus atratus; assembly: GCF_013377495.2. Classification (NCBI taxonomy): domain Eukaryota; kingdom Metazoa; phylum Chordata; class Aves; order Anseriformes; family Anatidae; genus Cygnus; species Cygnus atratus. Next base: position 154,280,074 of record NC_066363.1, on the reverse strand, counting down.
AGCATTGGGACACCAGCAACGGCATGAAATTTAACAAGGACAAATGCCAGATTCTGCTGGCAATGCTCTTCGTAATTGCTGTGGTTTAACTCGGCAGGCAGCTCAGCACCACACAGCCATTCACTTCCCCTTCCCCTCCCCCTCAGTGGGATGGGGAAAAAAAAGTAAAAGCTTGTGGGTTGTGATAAAGACAGTTTAAAGGGATAGAAAAGAAAATAATAGTAATAATAATAATAAAGTTTACAAACCAAGTGATGCACAATGCAATTGCTCACCACCCTCTGACCTACGCCCAGCTCATCCCTGTCAATGCCCCCTTCCCTAGTGAGGGATCCCAGCTGCCTGGCTTCCCTGCCTTCTAATTTTAGGCTTTTGGCCCCACTATCCCAGCACTGGAGCAGCCAGGTGACAATGTGCTCACCTGGACGATGACTAAAGTCTTTTTGCATATCTTGTAGCTCACCCTGGGATAGAGATCAGGTAGTTATTGATGCTTTTATGATATCTTCCTCTTCATTTCCTGTTCCTCTGATGGCCCATGCACTTCAGAGTAGCCTGCCTCATCTTATTCTTCCTCCCCTGTCTGAATAGGATTTCCTTTGCTTTCTAAACAACCTGTCTTTCTCATCCACTGTTTCATCTTGCATATAGGGGCAACTGATACTGGCACAGTTTAGTTCTCTGGTCCAGAAAATTAACTCTATCCTAGCTGAAACCAGGACACTAATACACCCCAGGAAGCTGTTGACTTTCTTTGCCACAAGGACCTAGTGATGAATTATAGGCAACTCGTTGTTCACCAGGATCCACAGTTCCTTCTCAGGAGACCTACTTCCCAGCCAGTTGGTGCCCAGCCTGTACTGATGCCTGGGGATATTCTCTGGATCCTCTAGTGCAGGACTTGGCTTTTCTCTTTGTTCAACTTCACAAATTTCCTGTCAGTCCATTTCTCCAGCCTGTCAAGTTCCCTTTGAATGGCAGCACCACCATCTGGTACACAACATACTCCTTCCAATTTTGCATTGTCTGAAATCCAGTCTTTCCTGGAGTACTGTTATCCAGTCTTGTAAATTGCCTTGTAGCTTTGGCAGCACCACTTAGTGATTCTAGAAAATATCAGGATTCCATCCAAAAGTCATTTAAGTGTTGGATTCTTGAAACAACATCTTCAACAACAAGGTGGGATAGCTTGGCTACAATTGAAGAACATGCACCTATCAGTAATTTATGATAATTTAAGGCCAACCTTATTGTTGGCTTTATTGTTCTGACATTTTTCCATACAAGCCAGAGATATTTTGGGTAAAACACATTGATCTTAGCAGTCAGTAGTGTTTGGAAAAGTCCTGTCAGCTTCAGCCTTTCCCCCAGGAAACAATGGGAACTGCATTAATCTTTTCTTACTCTTTCATCTATAAATGTCAAAGGAAGAAAAAGATAACTAGGACACTAAAAGTGTTCTCTTATTCTGTGAAAACTATTTCTTTATTATTCTTGAATCTTGGGTTGTAGTGTTTTCAAATGAAAAGCTAAAGTGTATCTGAGCCCAAATCCTTTGAGTATTCAGAGAAATTGTTAGTAGTGAAACTGCATTTATTCACCCATTTAGTTATAGCTTGCAGGATCCAGTGTAGTCTTAGACTTCACATTAACAGATTACCCTTATTGAGTAACGTGTTTAAGAATATTTTTAACTAAAGCAAAAAATGCAAATTCCCCATCAAGCACTTTAAATGAAACAAGCACATACACATACTGTGTAGTGCTCTTTTGAGTTGTGGTCAGAATGTTTGTTTATATAAATTACCAAGAACCCAACCCATCTTCTATGTGGCAAATATTGAGTGTGTTTCCACTGATTTCAAGTGGAGCAAGTTTGAAAAAAAATATCTGCTGTAATGAAAAGAGAACTCTTGGTCTTGGATATTTCTATGTTCCTCATTGATTTTGAACATCGTTCTAAATTTTCAGACAAAAATACAAATAGTTGTTTTCACTGTTCAGAAGATGCTACCCCTTCTTTTGGCTACAGTTTTCATCTGTAACTGTTTAAAAATGATTGACATTAACAAAACAACTCCTGATTTACATCCCATGTAATTGCCAAACTATTTTTGATAATTTTATCTCTTTTTAATATATTCTGTGCTTAGCTAATGAAAATAGCTTGATTAACCTGGTCTTAACCAGAATCCACTATACTTGAGAAATGATACTGCACTTTTTATAACTTTTTAATGACTGATAATATGCAAAGATAGTTTGAGCTATAGACAATGAGTTGTATTAGGCTTACATGGCAAGGTTTTGGCAGTAGGTGGACTTCTTTGAAAAGAGTCCAGAAGCTGCCCCAAGTTACATAAGAAGCACTTCCAGACAGCTCCAAAAGGAACCAATCCCTGGCCAATGCCAAGCCAATGATTGTTCTTAATTGCACCTATGTGAAAGCATATTGAAGAAAGGAAAAATCTGCTGCACAACAGAATCTGGGAGTGAGGAGTGAGAAAACGTATTGAGAAACAATGCTGCAGACACCCAGGTCAGTGAAGGATGGGAGAAGGTGCTCCATTTTGACCATGCAGAGACACTGCAGGAGCAGACTTTTGGCTGGACCTGCATCCCATGGAGAGGAGCTCTCAGTGGAGCAGAAGGTCTTGCAGGAGCTTCCACCCGTGGGGGGACTCATGCTGGAGCATTCCATTCCTGAAGGATGGACCCCACGGTACAGACCCATACTGCTGCAATTCTTAAAGAGCTGCTGCCTGTGGGAAGCTCGCATAGGATCACTTTGGGAAGGATGGCATCCCGTGGGAGGGACCCCACATTAGAACAGGGGAAGAGAGTGAGCATGAAGGAGTGGCAGATGGTGAAGCATTATGGACTGACCACAACCCCCATTCCCCATTTCTTCTGTGCCATTCAGGGGAAGGAGGTAGAGAAGGGTGGATGGTAAAGTTGTTTTTAGTTTGTTTGCAGTTCTCACTGCTCACTTGTATTATCAATAGGCAATAAATTTCATTAATCTTCCCTATGCACAGTCTGTTTTGCTTGTGGCAATAACTAGTGATATCTCCCTGTCCTTATCTCAACCTTTCAGCCCTTTTTCATTGTATTTTCTCACCCTGTTCCTTTGAGGACGAGGAGTGAGAGTGGTTGTGGCGGAGTGTAGCTAGCCATAAGTGTGAAACCGCCACAGGAGTATGAACTATCTTTACTAGTATTCAATTAGACATTAAAAGCATATTGTATAGAAACTACCAGTACTGGTAAGAGGCCAAAGCGGAAAAAGGTTGCAAATAAAGTTTTAAACCCATTTCATATAGTCTTTCATGTAAGCTTGAAGAGATACTAACTGAAAAACAATCTTCTACCGTTGAACAAGTAATTATATTTGAGTAAAGACTATGGGTAACCAATAAAGCAAAAGCAAAAATCTGCAGGCACATTCTTCTTGCCTTCAAATGCAAATCAAAAAATACAATTTTTGCAAAAGCTATGAAATTTCAATTTTAAGTATGAAACTTCAGGTTGCCTTATAGTTAAAATTGTGGGATCTGCACTGTGTGCACATCCAGTCCACTTCCATCATTAATCCTGGTGGCCCAGGAAACACTCAGCTTGTCTTCCTTGTCAAAAATTCATTGTCTTCTCAGCATGAATAAAGCAAACTGGTTTGACACAATAAACTGACTTGTAACAAGGTGGTCAACTAACCTTCCAGCCCCCTTCACAACAATGCATTTGTTTCAGGAACTTGCAAGGTGGGAATTTCAGAAAATCCCAAAGACTCTCCCAGGCATCTTATTTTGTGCCTAGGTCAATTTTTGTACTTAAACATGTTGGTTAATGTCCTAAGCTGGCTGTTCCACAGACTTGATTATTCAGCTTAATTATTGTTGCATATTGTTCAGTAACTGCAGCTTCTAACAATTTAGTTTTCCAAATAAAATAACTCCAGATGACTTACAGAGAGAGAAGTGATCAATGGATATAATTTTTCTTAATGGGTCGTAAACCTCATGTAATGTGGTGAACAAAATGAGCAAACATAAGGTAGGGTAGACAGCACTTCGCTAAGGGCAAATTTGGTTTTGATACATATATTATTTTGTTGTTGTGGTTGTGGTTGTTGTTGGTTTTGTTTGTTTGTGTTTTTCAGTTTATACTCCCTTCTCTTAGTATAATATCTAACAGTTGTATCTTACCATAAGCATCAAGGTAAGAAAATTATCTTCTTTCATTATTTAGTTGTGGAATTGAAATAACAAGTAAATTCCCAATCCTCAGAAGTATTCAAATATTGTAATAACCCAGTATTTAAGGATGCCAATAAGAAAGCGCCAGTCCTCATATATGCAATCAATACCTCTAAATCAGGATTTGAAACCAAAGTTAAAATCTTGCCTGTAGAGAAGTTAGTATAAATTTGCATTGATTTCATTAGAGCAAGCACTACAGCTGTAATATTTCCTTTTGTTGTCTCAGCTTCTTTTCATTAACTGGATTACATTTGTTTAAAAATAGATAGCTGCATACAAATAACTTCTGTTGATTAAATACTAATAAACTCCAGAAATGCAGGTTGGGATTTATATTACCTAACTTAAGCCATCTAAAAGTCAAATCTAAGCTAATCATCTAGGCTTATTCTATAGTCCACAGAGTCTGAAGAGTGGTTCTCTTTTAAAAATTAGCATTCATTGTACAATGCATAAATGTCTCCTTTGAGGTACCCATTTCAATCAGTTATAGAACAACCTTAGCTTATACTGTATGCCTAACTATAAAATAAATTTATTTGGGGCTGACAGGGCAACTGTTGATTTTAAAAGAATTGTGGATGCTAATGTCAACATCAGCAAAACTCAGCAGTTTAACTGAAGAACAGCTGGTACTAGACTGATGAGCAGGATGATTGCAATTCATCAAAGGACTAATGAAGATCTACATGAGACACCCCTGGTACTTTCTGGAAGAGAATATGAAAAACAGGAAATAGCTAAATATAGCATTTCAAAATACGCAACATGAACAGAGTGCTGCAAATGACTGAAATCTGTGTGAAAGCTCATTGTGTAGCCAAAATTGCCAATTAAAAGGGATACGACTGATATACGATAGAATATGACAGCTAAGAGCAGGATATATTAAATGATACAGGGAAGGGATTGAATGTTTCTAAAGGTGGAACATAGAAAAAATCTTTTAATTTAAGCTGTGATGCAGCTGAACCTTATAGCTGTTTGGCCACCTGTACAAGGAATCATACTAGCTTGATATTGCAATGTATAAAGAAACCATGTGTCCATTCATGTGTTTGTCGGAGTCTGGTACCAGATGATGAGGGATAAAAAAATGATGTTGATGAAGTTACGTAAGACCAGTGAGTTAGCAGATGCTCTTTAAAGCTCCAGAAGTTCATTTTCTCTGTAGCACATCTGGAGAGCCCAAATTCCCTGCTAACCTCAATAGTGAGACACAGGGAAACTCTGGAAGGAATAGCCAGCACTAGTTATTTTCTTCTGAAGACAAAACCCATGACAAAGCTGAAAGTGTGATTAGATACAAATAATATCTTTAAAGCATCTTGTGACAGACTGTTCTAAACAGATCAATAGTCACTCAGTCTCCCTTTTAAAAAAAAGATTATAAAGTACTTCCTATAGCAAAAGGGTAGGAATAAGTATATGTCATGAAAAAAGATTTCCATTGGTAGTGTCTTCCTTGCCAAAAAGCAATAATTATATTTATTGAAAGTGAGTCTGAAATTGCATTCTCTTACTCCTCCAGTCCTTCTAAGAAGCTAAAATTTGCTAAGCCAAATACAGTTATTTAAAATTGCAATTCTAAAACTGGCCTACTGTGCTGGGTTAACCCTGGAAAATAGCAAAGCATCCAACCAGCTGCTCTCTTATTCTCCCTTTTCAGCAGGACAGGGAAAGGAAATAGGATGGAAAAGTCCATGGGTTTAAGATAAAGGCAAGGACATAACTTACAAAGTATCATTATAGGCAAAACAGACTCAATTCGGGGAAAAGCAATTTAATGTAGAACTGATAGTGACAAAGAAAAAAAAAAAAAAAAGTAAAATGATACTTTCACCTCAACCCCTTTCCCAGGTCTAATGCCACCCTTTGCTCCTGACTGCTCTCCCCTAAGTGGTGCAGGGGATGGGATGGTGGCTGCTCTCAGCCCCCCCAGCCCCTCTCGGCCACCACTTCCTCCTCACCCGTGGCCCTGCTCCAGCGGGAGCCCTGCCCCGGGCTGCAGCCCTTCAGGAACACCCTGCTCCCGCGGGGGCTCCCCACGGCCGCAGCTCCCTCAGGAAATGTCCCCCTGCTGCGGCGTGAGCCCTTCCCGGGCTGCACAGGTGGAGATCTGCTCCAGTGGGGGCTCTGCAGGGCTGCCGGGGAATCCCTGCTGCCTGTGGGCCTGGAGCCCCTCCTGCCCTCCTCCTCCTGGGGCCTGGGCCCTCTGCTGCTTCTCCCTCACCCTGGGCCTCCTCCTCGGCCTGTGCCCACTCTGCCCTTTTGGAAATCTGTTTTCCCCGAGTGCTGGCACCGCCAGCTTGGGGCTGGACTCAGCTGGCCCCTGCCATGGGGCTGTTGGAGCCTGCTGGAACTGACTGAAACAGGCTGGGTCCAGCACAGGGCAGACACGGACGCTGCCCACAGAGGCCCTGCGGCCCCTGCCAGCACCTGGGCATGGACACCCAGTACAGCTGTTCTTCAGGTTTCTCCTGACCATACTCCCTCCTTAAGCAGACATGTTTTTGCTGCTCCCAGATCCTGGGTTGGATCTCAGAACATCATCAACTCACGCAGGGTCTGTCTAAACCAGTCCTGCCAGCTGCCTCCACAGTGGTGGAAAACATGAAAAAAAGCACCAGAGCGTGTAGGACAGGGTGTTTTGAGTGGCCCACCTCATATCATATATGCTGATTTTCATTAGACCAAATTTGCTGTCATTTTTTTTGTCAGTTATTTGCAAAATGTTCTTCATCAGCTAAGAATGCACAAAGCCTTCCTGTGGGGGAAAATAAATAAATAAATAAGTAAATAAATAAGTAAAATAAAATCATTTCCACCTATTCCATTTTGCCTCTTATTCATCCAGCATCTGTGTAAAGCATAGGATGATTAGTTTTGTGTTTGTTTTACTGTTTTCAGGGGTGTCCTCTCACCGGAAATATTATAGACTATTTCTAAATCCATTTGTCTTTCCACTGCCAAATGCACAGAGGGAAGGTATTTTGTTTCAGCACAAAGGCCAAAAAATCAGATCTGAGTTCCTTTTTATCTCTTCCTTCTCGTAGACATATGATGGAAAAATGGAAATTATTCCCCTAGAGGTTTAGATGTAAAACACAACAACTTGCTGCAGCTGCAGGTATTGGGTACCTCAGGTGGAGCTGATCAACCAAATAAGTTTGAGGCTTTTGGTTTGTGTGTTTTTCGTTTGGTTGGTTGATTGTTTTTTTTTCCCCTTGTAACTACATCAGCAGCCCTTTTGTCCAGGAATTCTTAAAGTAGGGAGACATGTATTTGAACTACACCACAAAGATAATTGTGGTGTACTTCCTATGTCCGTAGCCATGTTTTTAATTGTCCCCAAGGTCCTGCTGCAAAGTATGTAGTCTTTTTTTTATTAATAAAAGGTCACCTAAAGTGAAAAAGACTTTATGCATCTAAAAAATGCATGTCAGGCACCTTGCAATTCATCATGGTGCGTATTTAAAAGAATTCTATACCTGGAGTAGACATTGAAGTCTCGGTGCAGTTATCATTTGGTAGTACTGGATGGCATAAGGCTTGAAAGAGGCCAGACTAGAATAACCATTATAATCTGTTCTGTTATTAGAATCAGTGAAATGGTGTATAAATGCAGTGAACATCTGTGAGCAAACCTTTTACACTTTCTATTTGTTTGTAGAGATATATTTTCAATAATTTAATATAGAAAATTTCATTGCAGCTTGCATACATTGTAAAAGACTAACTTAACAGTATTTCTTAGCAATAGTAGTATTTCTTTAGCAATAATAGATTTAACAAGTACCATTTAAAGAACCCAGGCCTGGAAAGTCCAGACCTCATAGGACTGATGCCATCTAGTGGGTGGCATCCCTGCCAGTTGTTTATGGTACCATTTAGCTCTTGGTCTTACGCATGATCACAATGGGGACTCCAAGGTCTTTGTGCTTTGTGATCCTGAGGAAACTCAAGGATAAGCACTGAGCCTATCTAGCCTGGCAGGAGGTTTTAAGAACTGAAATTACTTTGTATCCTCAGAAGATTTGCAAAAGAAAAGTTAAGGCATTTCACATTGTGCCATCCACAGCGTCATTACATGACTCTCAGCAAAATAGAATTGATAGGGATCTCCCAGAGCTGACAAGCATTCCCCTGCTAGTTTTTAAATGAATATGCCACCTTTTGTGAGCATATCACTTATTTCCGATACAAAACAATGACATAACAATAGCAAAACCTCATACTAATTTATGAGGGGAAAAAAAAAAACAAATATATGAATAGCCGGGAAAAGAATTCCTAAAAAATTTGCTACTCAATTATCTCGTTTGTCCACTAACCAACCCAGTAAACCTATTAAAAGCCTTCCTACTTTCTTTCCAGACAGCTGTTTTGTACCAGGAGTCTGCTAGACTGGCCAGGGAACAGAAAGAAAGAAAAAAAAACAAGGGGGGGGGGGGGGGGAAGTTTTACACAGCTGCTACCACTCTCCACCAATCTAAATGGAAATCTGACTACTCAGATTCCATTTCAGCAATAAATGAATTTTTCCTCCTTGTTACTGAAATTTGAATATTAAGTTAATGTTTCTTCTGCATTGACACGCTGAAGGAATCACAGTGATATTAAAAGTGAGAGGGAAGAGCAATAAAATGCCTTGACTTTAAACATTTTGTTCCTCACAACCCACAATCTCACTTTGATGTCACTCACTTTTCGCTATTTTTTTTTCTTGTGTATTTTGTTAAATGCTATATCCTCTTTATTAAATGCCATTCAAAGTCTGCCTAAAATCAAGTGACTAGAACGTGAACAATTTTATTCAAGAAAAATTATATTCAGAAAATATAAATATATTTTTTTTCTCAGCCAATGTTCCCAAAATCAAACCACTTTTTTTGATTGGATTTCACATAAAAGTTGAAGGTCAATCTCAAGCCTGCAAAATTACAGCTAATGTCCTAGACTTGACATAATAGTAGTTTCAGACCAGCACATGAACAGCCTAGGTAACACGGTAGATGGTTTGTTACCATCAAAGATGATTAGCAGAGAGAAATCTTAGACCTGCCTATGTCATTTGACATATCTGTCACATTTTCAAGGGAATGTTTTAATATTAGGTACATCCTAATAACATGATGGAAAATGATACCAAAGATCAACTATCTCTCTAGTCCTGTATGGCATTTTAATGCAGTTGTAAAATGGTATAGACTTGTGTGCTAACAACCTTTCACCATACATACATACATATATATATATACGCACCATTTCAGTACACATGGCATAACACTTGAAAAACAGGTCCAAGTCTGAGATGAAAAACATTTTTGAAATTAAAGCCAAAGAGTTCAGTGATGATCCTGATGAGCAAAGGAAAGCACTTTAAAAGGTTGCTGCTACGAAACAGCTGCTGTCTGAAGCATACATATCTATCATTGAGTAACACAGTCAATATTTTATTACTGATTCTGGATTTCTTACCTATTTTACAGTCTTACAAACCCACACATCTGAATGATACCTTCTTTTTTTTTAACAGCTGAGCAAAGCTACTTAACAATACTCTAGAAATGACTGTGATAGTCATGATTTTTTTACTTTTTGGTCAGGTTTCATCCATAAAATATAGCTTAGAATTAAACCATTAATTGTAAATACTGTCTGCATTAGATCTTGAGTTTCCAGGAGACACAACATACATAAACATATTATCTGTTTTAATCACTGTTTGTCATTGAACACCAAGTCAAATTCAGAATCTTGAGTTTTATTTACAGTTATGAAGGCAGGGAGTATGTATTTCACTTTTCTAACCCCAAAATTTGCATTGTAAATCTGTGCATATGCTTTAAGTATCTTTATAGCAAAGGAGAGGAATGTAGACTTTTAGAAAACAAAAGTGAGAATGTGAGCAACAGCTCTGATCCATTGGCACCACTGAACATTCTATATAAGTATTACATTCATGGGATTATTTTCAGGGATTATTCTGTGACTGTACAATGTTATCCCCTTAAAGGAGACCATCACAATGAGCCTCTCCATTGCTTGTTGCACTTCTTTGACCTGTCTTTACTTTTATGAACAAATAGAAAAAAGTGGGGAAAAAATACAAACAAAACCCTTCAGTGCATACACAATTCTCTCCCCTGGGAGAGAGGAGAGAAAGAAAATGAGCTACAGTTGACACATTAGTCACTTTATATGATCTGCTAGTGGAAGATACTCCAATATTGTGGGTGATGAGGGCTGCATAAGAATTTATGTAGTAGAATGGAAACTGCTGACTTACAATGGGCAAAGAAAAGAGATTCTGAATAAGACTAGATTTATTTTATCAACTACAGAGCAGTCAAAGCTGTTTAAATGAAGATAAATGAAGAGCTCTATCATCTTACTTTGTAGACTTATTTAACCAACAGACTGTCTGCTCTATGATTTGTGATGGCTTTACACATTAGAAACTAACTGAGATATATCATGACTGTCAAATCCTGGTATTCCTGTGGGTTTCACAATACAGTACAATAGAACCACTTTCATTATCTTTGTGTTAAAGATAATGGATAATAAACCATCTTACAGTACCCAAAGGAAAGCCTCTTGGAGCAGAGAAACACTCTTAATACCCAGAACATCTTTTAAATCTTTTTAAAAAAATAAAAATTAAAGTATTTGAATCAAAAGGAAGATGGCTATTTTTTAAAAAAAAAGCTATATGTGCTTCTGTGTGTTTGTGTGCTTGTGTGTCTGTTATGACTGCTTAAACTACCCTGTAACAGCAACTGTGCAGTTATTCTAACTACAGCACTTAATTATAAGTAGTTGATAGAGTCTAATGGCTTGGATTTCCAAAATTTCACTGACCAATTCCAACTGTCAGCAACATCAACTCATTTGCTACTCCTGCCATTTGAGCTCTACCTCACTTGGCATGAAATGTCCTTCTATCTTTCTTTTTCCTGGTGCTGGACTGTTACCGCTCTTTTTCACTTTCTCCACCGTCATTGCCATCTCTTTCCCACAATCTCACACACCTCCCTATAACTCCTAAAAAAAAATCTTTCACTGGAATTTCCTAACTCTATTCAAAATGAGCAGAAATTAATCAAATTTTGTATCCCTACGAAACAGAGTATACAAAGCAATATCTATGGGATAGGGCGACACTATTCAATTTTGACACATCTTTTCAATTTGCTGATCATTGAAAAACAGGATTTTCTCAGATCTTGACATAACCTACAGGTGGCTGTGCAGACAGAGGCTACCCTCGCATAAGCCCTGTGTCATTTTGCGAGTCACATGTGGAAACCTTAGACACTTTAGGCAACCAAAGTGGCACTAGATGACTATGTTTCTTTGTAGACATCATTTTATCTCATTTTCTTCTCATTTTTCTATCATATCCCTTCTATTGTGAAGTGACTTCTTCATACTCAAGCTAAGAAAAATATTGTTGTTGATATTTTTATCTGCCTGAGATGCATCAATAATTTCAGATTTCCTAGCTACCATTCAATATTCACTGGCAGCTCTTTAAAAGAGAACTTATTTTATTAACATTGCATCATGCTTTTTCTTCCTACTGCATTCATTAATTTTATAATTTATAGTGGTTGTATTGGTAGTACACAAGATATGACAGGCAAAGTTTGTAGAAGAAATGCTATTTTTAGTTACATTAATCCACAAAGTGGGGGTGCGCAGACTCCAAAGAGCACAGGGGCTTCACAAAAACTTCTTCAGGTCACCAGAAGGAACAGCAGTTCTCAAGTCCAAGAATAAACACAGGATAAAACCTACAGGTTTTATTTATGTCAACTCATAGAAAACTTGAGGGAAGATGTTATCCATTACTTATACAACATATGGAGCTGTAACCAGATTATTCCTTAGTCTCACTTGAAAACTTAGAGACAGTGCCTAGCACTTTATTTTTCAGTTGCTTCTTTAACAGGAGTTAAACAAGTGGAAGAAAACTGTGCAGTGCTATTAAATCAGTCCTTCTATCACACCAATGACTTTCAGAATTTATAATCTGTAAGTTTTGCTTCTTCGGGTGATAAAGACCTAAAAAGAAAGTTTAATGTTTCTTAGAATGAAGAGGTGGATGTTAAAGATGTATTTTGGGTGTTTTTTTTTTTCTTTTTTTTTTCTTCCACCAAGAAAGAGATGTTCATGTTCTTCATTAGCTGTATGTCTGAAGCTCTTCCAGATAATTTTTTTACTTGGTCTTTCTGTGGTGGTTTTACTCAGCTGGGCAGCCAATCTCCACCACAACCACTCTCTCACTTCCTCTCCTCAAAGGAAAAGGTGGAGAAAACACGATGGAAAAGGTCCAAATGTTGAGATAAGGACAGAGAGATCACTCAACAATTATTGTCATGGGCAAAACAGACTCAGCATAGGGAGATTAGAAAAATGTATTACCTATTACTGACAACCTAGAGAAGTAAGTAAGAAAGAAAAACTAAAAACACCTTTCCCCTCTCCATCCTCTTCCACTTCTTCCCCCTGAGTGGTGCAGGGGAACGTCTGAAACTGGCCCTTACCTGACATGGGGCAGCTTCTGGACTCTTCTCACAGAGACCAACCCTGCGGCCCTCTGCTACCAAAACCTTGCCATGTAAACCCAATACACTTACATATATATGCAAATAATTTCTGATTTTATGTTCTGATATCAGTTTGAGGAGCTCAAATGTGCTTGGTGCAGGAGGAAGTAGCCCTTTCTGCAGACTGTTTAGTTTACTATTTCAACTGATAGAAAACAGAACCAAACCCAAACAAGCAAATAAAGAAACAAAACTTGGTATGTTTTCCTTCCACTTACCTGTGCTTAAATATCTTATATAAAGCTGCAATCTCTCTTGGGAATGGGCATTTTAAATGCTTGCAAGTTGCCTAGCTCAATTTGAGCTTATAGTTATTGCCATAATGATAATAAACTCAATTCATGTGCACGATAGTTGGTTCACTCCAGTATGTGTCCCTTGTATTTAATAAATATTAAACTGTCTACTGTGTAATAATTAATCACCTTTGCATTCCTTATAAATGTCCTTCTGTTAAGGTTGCATGGCTGTTTTATATGTACACTAAATCTTTTCCAAAAAGAAAGCTATGGCAGACAGTGCCTCTATCTCCAGGGTAATCCAGTCATACAGTATATATTTGTTCAGAGTTTACAGTTAATTGCTTGACAGTGAGAAGGGAAAGAATTTGAGGCATTCAGAAAAAAAAAAAAAAAGCAAACAATAGCTCAAACAGGATTAGAAATGCTGTTGAAAAGATTATCTTTAGGACATTATCAGGTTGTAATTAGACCTTTACCACTGACACCAAAGACCTCAACTCTAGGCTCAGTTGTAGTTCTGACCTGCTGTGTGGCATTTCCTTTCAGTCCTTTGTGGCTCTGTGTCACTGGATCCACCAGGATGATAAGGTTACTTTTAGGTTCATGGAATATATAGCGGCTATGGACATACACTCGTTCTAGAATTGCATTGTGGAATTCAATAGTGTTTGGAAACTATAGAAGATCTACACAGAGGACTGCAAATATTTTAAAGCTTAGAAGAAACATCTCTTTTAAATGCATAGCACTTCATAAAATACGTAGACAAAAAACTTTCTCTAGACACAGTCTTAGTTCCTAAAGAAAAAATTGTTAAAGCCAGCAAGCAAAGTGAGGAGTCAACTAAAATAGATTATAGGAATTTGAAAGAAGAAATATACATTTATATACATTTCTTCTGGGTTTACAGAATTGGTGGATAGGGGAACAGAAACTGACATCAACTACCTGGACTTGTGCAAAGTGTTTGACACTGTCCCCAGTGATATCCTTGTCTCTGAATTGGAGAGACAAGGGTTTGACAGATGGACCACTTACTGGGTTAGGAATTGGCTGGATGGTCACACTCAAAGAGTTGTGCTCAATATCCAGGTGGAGATCAGTAATGAGTGGTGTTCCTCAGGAGTCAGTACTGGGAATGGTGCTGCTTAACATCTTTGTCAGTGACATGGACAGTGAAGTTGAGTGCCCCCTCAGCAAATTTACAGATGACACCAAGCTGTGTGCTGCTATCTACACTCTGGAGGGAAGGAATGCCATCCAGAGGGACCTTGATATGCCTGAGAAGTGGGCCTGTGAGAAACTCATGAAGTTCAACAAGGCCAAATGCAAGGTCCTGAACCTGGGCCAGGGCAATCCCAAGCAAAAATACAGGCTGGGCAGAGAATGGATTGAGAGCAGCCCTGATGAGAAGGACCTGGGGGTGTTGGTTGATGAGAAACTCAACATGAGCCAGCAATGTGTGCTTGCAGCCCAGAAAGCCAACCATATCCTGGGCTGTATCAAAAGAAGTGCGGCCAGCAGGTCAAGGGAGGTGATTTTCCCCCTCTGCTCTGTTTTTATGTGACTCCACCTGGAGTACTGTATTCACATCTGGGGCCCCCAACACAAAAAGGAAGTATTAGAATAAGTTCAGAGGAGGGCCATGATCAAAGGGCCGGAGCACCTCTCCCGTGAAAACAGGCTGAGGGAGCTGGGATTGTTCAGCTTGCAGAAGAGAAGGCTCTGCAGAGACCTCCTAGTCTCTGCAAGTACCTCCTAGTGTCCTTCAAGTACCTAAAGGGGGCCTACAAGAAGGCTGGAGAGGGACTCTTTGTCAGGGAGTGTAGTGATAAGACAAGGAATAATGGCTTTAAAATAAAAGAGAGTAGGCTTATATTAGATATAATGATATTTATATATGTGTTGTATAGGTGTGCTGTGTGCATGTGCCTACTGGAATGTTCAGCCTCACTACTGTTTGGAGCTGTGGCCATGGAGCAGTGACTGTCTTGCTTCTATCAGCTACTGGGTTCAGCAATGTCTAGCAAACACCAGGAAAGAAGCAAGTATCTATCTACACGTGCAAGGTGGTATTCAATTTGGTGATAATCTACGAAGTGTGAGTGTCTTCATGTGAGCTAAACATTGAAGGTCTCATTTCAGGTCAAAGGAGGTGGGGAGCAGAATTCTGTCACCTAGTGTTATTTCAGAAGCAGGGGTGTATCCTCCTGTCCTGTTCCAGCAGGACATATGTTTCCCATATACCCACACATCTTGCGCATCTACCATATCTGAAACCATTATTGTCTGAAATGGTTCTTTCTTCTATGCTTAGGAATGTGAGTACAGTATATATTCAGTACTAGCACACAAAAATCTAGGCAATATTCAGTTTCCTAAAATGTGCCAATGTCAGGTGCCAATGTCAGGCAGCATTTTATGTGTTTTTGGGTATTCCAGGTAGCCTCCAATGGTTGCTCCAATAAATCACAGATCTGCAAGCCTCTGATATCTCAGACATACTCTAGACACTGATCTTAGTACTTGTAGAGTTTAACTACAGAAAACTTGGTCTTCTAAATGTGGATTTCACTTAGGCAATGTTGAACACTTCCCTTTGGAAAGTAGTTTGGGAATCTATTCACCTTTCAACCTTGCACTGCATTCAGAATGTGCAATTCAGTGAAAAAAAAAAAAAAAAAAAAAAAAAGCCTTGCTATGCGTTCTGAAGTAGTCTGCAATGGTCTGCAATGGTTTCTGAAAGAATATCTTTCCAGTGACTAGGAAAAAGTTAGTGGTGGTGTAACACCAGTAAGTAACTAAACACCACCAGACAGTCTCACTCCCCCTCCTTAGAAGGACAGAGGGAGAAAATAGAATGAAAAGAAGCTTGTGGTTTGAGATAAGGACAGGGAGACCTCTCACCAATTACCTTCACAGGCAAAACAGACTGTGCATAGGGAAGATTAATGTAATTTATTGTCAACTGACAATAGTAGAGAGCAGTGAGAACTAAAAGCAAACTAAAGACAACTTCACCATCCACCTTCCTCTAATTCCTTCTCCTGAGCGACACAGAGGAAATGGGGAATGGGGACTGTAGTCAGTCCATAATATTTTGTCATCTGCTGCTCCTTCATCTTCTCTCTCTTCCCCTGTTCCAATGTGGGGTCCCTTCCATGGGATGTGGCCCTTCGCATAGTGATCCTGTGTGGGTTTCCCACAGACAGTAGTTCTTCAAGAAGCGCTGCGATATGGGTCTGTAGTATGAGGTCCATCCTTCAGGAATTGAATACTCTAAAAAGGATCCTTCTTTGGCTGCAGCTGTCACCAGATCACCTGCTCCCTTCCACAGGCTGCGGCTCCAACCTGGAATCTGATCCTGTGGGGGCTGCAGCCTCCTTCAGGCCACATCTACCTGCTCCACCATGGGCTCCTCCGTGGGCTTCAGTGTGGAGATCTGCTCCACAGTGGTACACTATGGTCTTCATGCAGACAGCCTGCTCCTCTCCATGGACTGTAGGGGAACTTCTGTTCTGGAACCTAGAGCACCTCCTGCCCTCCTTCTGTACCGACCTTGCTGTCCATAGTCTGGTGTTGTTTCTCTCTACATTTCTCACTCCTCTCTCGAGATGCTTTTGTGCAGCAGCTTAAGGAAACTAAATAAAGTTTTCCATTTCTTAAATATGCTCTCACAGAGGTACAACCAACATTGTTTATTGTCTTAGCTTTGGCCAGTGGCAGGTCTTTTTTGGAACCATCTGAAAGTGTCTCTTGTATAACTTGGGGCAGCTTCTGGACTGAAACCACCTCTGAAACACACACACACAGACACCGCTACCAAAACCTTGCCCCATAAACCCAATATAGATATCTAGATAATACCTCAGGTGTTTCTGGTAAGTATTAAGTTTAAGGTGATGGGATGAAAGGATTGTTTTAAGGAAGGACCTTGAAGACTAACTGCTTATACAAACTTTGGCCCATAAGAACTCAGTTTTAGTTTTGGGTGCCTGAGCTGAAATGTAGGTTCCTTTGTTCATGAAAACCTTTTTACTAATGAAGCCCTTATATGCTTATTCATATATTTAGGGAGCTAAGTGTAATAAAAACCTTAAATGCTTATATTCACATGTTTTGCAAAGACCACATCAGAGTACTTTAGTCCTGTATCTATTTTAAATAGACTATTTGCATGTGGAAGAGATATCTATATACCTGTGGAAAAGTTATCTAGATACCAGTCAGGAATTGTGGCCTTTTGAAGAAATCTATGCCAACATGTTTAAAGAATAACAGTTTTACTGCCACATTTCCAATGATGCACTCCTGCATGACGTGGAGGTTGAGGAGAGAAAGAACAGCCCAACTAATGTATAACTTCTGCATTATTCTGTATTTAAAGTACATATTTCCCCCAAGAGCTCTGAGGTTTACCAAGTAAATTAGAAGCAATTACTTATAAACTTAGATTTGGAACTACAGGCATTTTATTTAGTAAAATTGTCCACTTTCCTACATCACTGTAAACTCTTGGCACTGAAGGAAAATAAGAACAACACAATAACACAGCTTCTTATTGCATGGAAAGAGAGGCAAGGAAAACTGCTGGGAGCTGAAATTATTTAGATTCTTTCCTTGATTATAGATGATGAAATTAAAAAATAAGATTCCAGATGTCTAACAAACTGAGAGGTTTTGGTCTGTTTTTTCTTTTGTTGTTGTTTATTTGTTTTAGATATATTTTTTTTAATCCCACTGTCACTTAACTTCCTAGGAGGTTCTATGATATAGAAACATTTCAAGTATAAACCTTCTGCCAGTGTAACTCATGATATCATTACAAAAGCCCAGAGGAGGGAATCAGAAATTAATCCAAAATTAGATGTTAATTAGAAATGTGTGCAAATTGATATACTCTGTGGGAGATACAAAGCTATGGCATGCAGTGCTTTCGAGTAGCACTTTATACCCTACCCTGAGCAAAGAAATGTACAGAAACTGAATGCTCATTAGAGATGTTGGATGTCCATGTAAAGAGAAAATAGTCATTGCCTCAGAGTGCTTAGTTAGTGTGGAAATAACTGAATTATAATTAAAAGCTTGTCTTATTTGTCCTATTCTTTATTTTCAAGGTTCCAGGTACAAATAACCTGCAGGTTCATTTAGTATCTGGTGGGGACACATTGCTGAACATGACAGAAAAAACAGAGAAATAACACTGGGGTATTAGGGAGCGTGTCAAACTGGAAATCTCATAAGAATGGTCTTATGGATATCTGCGGGGGGGGGGGGGGGGGGGGAAGAAAGGAAAAAAAAAGATTGGTCATAAAGACAAGTTGGTCAATATTTGATTCATTAAGTCATCTACTAATGGCCCACTCTATTATTCTGGCCAAGTGACATCTTGTAGGTGAATCTTAGGCCGTAGCCAGGGCATTATCAGTTCCTAGCATGTCACCACCAAAGGATTTATTGGAAACTGCAACTCCTATACACAAATAGGAGACTTAGAAACAACATTCAAGATAATTGTGAAAAAAATTACTGATTTCCCAGAAGATTCATAAATGATTAGAAGAACCATTTAACTATTATTTTTAATGTTACAATTTTGTAAAAAAATAAAAAAAAATAAAAAAAATAAATCCATTGTTTTCAAACGTATAACATTTTATTATTGAACCTCTACTTGTGGTAATAGGTAATATGCTGTTAACTCACCTCTCAGTAATCACCTGTTCCACTTAAATGGACATCACTTTATTTAAAAAAATACAATGTCCAACAGAGAAATTGAGGGGGGGCAGGAGGGGAGAGGAAGTTAATATTATGAAATCATTATATAATACTCGGTCTGCAGTCTGCCCTACCACAGTCACTGCTAAAGTATAGCAGATCTGCTAGGAAATTTTCTTAGAACTGCATATCTTAGTTTTCATTCATATCAGGATATAACCCTACAAAGAAAACTCGCCTTTCTGAGGTAGAAATATTAAGAACAATGTATAATTTAATATTAATTAAACATTAATTAATTAAGTGATAATTAAATATTAAAATATAATTTAATATTAAGAACAAATTTGTAAGTCCAATTAATTTCTGCATTTAGTGTTGAGTTTTGAGCTAAAAAGCAGACAAACAAGGAAAGTTAGGCATTATTAGTAAGTTTATGGCTTTAGTATTAATGAATGAACAGTGGTCATTTTCCATTGTAATAGATGATTTTCTGCCCCGAAGTAAATTGTATTCTAGAAAGGAAAATCTTTTTCTGTCTTTTCCTTGCTCATTTTCTATTTTTGTTATCACATGACTTGTTAGATCAAAGTTTCCATTTTAGCTTCACATGCATATTGTATGAGTGTCAAGTCCTGACTTTTTGCATCAAAAATTAACAGGAAAAATCATTTTTCATGTGTCTAGAGCACACAGAAATTATGGTCCCAAGAGGAAATATCCAGATGTAGATGCCTGTTGGACTTTCAGAAAATGATCTATTCAGCTTTCCAAAGGGATTTGGATACCCAGTCACCTTATAAAATTAATGAGAATTAGGTACACTCAGCCCCTAGGTGGTTTTGAAAAGTTTGTCCTCATAATCCCTACTGGTAAACAATAATAGCTTTTTGCTAGGGAGTTTCTAGCCAGTCTCAAGGTATATATCATAACAGCTTCTTTTACTATGGATTTATTCTATTAGAGCAGTTCATTTCTTTTGTACAAGACTATCAATACCTGAATATTTCTGAAATCGGGAATTGCAACACTAAGACTGTTTGAATTACAGATAGTTTATATTAGACTTAAATACCCAATTAAAACTTAACTCCCTAAATCCAGCATTAGAAATGCTGGAGAACCACTTACCTGGGGACACACTCTAGTCTTGATCATTCAGGACTTTTGTTGCAGACCTTTCATTATCATTGTTCACTCTCTACAATACAGGCAGAATGGCAAGAACCTTCCAAAAAAAATGTCTTGCCTCCCTCAAAATAATATTAGTATGTGTAATTAATTATTCCAAGTATTAAAAGTGGCTTAAAGTTATTTCTTATATACAAGCGTGAGCAATGTACAAGGAATTGAAAGATAAAACCAGGCTCTAATTTAAATAAGTAAATAGGTAAGTAAATAAGTACATAAATAATCAGCTAGTCTCTTTGTCTTTTTAAGCTGTATGAAAACTTCAATATAAGAACACCTACAAATCAAATTAGGGAATTGAAAACATAATTTTGCTCTCAGTAAATCCAAAGTAAGTCTAGGATAATACTGTTCTTTGTGTACTTCTGCCAAGAAACTGATAATGAATGATAATTTTATGTAGTTATATAATGGTTGTCACTGGTAGTACAAATAAGAGGCTTCTATTATTTTCCTCACATTTCTTTCCCCAAAACCTTTTAAACCATGAGTCTAATCCAAACTGAATTGCTGTTGGCAGTGGCTTGAGATTATAAGAAGATGAGGGTTGCTGTATTTGTGAGACCATTTAATACTATAACCTGTTGCTAACAATGGCCCAAAACAAAAGCTTAGAGAACAAATGTGATATTAAGAAAAGAATACAATGACTCAGTTCATGGGAGAACTTCTCAGCTTCCAGCAATTTGTAGCTCAGTTGTTCCTGTAACTGTGAAGAAAACAGCACAGGTGTATGGCAGAAAGGGGGTACGGGGTGACCTGGTCACCAGTTTGCAGATTGGGAACTGAGGTCACAAGGAAATTAAATAATTTTCCCAGTTTCCAACATGAAATTGGAGTAACAGAGAATATTAAAGGGGGCATAAAACTTTGCTTATAGCAGCTGTGAATTTTAATGCTAAAATTAAACAAGCTAGTGGGTTGCTTGAAACTCATGTATAGAAATAGCAGTTAAGCACAGTTTAAGTGGTTCTTGCAGATATCAAAAAGCAGCATATTTTAAATTAAAATATGTATTTTAAACAATATGAAGGGATATAACTTTTCTATTGTTTATTCATAGTCACATCCCCAAATGATGGGACTTTGGGAATAGTTTTGTTGATTTAATCATGAGAAACAAACTCTAAACCATTGTGGGTTTTTTTCCGTAACTTTTCTCACAGCAATACAATCACATAATGGACTATTGAATATTTTCTTTAGCAAATTTGTCTAAATAATACTTCCTTATAATTGCTCTAGTGATAAATACCACAGAGAACAGTCCAAAGAAATAAGACCTCATGACCCTAATTAGATGACCATATTTTTTCTGCCAAAGATTTAAGTTTTCCAAATGTTACTAATATTTATGTCACAAATATGTTATCAAATTTCTTCAGCTGTTAAGCCTTTGTATTTTACAATGCGAGTTTTATGTTATGCCAAAATACTATATAATAACTAATACAAGCATTTTGTCTTTCAAATTAATTTAGTGAAGCCAAAAAAAAACACATCTTTAGGAAGTGTTGAAGTAGACAACTCCCACTGTTCTTTGGGGAAAAAAAAAAAAAGAAAAAAAAAAGTAGCTGAAGCTTATGTTAGAAAATGCCCATTCAAAGAGTTCTAGTAAAAATAAGATCTTATTTTACTACATATCAGATCTTGCATATGAAGTAATATGCATACACTATGGAGAATCATCAGACTATAAAAGAAATATAAGTGACATAAGGGGACACTGAAAAGACTGGAATTTGTTGCATTCACTTAGGAAAGAGTGAAAAGAGTGGAAAACTTATGTTTTGTCTTCATCTTCCTAATGGGAAGATATAAAGAAGACAGAATGTGGAACTTCTTGGAAATGACGTGATAAGAGAGAAGGCAGTAAGAGGCCACAAGACCAATTTTGAGCTGGAAGTTTGTCTACCTGGCCTCTCATAGCCTGTTGTGAGGTAATATTAAATGGGAAGTAAATCTGTTTAGATTTACCCTGAAATTCTTTAATATCTGAAGGAAAGAAGCTTTGTCCAACATGCAGAGGAAACAAAAGCAGAAAAAAATATATTAAGGTACTAAATGTGTTAAAAAATCACAGATTTCTGACATTAACTGAGAAAACAAAACCCAGAGGACTTCTCTCCCCTCTGAATCATGGCTCTTCCTGTGATTAAAAAAAATAAAAAATAAAAAATAAAAATAAAAATAAAAATAAGAGAGAGAGAGAGAGAGAGCTAAAGTGCCTCAGCAATACTTATTATACTTATTCACATTTCTGCAGAGTTTATTTATTTCTGTATGAAGAAAATGTTAAGAAATAAATCTTTCTGAAAGTTCTGCATGCTAGGACGTAGAAATATCAGTACTTACGGAAAAATGTAAACTGATACTGACTTGCCCTTTTTAGGGAGAGGTCAATATTGCATTAGTTTAATGAAACAGATGAGGTTCTACTTCTTTTAGACTTTTCTGCCTCCCTCTTCATGGATCAATATCAGCCCAGCTATTAAACTGCCATGTTATTTTCTCCATAGGTTTGCTGTAGTGGTGTTGCTAAGGTCAATCAAAGAAAAATGAGGTTCCAGCTTTCCTTGCTGCCCATAGTCATTTCATAATCCATGCAACTGTGGTGATTCTCTAAAGGAAAAAAGAGCTGAAAGCATTCATTTTGAAATGCACTCCTACCACTCTACAGCTGATTTCTCCAGGGCTGGAAAGTATATGGAGTATATGAAAATATTCATTACAATACTTGATATGAGTAGTCTTTGAGACAAAATGCTGATGTGTCACCACTATTTATTTGATTCAGCCACAGCATTCTTATGTTCCTCTGAAAGATAACTACAATGCATCTCCCTTTCTGAAAGGTTCCTGGGAATCTGTCATTGCACATGACCCAGATAGGAACAGAAGACAAGGCACACATGCAGGGATCTCTTCTTTTGCTTTCTTCGTTGTTGGTTTGTGGTGTAAAACCCTGACCATGGGAGATGTTGAGTGCCTTCAACTTGTCTTAACCTAAGAAGGAGTTGATGTCACAGATCACTTTTTTACCTCTAACAACTAGAAATTTGAGGGAGAGCACTGTGAGAGTCTCAGAACCCTTGCTAGGAAATCAGCAGCACCTGATAGTTTTTAACATCTCTTCTGCTCTTACAATTAAAAAGCCAAGATCTGTGCCATACAGGAACTGTTTTTGCATTAATGACCAATTAGGAGGAATAAAAGGAGCAGCAACAAGAAGAGGATTGTACTTTGGCATATGATAATTTATTCAGGGTAGAAGCTGATGGAACCACATTAGGGGAAAATATAATTTTTTAATGAACGGGAGAGGAATAATTTTACCACCACCTGACTCGCATATATCCTTGCAGTCTGTCTTGTTAGCTGTGAGGAACTGCAGAATTTCAATAGTCAGTGTTAAAATACTTAGTATTAAAACACTTCACTGAGGTATCTCATTGAATGTAAACAAATGCTGAAAAGAAGGTGCATTTTCCTGAGTTAGAAGAACTGGAACCCCTCTAGGAATGTCAATATCATATCTATTTACAAAAGATTTGCACATCCTACAAAAGATTCAGCCATGTGGAATCGTTCTTACTAATATAGATGGACTTTTCTTTTCATGGATGCATTTTATAGCCCAGATATATCCAAGCATATCTATCAGATCATCCCATGATATTCTTGAGACATAGGTTCATTAATAAAGAGAAAAAATGACTGAGGATGTGTATATTGAAAGGTAAATAAGTTACGTTTCCACAGTTCATGCTGAGGCCTTGGTTCTTAATTTTTCATCCTGTAGCAAAAAAAGAGTCCCTTTTCAGGTATAACAATTTATATGATTTTATATTCTGGCAGACAATCTCTTATTCTGTGATCATTTGAATAGGTTCAGGAAGACAACTTTTCTTAAAAGAAATTATCATGGCAAAAGGTTTTTGTTCTCCCTTTGGATTAAATTCTAGATTTGACCTAAAAAAAAAAAAAAAAGGTATTTATAGAGGAAAAAAATAGGCAGCACAGCACAAAGCTTAGGAAGACTCTCATATAAATGAATTACATAATTCCCTTTGGATGAAATGCTGCCTTCACTAACAGTGATTGGAACTTGGGCATTGAAATCAAAGGTGCCACAGTTTTATATTGAAACATAGCAATGCCAACAAAGGACTCTTAAGCATAACTTTTTTTCAAGAGAACATTCTCACTATGAACTACTCACTGCTTTGGCATACAAAACTATGCTACAGTTCATAGGCAAAAACAAATATTTAATTCATGGTTTTAAAAGCTACTCAGCAGTGAACACTGCAGGAATGGATCTTCTGGTTTGCAACAGTACCAGTGGCCTTACAGAAACTGAGCTATTTATCCCTAATGGTTATTTATCCCTAATCAGATCACAGAATAGTTTTGGTTCTGTCTACAAAGACTGGTCCTATCTTCCTGAGAAGGTTTTTCACTGGGAGGTAACAATGAGATAGCTTTGGAAGATCATCAAGAGGCAGGAACTATGTGATTCATAAGGCCACTTCACAGGGCAGTAAATGGTGAACAGGCTGGAACTTGCACATATATATATATTTTTTTTCTTTAAACATTATTTATTAATTAGTACCACAGTCTGGTACAGCACAAATGCAAGGGTTGACCATCTTACGCCCAATGTTATTTCATAGAATCATAGAATTATAGAACATCCCGAGTTGAAAGGGACCCACAAGAAACATTGAATCCAACTCCTGGCTCCACACAGAACCACCCAAAAATCAAACCATATTTCTGACAGCATTGTCCAAATGCTTCTTGAACTCCAGTAGTCTTGGGCCTGTGCAAACCTCATGAAGTTCAACAAGGCCAAGTGCAAGATCCTGTATCTGGGCCAGGGCAATCCTAAGCACAAATACAGACTGGGCAGAGAATGGATTGAAAGCAGGCCTAAGGAGAAGGACTGGAGGTGGTTGATGAGAAGCTCAGCATGAACCAGCAGTGTGTGCATGCAGCCCAGAAAGCCAGCTGTACACTGGGCTGCAGCAAAGTGGCCAGCAGGTCGAGGGAGGTGATTGTCCCTCTCTGCTCTTCTCTTATGTGACCCCACCTGGAGCCCTGTGTTCAGTTCTGCGGCCCCCAGCACAAGAAGGATGTGGATGTATTAGAGTGAGTCCGGAGGTGGGCCATGAAGATGATCAGAGGGCTGGAGCACCTCTCCTATGAAAACAGGTTGAGGGAGTTGGGGTTGTTCAGCCTGGAGAAGAGAAGGCTCTGCAGAGACCTCCTAGTGGCCTTCCAGTACCTAAAGGTGGGCCCACAGGAACGCTGGGGAGGGACTCCTTGTCAGGGGGTGTAGTGATAGGACAAGGAGTAATGGTTTTAAACTAATAAAGGGTAGATTTAGATGAGATGTAAGGAAGAAATTGTATATTTAGACGGTGGTGTGGCACTAGGACAGGTTGCCCAGAGAAGCTGTGAATGCCCCATCTCTGGAGGTGTTCAAGGCCACGTTGGATGGGGCTTTGGGCAACCTGGTCTAGGGGGAGGTGTCCCTGCCTATGGCTGGGGGGGTGAAACTGGATGATCTTCAGGGTCCTTTCCAACCCAAACCATACAGTGATTCTATGATTGGTGCTGTGACCACTTCCCTAGGGAGCCTGTTCCAGTACCCAACCACCCTGTCAGTGAAGAACCTTTTCCTAATACCCAGTCTGAGTCTACCCAGATGCAGATTCATGCTGTTCCTTCAGGTTTTATCACTGGTCACCAAAGAGCTCTGTGCCTCCCACTCTGCTTCCCCTCATGAGAAAGCTGTAGGGTTCCATGAGGCCTCCCCTTAGTCTCCTCTTCTCTAGGCTGAACAAACGAAGTAACCTCAGCCACTACTCATACATCTTCCTCTCTACACTCTTCACCATCTTCACCGTGTTGCCCTCCTTTGGATGCTCTCTAATAGTTTTATGTCCTTCTTATACTGTGGTGCCCAGAAATGCACACAGTACCTGTAATGAGGCTGCACCAGTGCAGAGTAAAATAGGACAATCACTTCCCTCAGCTTACTAGCAATGCTATACGCGATGCATCCCAGGGTATGTCTGCCCCTTTTGGCTGCCAGGGCACACTGTTGACTCATGTTCAATTCGCTGTTTACCAGAATGTCCCAATCCTTTCCTGTGGGGCTGCTCTCCAGCCTCTCATCCCCTTGTCTGAAAATATATGCATGGTTGCCTAATTCCAGGTGCAGAATCTAACACTTGCTCTTGTTAAACTTTATATGGATGGTGATTGCCCAGCTCTCTAATTTGTCAAATTCTCTCTGTAGGGCCTCTCTGCCCTTGAGGGATTCAACAGCTCTTCCTAATTTAGTGTTGTCTGCAAACTTACTTAGTATACCTTCAAGTCCTGCATCCAAGTAATTTATGAAAACATTAAAGAGAACTGGCCCTAAAATGGAGCCCTGGGGAACCCCACTAGTGACTAGTGACCACCAGCCTGATGTCAGCCCATTTTCTATAACCCTTTGAGCCGAACCTATCAGTCAATTGTTCACCCATCATGTTTTGTATTTGTCTGGCTGTATGCTAGACATTTTGTCCAGAAGAATACTGTTAGAAACAAACAAAAAAATATATCAAAAGCTTTGTTGAAATCCAAAGTAATCACATGAACTGGCTTCCCTTGGTCAACTATATGGGTGACCTTGTCATAAAAGGAAATTAAGTTTATGAACTCCCATAATAATTTTCTCCATAATTTTACCAGTCACTGAAGTGAGACTGACAGGACTGTAATTACCAGGGTCTTCTTTCTTGCCCTCCTTGAAAACTGGAACAATGTTTGCCAGCTTTCAGTCAACTTGGGCCTCTCCGAATTCCCAAGACGAATGAAAAATGTTTGAGGTAGGACTTGTGATGACATCAGTCAGCTCTTTGAGTACCCTCGGATGAATCCCGTTAGGCCCCATAAACTTATGTGCATCCAGCAGCAAATCCTGCACAAGTTTGGAGTTGGCTGGGAGTTTATCGTTACTGCAGTCACAGTCCTCCAACTCGGGGCTTTGCGGTCGCAGAGCCCATCATCGGTGTTGAAGACAGAAGTAAGGAAAGCATTAAACATCTCATCTTTGTCTACGTCCCTGTTTGTGAGGTGACCATCCTCATCAAGTAACAGACCAACATTACCTCTGGCCCTACTTTTGCTGTTAATATATTTAATAAATCCCTTTTTATTGTCGTCGTCCCTCCCAGTACTGACCAACTTCAACTCTAATTGAGCTTTGGCCACACAATTTTTCTCCCTACAATGGCAAACAGCATCTCTGTAGTCTTCTCCTAATCTCACTTCCAGTGGCCATACTTTCTTTTTCTGCCTAATCTGTAAAAGAAAATACCTGGTCAACCAAGCCAGCGTTCTGCCCCACCTGCTTGACTTCAGACATTTAGGAATTGCCTACTTCTGCGCTCTTAAGAGGTGGTACTTAAAAAGCAACCTGCACTGATGGACCCCAATGCCTTCAAAAGCAGTTTACCAGGGGACCTTACTAACTAGTTCCCTGAGCAGCCTGAACTCTGCTCTTCCCATATCCAGGGTTGAAGTTTTGGTGGCAGTTTTACTTCTATCACCAAAGATTTTAAACCCAACAACTTCATGGTCACTATGGCCACCAGTCACCACTTCACCCCCAAGACCCTCTCTGTTTATAATCAACAAATCCGGGAGAGCACCTTTCCTAGTCAACTCCCTTGGTTTGTGTACCAAGAAGTTATCATCAAGGTGCTTTAGGAATTTTCCGGACCTGTTTATATCAGTTATGTGGTATTCCCAGTTAATATCTGGCAAGTTGAAGTCACCCATAAGGACAAGGGTGGCTGATCTAGAGGTATCTCTTAGTTCTTTAAAGAATAATTCATCAGCGTTGTCATCCTAGCTGGGTGGCCAATAGTAGAATTTCACAATGATAGAGTGCCAAAGATGTAGCTCTGGGACTGAGCCAAGGCTTCTAGCTCCACTTGCTTGTTCCTCATACAGTGTGCATTGGTGTAGAAACATTTCAAATGTGCTTCAATGTACCCAGCACCCCACTGAGCAGACGAATGGATTTTGCTCACAGACAGTCCTTTTTGGCATGCCACCCCATAGCTTATCACTAGTAAGCCTGGTGATAAGCTCGTTGTTCCAAATAATGAGAAACTCCCAGGTACAGTCAGTTCTGTGTCAGTGGCAAGAACAGGGTACGAACTGCCCAATGGTTAAGACATTTCCTGGGGACATGTGAGTGTAGGGTTTGGGGCCCTTGCAGCCTAAAAATTGTCATTGAATTTCATCTCCCCCACACACCAAAAGACTGTTCAAACCAATAAGCTCTTCTACAAGAAGATACAATCTGCTCTAACTTTGGAAAAGCAGAAGGAGACATTTGCCTTCAGGAGAACAATCCTGTGCCAGCTTTGCATCAGTTTTAGATCCAGTGTTGAACTGGATGAGTTATATGCCTTTGGGAGAGGAATATTGGTTTAAAATCATCTCTATCATCAATGTTTTCCATTAGCTTGCTCCAGTGCAAGAGAGCTGCTCTCTCCTCAGGGCCTGACAGTTTGGGTTTTCATTCTGAGGCTCCCAAATCTCCTCTTACACAGACCTGGGCTGACTGCCACGGTGCTCTCCAGGCAGGTCCAGAGGCCAAATAACCACCGAGGCTATGTAGCTCCTAACTTACATGATCTTTATTTCTTTATTGTATATAACATTAAGATATAGTTAGTTAGGATGTCTGAGCTAGTCTGAGATGTCTGAAGCAGCATAAACCTCTGTATGGATAAGAAGTGAGAGTAGAATTTTATATCACAGATTGTCTTCACTTAAATAGCCAGCAGAGATGAAAACCCTATTTTTTTTTCCCACTTGAAGAAATTTTTGTCATTTAGTTTGTTCCTGATCTTAAAAGTAAAGGTACTCAACAATAATATTCTCTCCATGCTGCCACAACAGAGTGTAACTGACTGCTTCTCATTTGGTATCGCCCCCACTGTGAAATATGCACAGCCTACATTCCCCGGTAGAGCTTGCTGATTTTTCTAGCTAGTTTTAACATAAAGACTATTGTGCTAAAGAGTAGGAATGATATGACATTTGAAAAGCCTTTTGAGAAAAAACAGTGAAGTGGATAGCACTGAAAAATCATTCTGAACCTGAAATAATTTGAACAGCTCTACACCAGTGTTGTTCCACTGCTATCAGTGACAGGCGCTTCAGACAGCACGTTTGCTAAGTATCCAAATATATCAATGGTTGTCACTCCCTAGAGATGCAGTCTTATCTCTGCTAAGGCTGACCCATGGAAAGGTTATTCAGAGGCAATCATCAAGAATTATATCCTGCTGGCCACCTTCACAGCTCTGGTGAGGGAGAATGCCAGGGAGGATTAAGAGATCTGGATGGGCTAAAAAAGCAGCAGACAGATCCCTTCTCGGCAGTCTCTGCCCCAGTGCTGCCACCTGCATTATCCCATCATTGTCCTTGTCTTAATGACAAAGTGAACAGAGTTGTGTGCTGTGAGCAGTTTGAAGCACCACTAGCCTATGTTTTCCATGAAATTGAGACTAAAAACCTGATCTGCACCATCAGCTTCCTGCAAGAGTTTGCACAAGGGCCACTTACTTCCCTGCCTCATGCACTCCTGAAGGGCTAATGAACAACATATACGTCTCCAAGAATGCAGGGTGCAGGAGTTTTCTTCTCTCCCAAACAAGTGACACATTTGTATATAAAGAGTGTATAATATTGCAGGAATATCCATACAGAAGGGAGCAGAGATTTTCTTTTTCTTTTTCCTTTCCTTTCCTTTCCTTTCCTTTCCTTTCCTTTCCTTTCCTTTCCTTTCCTTTCCTTTCCTTTCCTTTCCTTTCCTTTCCTTTCCTTTCCTTTCCTTTCCTTTCCTTTTCTTTTCTTTTTTTCTTTTCTTTTCTTTTTCTTTCTTTCTTTTTCTTTTTCTTTTTTTTCTTTTTCTTCTTCTTCTTCTTCTTCTTCTTTTTCTCTTTTCCTTTTTTCTTTTGCTTTTTTCTCTTTGTTTTGTTTTGATACAAGAGCAGCTATTTTCAATGTCACCAGAAAGAACAGAACACCTTTTGAGTGTCCAATAGATACACGGTGATTTTTCTTTTCCAGCTGTGAAGGCAGGAATTTGGTAATCAGATGGAGGGATGGAATTTAGGTTTTCAGAGATGCTCAGGGTACTTTTACTTAGTATAGAAAGCAGCCCATGAAATGAAGTAGCTACGATACAAGCCCATGACATCATGTGCCAGTTCTGCTGTTCCTGTAACAATGCATAGCAGGGAGGCAATAAAATGCTGCTAAAGGGTAGTAGCCTTGTAAGCTACCTCTACTATTTCTTCAGGGAATGTGAGATCTTAGGTGTTAAAATAGCATTTAACTCACCAGTTGTCTTGAGTTCAAAAACATGACAGTAGAGGTTTTATTTGTTGCTGTGGTTATTAACTCCAGAAAAGAGAGGAAGAGATGCTTTAAGTTTCCCAACCAGTGTTGTCTGCGTGAACGCCAGTGTCTTTAAATAAATAAAGGAAAATAATTGTAGCAGTTGGAATAAGTTTCTGACTACTCTACTATCAAGGTTTCAGTCACAAAGCTTTATGTTTTTTTGCAGTCGTGA
Source organism: Cygnus atratus (assembly GCF_013377495.2). Lineage (NCBI taxonomy): Eukaryota > Metazoa > Chordata > Aves > Anseriformes > Anatidae > Cygnus > Cygnus atratus. The sequence continues at coordinate 154,249,383 of NC_066363.1, read as the reverse complement.
TGCCAAATCACTATATTTACTCATTAACAGTCATTGCTCTTTCTGCCCTACCCTATTTGCGCTGGTCTGCATTGTGGTCAGGATCTGAAACACACCTAGCCATATAACTTGGCAAACAAATAAAGTGATTTTTAACTTGAATCTGTTTTCCAACCAGGTACACATTTCCTTCATTGGTATGTACGCATCCTCATGCATATATTGGAAGAACTGAGATGCCAGTAAATAGATCAAATTGTAGACAGAGGAGGTAAACAGAAGAGATTTGAGCTGCCAAATAAAATGATCCTCTAACTATGTATTTAGGTTCATAACAATAAATGCCATCTTTAAATATATATATAACTATCCACAGTATTGGACTTGACAACCTCTAGCATTAGCAAATGTCACAGGCTTGCTGGTGGCTGTGTAGACCTTTCTCTGGCTTGTATTATTTGTTTGATGTATGTAAGTATTCCAAATTTCTGCCATTTTAAAATATTTTGATTTCTGAGGCATTCATTCAATATTTATCTGTTTTATGTGCTCTCATTTCCTTAAAAATCCATCTTATTATATGGACTGTGATAATAATTGCATTTGAGAGAGAGAATAATAATTTGAGAGAGAGAATAATTGCATTTGAGAGAGAAAAAAACAGGGACAGTGACAGCAGAGGAAGAGGCAACAAACCCAGTCTTTTAAACACTTTTTCTTATGCCTACAGTCAGCTTCACAATTTGGTCCACTAACAAAAAATATGGTGTCCCTTACTGATTCAATTGCCACCTTTATTTCTGTTTGTACAATGGTATAAATGCAAGCAAAAACTTTATAGGTGTTTACAAAATATGAAAAACACACAAATGCCTACTGGTAGAGACATAATCTATAAGCTCCCTAATAGTATATAATGAGAAGGAAGAGTTGTTCCCTGATGCACTGATGCTGGTTTCAGTGAGACTTAATGAGACATACACCTGCCAAACACTGATGTGCAAGTTAAAGGAAATTGGGACTGCGTTTATTATTTTTTTCATGAAAATGTTCAGACCTCCTTGCTCATTGCTCATGTAAAAATGTGCGCAGAAAAAAAAGGTGGAGGAGGATGTTTACAGAGTTGTTTGATCCATATCTGTTGCAGTGTTGAGGAACAGGACATGTTTTCTCCTTTGCAAATAGGCATCTCAGACTCTTCTTCAAACAAAACAACTTTACATTCATCATTCTTGCACTCAGTAGAAACTAGTTTCATGCTCAGCCAGATGAATTTCCTTCAGTGCTCTTCATTACTATTTGTTTCTTCTGATCATCTGTCAGTCTCTGTTATTAAATAAGGTAATAGATTTTATCACCAGGATTCTGGGTATCAAAATCACCAGGACTGTAGTAATAATTAAGTAGAATAATACCATTGGTGCATAGATAGTTCTTTTTTCTCAAAACCCACAACCCCTATGCACATCCCCAGATGTAGGATAGCAGTTTATTTTTTTCCACTACAGAGAATTGAGTCCAGGGACCAAGGAAAAAATGCTTTCTCAATAGCACATGAACAATTTGACGTTAGGGCTTTATTCTGTCAGACAAGCTAATGGGTCATATAAGTGTCAGAGAAATCAGCATTTGCAATTATCCCTAACAGCTTGCTTAACACAGCACATTTTCAAAAGACGGGCTTTTCCACTTCACAGGGAGCCTTCCAACGCATGCCAATCTGCAGACACTTCAAGTACAAGCAAAAGTTATTGTCCAATTAAGCAAAGGTAAAATAGTCATGACGATCCTGCTAAACCGCTTGATTCAGTTGCCTAAACTTAGGTCTCTAGAGTCATTTTAAATGCCTTATTGCACCATGCTTGCAGTCTTGCTGCAGGTTTTCTGCAAGCCCTGTGTCATATCTGCCAGTTCCTGCAGATGTCTCAGATACTCAGTGCAGCAGCTGACTCATGCTCTAATGGCTATGTTAAAATATAGCTTAATGCTACTTGCCTTATAGCCTGTTTTTAATGCTGTGGGGAAGATTCATGGTCTAATACATTGGCGATACTGGTAACATTATTTTTCAGAGGTCAGAGGTGGAGGACTGAGTGTCAGGGCCTTGAGTGGGCCAGCAGAGTGTAATTGCCCTGGCCATTCTGCAGACACCTTGTTCTCCACAAACTCTTCCTCATCCCCTTTAGTCTAGCAATTTATTAGCTTGTGTTCAGGGTCAGCTTTCATATGATGCAGCTGTTTAACCCTGAAGCAAACTTAGGTGAAAACAAGCCTTTAGAGAGCCCTATGGGAAGCCTTGTGTGGGGGCTTCACCCCTACTTGCACTTTCTGCCCTGTTCAGAAGCTGCAACAGAGATGCAGCCCTTGCTCTTGGTCTTTGACAGAGCCACACTACAGGTATGCCTTTGCCTGGCCTTGCACCTTGCAGATGAGGACTTGCTGAACTCAGACCTGACCCATTACTAGGACTAATGTGGTGATCATATCTCTGTGCTTCCCCTGGTTACTGACACCAGCCCTGCTCTGCCCTTCTGGACTGCATGCACCCCATGGCTACAAGAACAATGCCCTGCATGCCTGGCTGTCACCTCTGGCTCATGGCTCCCCTTCCCTTGCAGAGCAGCCCACTCTCACTGTTTGCTGACACTGAGGATAAAGGACTTAACCACTGAAGGTTCTGGAAACCCTCTAATGTGTGTCCCTACCTCCTAGTGCAGATTACAACAATATATTTGCAGAAAAGTGTCATGAAAGTGAATATATATGTAGTCAGGAAACAATTATCTGGGATCTTGTCATGTCTGTGCACTTTTCCTCATTTTCCTGTTGTTATGTAGTGAGCATAAACACACATTACATTAGAATTCAGATTAAACTCCTAAAATCTCAAGCAGTGATCTTGCGATAGCTCTTCTGCAACTGAGTGGACTTGTGGTGTTAGCTAATGCTCTGCCTTTCCTCCACATATTTACAGAAGGGAAGGAAATACCACAAAGGTTAAACTTAATCCTGGAGAAAAAGTGGGTGACTTCCAATGCCTGACAGTGGTCATGAAAAGACACATGGTGAAGCTTAGAAAGGAGAATAGCAGACAGCGACCTGTGAAGATGTACCTGGACTACATTTTATTTTATAAAAAGCTGCCTTAGTGAAATGACCATTTGACAGAACTATTTTAACATACGATTTAAAAATATAAAGGCAGTTCAATGTTTACAACAGATTGCATTACTTTCCCTGTCCAAAGGTGTTAGACAATTGTACCTGCCTCCTGACAGCTCTAGAGGCAAAGGAAAGCAGTAATTTCACTTTCAGCAATGACAAGAGAAACAGCCAGGATTGGGGTAGGTCTTTTTCCTAGTAATTCTGCAGCAAAATGGCAGCTATTTGTACATTTACAAATCAAATTGAATGCCTATTACACATGTTGCAAGCACTCATGCCACATCTCAGCCAGGTGAAAATCCACCCCCACTAAGTGCAGATGTCATTCCTGTGTCTTTCATTCCTTCTATTATTATGCTCTGGGAGTGACTGAGCTATTCACTTGAGGGGGAAAATGGAAGGAAGGAAATGGAAGAAACGGATTGAATGTTTATTTTATCCATGGATGATTATCACCCTTCACTGACAAATGATTTCTACTTAGGTCACTGAGTTTCACACACTCAGACCTAATCTCTGAGAAAGCACAAACAAAAAGAAATGAAGGGAATGAAGATCTTGGAATAATATGGGAGCTGCCAACTATCAAAACAACCTACTATGCTTCGCAGATGAGACAATAGATCTGTAAAGGTACACATGCACTTGTCTCTCATGTGGGAGAGTCAAATACATAAAGATTTCTCTGCTCACTCTCTGCTCACTTTTAGTTCAAACACAGGACTTAGCAGAGTGACATTCACCTAGAACGGACATATTTTGACTTCATGGATCAAAAATAAACAAACAAATAAATAAATAAAGCTTTTTATTTGCTAGGCTTTCTAGGTTAAATTTCCGAAAGGACACTATGGAATAGCCATGCTTGTGTGTTAGTAACATTTTCTGGGTTTTGTTTGTGTATCTTTGTTTGTTTGTTTGTTTTTCACTCTTGATGAATTTCACTGTGACCATAACAAAACTTTTATGAACTGTATTGATGTACAAGGTAACCCTATGAACACCTACTTATTTGGTGAACTGTGGAGGAAAACAAACAAGCAAACAAACAAAAAACACTTCTGTGCTCAGCATCAGTCACTGGGCTGAAGAAAAAACATGACTATTTTCTACTGCCTTGCATTCATATGCAGCATCTTTTTAAAGACACATTTGCATTGCATAGTAATCCACAGTCAGCACAAGGAATAACTTCTGTCAACATTGGGTTTTCTGTTTATGCTTGTCCTGGCTGATTTGAAGGCTCCAAGTCTTATGCTAGAAGGCGTATTTGTTGGGGTAGGCCTAGGGTTAAATTACACAGTATTTAATCTAAACTGTAGTCACACTGTGTGCACCTGGCACAGTCGCACTAGATAAGATTGAGATGTACAGATCAGTTGATCACAGTCTCAGCCAGTTGTCTGGAAGGGATTTTTCAAGAAGATTATTTCCAACATAGCATATAGTAAATGGCTAAAAGTAGTAAAAGGTCAGCAGGCTTGTCCTAAAAATATTGGCAGCCAAACTGCTCAGAGAGACAGTGAGGAAACTTCAGTGAATTCCTTGGTATTTATAAGGCCAAGGCCATGTGCATCAAGAGGCATTCCTTTGCAGTACCCAAGAGCTGTCTAACTGGCTCCAGGAGAAGAGAGCTGCATTAGCCACCACCTGTTCTGAAATGTCAGTGGACACCGCCACAAAATGGAGAGACATATATGTAATAGGGTAATTTCTCAGCAAGTAGGTTCAACAAAATGCTGTCCTTCCAGCTCAGGATCAACAGGAGGAGACCTTCCGATGCACTGGTGTGTTCATCTGAAGTCAGTACTGCTTACCATCAGGATTAGAGCTGCTACTGAGACATGCTCTTGGGAAAGAGAGGCTGTGAGGAGCAAGTGTAAATTCCTCTGAGTTTGGAAAGTTTAACCCAATGATCTTATTGTTAGTCTACCTTCCAAAGTGCAGTCTGCTTCACTTCCAAGGCTAATGCTTTACATTCTCATGCTGGTTTTCATCAAGCAATCTTGAAGCATTTTACAAGCATTACTGGCTTAAATTTCACTCCACCCAAAGCAAGGATATTAAGTGGTATTAATTGCACTGGTATTTGATTGCTATCTCCTCATGATAGGAATGACATCACACTAGTTTGCTTAAAGTCCTAAGCACATTTACAATGCTGTGATTCTGAAAATGGGAGAAAAAAAAAAAAAAAAAAAAAAAAAAAGATGTCTTGGCCCTGAACTATTCTTTAAATTACTGGGAAAACTGGGAACAGGATGCAATCTGACATCTTCTGCCAAGCTGTAAACTCCAGCCCAGTCTCTTTCTCTTCCTGTAACTGACCATTTGACACAGAGCAAGTATACATTTTGTACAATCTGAGAACATCTTTGCAATTTCCTAAAAGGAAAAAGAAGAAGAAGAAGAAAGAAAAAGAAAACAAAAATGAAAACAAAAAAGAAAACGGAAAAGAAAAAGAAAGAAAAAGAAAAAAAAAGGAAAAAGAAAAAGAAAGAAAAAGAAAAAAAAAAGGAAAAAGAAAAAGAAAGAAAAAGAAAAAAAAAGGAAAAAGAAAAAGAAAGAAAAAGAAAAAAGAAAAAAAAATACCCATCTCTACTTAGTCACCTGTCTTAGATCTGCTGTTTGGCACATTTCTGGAGCTGGGACTTAGAACTAAGACTGCAGTGTAAAATCAAAAATCAGACTTTCTCTCTGAAAGGTGTTGAAACCACTTTTTCACTGGAGATTCATCTACAGAAATGTAGATGCTTCAACCTTGCAAAGCAACTCGTAAGTGTGCTCCAGAAATAAATATAGCACCACATTTTTTATGAACAAATGGTTTTCATGAGATCTTGGATTTCACTGGAGTATCTGTTTCAAAGTCTTCTCCCTGTTTTGCCTTTAAATTTTTACTTTCTCTGCAGCTACTTATTTCTGTTATGTCACAGTGTTGTAAAACACAACAACTTTCATTATATATCCTTTAATTTTTTTTTAATCTGCTGTTCTGTAGTCTGAGCATTCAGTAAAATTGTTAATTTAATATCCTGGGGAATCTTGTTATTGCTGAGTTGAGTTTTGGATTTCTTTAATTCTTTCTGTCCTTGAGTAGCTAGAACATGATTTAACAAGATTAAAATCAATGAATGCTTGTTTAGAGAGACCAGTGCTTATTAGATTAGGTGATATCTATATTTCAGCTGAAAGTTTTGTGAATTTATGAACCCCTAGCAAACCCAGAACCTGTGAATGTGTTGTATTCTTTTCCTTATTACTCTTTATTCTCCCTTTCTGCTTGCTGCTGAAAGTTCTCAACTTGGAGAAGGAGGAAACACCTGAGAATGAATGTCAGTCCAACAAGAATTCTATCACTCTGTGCTAGCAGAAACCTCTGTGGTCTGCATTGGTGTCTCAACAGTCTTGAGCAATATATTAGATAGATACTATATATCTGGAAAGAACTAAATCCTCCAGGAGTCATGGAGACCTCTGTAAACTTTCTAACAGCATCAAGGATTATCTTCTTGATTTACAGTGACCTTCAGCCCTCATCTCTCTCTTCTCCCCCACTGCATTCCCAAATCCCTCTTCCAAGATGTCAGCCTAGAGCAGTTGTGCCTGTGCTGTCAGTTACGGTAAGGGCTTACCCTGGCTTGCTTCCAACTACATTGTTCGTACACAGATGGTACTCACCAATCCCATTCCAGCTCAGTGCCAGGGAAGAAGCTCAAAGCCCAGCCCAGCAGGTCAGTAAAAGCCCAGGCTTCTCTTCCCAACTTCTGGGCAGTGTAAGCACAGGCTGAGAGCTGGAGCTTATCCCAGGTTGCATTAAGGTTGCATTACCTTAGAAATCACCATGTTCTTTCAAAGAAAGAACAGGTCATTTGGGACCTGCACCACAGGTGCATCAGACAGTAATGTAAAGAGCATGCAAGACTTAAAGGAGCTGAACTCTATGCTTTGGTCTATGTTTACAAGACACATTCTGGTTTCTATACCCTGTGATACCAGCCTCCTACCTGCTTCTGGATGACCTGTGATGTCCATGCTTTCTCCTGAGTGGCCTTTCATGGCTGGGAGGAGTTGGTGTAATGCCAGTCCTTTTCTTTCTTTTTCTGTGAAAGTTACAAAACATACAAGAACAGCTGGATCACTGATGTGCAGAGGTCACCATCTATCTTATCATTTCATTGTTTCCTGATATGACTTCATCTGGCAATATGCCTTGTCTCCCTTGCTTTCTGAATAAAATATGATTTACACTGCACCTCTCCTGTGGTTTTCCTGATTTCAGCTTTAATTCCTAAGATTTACAGTAGTAGTAATAATGTAAATCTGTCTTCTATAAAGACCTGCTTGGTTTCTGAATTGTCTCTTCACTGATTGTTCAAAGATTTTGGTAAAGCTGGGATGTTAGTAGAACCACATTTATATGTCTGTGCGTGTGTTTGCTCCGTCTTATAAAGCAGGAGTTACTAAAGGTTCTCTACACTATCCCACTGCCTGAGGTGGGAAGGGACCTCAAGGGATCAAGTAGTCCAACACCCTGATATAAGCAGGGTCCACTACAGCAGGTTGTTCAGGGCCACATACATGTATGTTTTGAATATCTCCAAGGATGGATATTCAAAAGCTGCTTTAAACAATCTGTTCTGGTCCCCTCATGAGGAGAGGAGAGGAGAGGAGAGGAGAGGAGAGGAGAGGAGAGGAGAGGAGAGGAGAGGAGAGGATTAATTAATGTTTTAATCACATCTCGATCATAAACTGACAAGTTAATATATATTACACTAAAGATTAGAATAGCTTTTTAAATCATCCAGAAGTGGAATGTGAATTTGTTGATATCTCATGTTCAGTCTGTCTGTTAAGGATATTTTCCATTGTTGCTTCATCTCCTCTAACAAACATTATATCATATTAAAGAAACATTCATATTTTCCTGCCCGTGTAGTTTGTGATGCTGACCAAGCTGTAGTTATTAGGCAGTGGAGTCATTGATTATAAAGATTCTTTTAATTTCTCATTATTAATATGTTAGGCAGGATACTCAGGATTTTAGAACTGCTCTGTTTTTTTGTTCTAAGGTAATTCTGGTTTTGCATTCTTTCATTTCCATTTAAATAGCCTCTTCCTGAACTGTTTCAGTAAAAAGCCCGAGGGTTTTCTTCATCCCCGTCAAATTGCATTTATTTAAACTTTGAGCATAAAAAATTACAAGCATAAATAGGGACCAAGCTGTCAACTTGACTCATCATTTACAGTTAACAGGATTAACTTGGTATAGCAACCAATGTGAAAAACATCTCAGAGTACTGCCACATGATGAATGGACATATTTTATTATTGACAATCTTCTCTATCTTCCCCCCACTCTTCTCTGGTCAATGAATTAATATAATGCTTCTTAAGAACTGTCTCAGGTTAGGCACAGAGTATGTTGTTGCTTGCATGTTTTCATGACAGTATGGTGAAAGATTCTTGTATAGATAGGAAAAATCCATCCCTGACTGTACTCTGCTCAGATGGACAAAAAATAAAAAAAATAAAATAAAAAAATAAAGAATTAAAAAAGGCATGATTATAAATGAAATATAGGTAACACAGCTGATCCACAACCTTATTTAATGTAGAACAGCAGATACTCTTGAAGTGATCAGAACTTGATTACCACTCACCTGTGGTATCTTTGGCATGTGATCATTGAGAGAAAATAAATTACTGAGATTAAAATCAGTTATTTGTACTCTTGTTGTTAAGCAACAAAGTATTATGCAAGGTAATAATTAGGTATTAAATTTCAGATGCAACATTTATACTTCAAAGTAACTTGTTGAAATCAGTGGAGGATATTCAATGATTTTACTGACATTTGACATTAAAACAAACCATACTTAGCATTGATGATGTTCTGACATAACTATCAATAAATACTGTTATTATGTATATGACTGTCTGACTGTGTGCACTGTTGCTACCTTTTTTTTTTTTTTTTCTCCAAACATATCTGTAATGAGGAATGCAGGGTTCACCCCACAAATTCATCCTAACATAGTATTCTTCACTCTGGTGATTTGCAGCAGCTTTTCAAGGAAGGAAACTTGAAAATAGAAAATAAGAAAGGTAGAAAATAAAGAGTTTGTTCTTTTTGCAAAGGAGAGATTTTATGAATATGCAGACTAGCAGAGCCCTCATATGCTTCTCAACAGCTGACAGTTTTCCTTCCTCCTAGGACCTGACTCAGACATGTTTGTACTATACAACCTGTCCTGCATTTAATGGACCTAAGCAGATGACACTATATGGGTATTTTCAAAATAACAAAAACATACAAAGTATTGCTATGTAAAGTACTATCCATTAGCATATGCAGCTGATTGCAGGTGTTTCTGTATTTCTGTAGAAAAGCCTAAACAAGACCATGCTGGGTTTTGTTCTCTCCTTAATAGGCTTAGTCAGCATTTGAATGGAATTGCATTTGTGCAAAATGGTTGACAGTGCATCCTGTTCCTATGATTAAAAATAAATGAATAAATAAAACAAAATTGCTTTTCTTTTAATTAAAAAAAAAAATTCTCACCTAGCTTGAGTGCTTAGCCATATTTAATCACTATGTTCCCTGTTAGGACAGCTAATGACAGAGTATTCTTCACCAGATGGAGTGATTATGACGACATTCCTTCAAGGTCTCCTCACTTTGCCTCAATGTCTCCTTTTGAACAGCTAATGCTTTTTTTCTTTTTCTTTTTTTTTTTTTCCTTTTTTTTTTCCTTTTTTTTTTTTTTAACTTAGGACCTTGAAACTAGAAATTCTCCAGTGGGATAAGGGAGACAATCAGAAGAGAAAATAATTAAATAAAAATAAAACTAATGAGCTGAGATAAGAACAGTTAAATTGGAAAGGAAAGAGGAAAATAAGAATAAGAAAAATTAAATATATATATATATATATACAAAACAAGTGATGTACAATGCAACTGCTCACCACCAGCCGACTGATGCCCTGCCAGTACCCGAGCAATGGTATCCCTCCCCATGGCCAACTCCTCCCAGTTTTACTGTTGAGCATAATGTCATGTGGTATGGAACACCTCTTTGTTCAGTTTGGTTCAACTGGTTGTGTCCCCTCCCAGTATCTTGTGCACCCTCAGCCTCCTCACTGGCAGGGCAGTGTGAGAAGCTGAAAAGTCTTTGGCTTAGAGTAATCACTGTTCTGCAACAACAAAAACACTGGTGTGATATCTACATTTTCATCTAAAGTCCAAAATATAGCACCATACCAGCTACAAAAAAAAAAAAAAAAAAAAAAAACTTTCCCAGCTGAAACTAGGACAATGCCCTTGAAGAAAAGCTGTCTAGAGTTTCCTAGGCTGCATTAGGAAGAGCATTGCCAGCAGGTCAAGGAAAGTGATCCTTCTTCTCTTCTCAACACTAGTGAAGCACACCTGGAGTACTGTGACTAGTTCTGGGCTCCCTAATACAAGAAAGACAATGACATACTGGAGGGGGTCCAGCAAATGGCCACTACAGTATCTCTTCTGTGAGGAAAGGGTGAGAGAGCTGGACCTGTTCATCCTGGAGAAGAGAATGCTCAAGGGCAATCAATTCAGAAATTTGGACTTTTTAATGGGTCACGTGCTTTCTGTGAGGGGGAACATCAAAGAATCATAGAATGGCTCTGGTTGGAAGGGACCTTAAAGATCATCTAACTCCACCCCTACCCCCCACCCCCCACCCTGCCATAGGCAGGGGTGATACCCACTAGATCAGGTTGACCAAGGCCCCATCCAGCCTGGCCTTGAACATCTCCAGAGATGGGACATCGACAGCTTCTCCGGGCAACCTGTTCCAGTGCCTCACTACCCTGACAGTGAAGAATTTCCTCCTAATGTCTAATCTAAATCTATCCTCTTTTAGTTTAAGACCACTTCTCCTTATCTTATCTATCCGAGTAAAGAGTCCTTCTCCATCCCTTTTATAAGACCCCTTTAAGTACTGAAAGGCTGCAAAGAGGTCTCCCCAGAATCTTCTCTTTTCCAGACTGAACATCCCTAGCTCTCTCAGCCTTAAACATCATACCCTATAAAATTTTAGTCTTAATTTCATCTGGAAATTGATTTCAGTATAACTTTACATCTGTCTAATTGCCCGCAATTCTCCAGTCCATCAAGTGACATCTACAAAATCCACACAAATTCCATTGTTATTGGGATTCAGCTGTTAAAATCATACATTCCCCAGTTGTTGTCAGTCTGTGGGGCTGTGGACTAAGGGATTTGGACTTTTTTTTTCTGAGTGTGCTGTACCATAAAGGTAACTTTAAAAGAAGTCTGCTTTACAGAACATGGATTCTTCAGAATGTTTAGGCTGCTAGAATGTATAATATTTTTTTTTTCTGGGGGCTTGCCAAGAAGGTTTGAAAGTATAGCTGGGAGGACTGTTCTTTCAGAAGTCTTCAAGTTAGTCTGAGTGCAAAGAAGAGCAGCGAAGCTGGTGAAGGTTAGTGAAGCACTGAGGTTAAACCAGTTATCTCCAGAGGTCCCTCCCAACATCAGTGATTCTGTGATTCTGTGCAATATTATTATGTAAAAAAGGGGGTGGGGTTTTTTTTCTTCATTATTTTAAGGATTTTCATATAAAAAGAAAGTATTTTCTTGTCACATCTTGCTCAGGAAATAGTATACCTGCTATGTATCATGCACATTCAGATCATATTTGTTACACATAGAAATGTTTTAACACCTCTTGTTTTTTTCCTGGAAAGTACAAACCTGAAGAAACATCTGTTTCACAGATCACAGAATGTTTGAGGTTTGAAGGGACCTCCAGAGATCATCTAGCCCAACCCACCTGCTCAAGAAGGGTCACCTAGAGCATGTTACACAAGATCGCATCCAGGCAGGTTTTGAATATCTCCAAAGAAGAAGTTTCCTTTCAGTTCACCTTTACTATGTTGAGTTTATAGATTATACCTGAACCCTCTCTGCGCCATCTCACTTATTGCATTCTTCAGTGACATCCTGCTTTAACATTAGGAAAGCCTTCTTTTGCAAAGATATAACCCTTTTCAAACGGGAGTGTCTTGAAATATATTTATATCTATATATCTATATAGATATATTTATATACCTATATCTTTATATCTTATATATATATTGTGAAATATAGAAAAAAAGTGTCATGGTCAGGACAGCAGAAAATTTAAAGTAAACAGTTATAGGTCTTAAAATCAATTTTAGCTGTATTGGGGAAGTAAAAAATATGTCCACATCTACAAAAATCATCTGGACTTTTGGACATCATTAAACTTCTGGAACTCTTTGGATTTGCTCATCAATTATGATCACTTAAAACAAAGGCAAGTCGTTCTCTGAATTCAAGAGATTATATTAATATTAACATCCTAATACTAATGATGTTCTATATTGAGTGATAAATTTAATCCCAATACTTAATGATGATTTATATGAAGTGATAAATTTAAAGAAGTGTTAATAGACATTGCAAATTCTTCAAGGACATTTTATTGGATGTGCAAGAAGCCATGATTTCATAAATACAGAGAATCTTTTATTACACACACAAAAAAGTCTTGATTAAAAGAAGAGGTGAAAATGACTATTCTAGTTTAATATGCAATATGATGTGGAAAAACAACCACTTGAATTTAATGAATTCAAACAGCAAATTTGATGCAGCTAGCTGATAAGGGAAGCAAACAAATCACTGAAGTTTAAATGGCCCAGTAAAAATCACGGGTCATGGCCGAGTAGGTAGGCATAATACAATGAAGGTGAGTCCCTAAGTAATGCATGCATTCACTGTTACATGTGAATAGAAATGTAAGAAATAAGGATGCAGAACAAGAAATAATGCTCGGTACCTTTTTTTTTTTTTTTTTTTTTATGATGATGTGAATGGGACTGAAGACATCATTTCTAACAAATCTTGTTATAAGCAACATTTGCTAAAATTGAACATTTTGAAAACTACAAATGTATGTATTTAAGACCTATTTGAGGTGCTTCCTGAACAAGAAACAGTATTAAAAAAATGGAGCTAAGAGACTTCCTCATTGAAAAAACTACCAGTCTCCTTTTAAGTAGGAGAGACTGATCTTACAAAAACTAAAAACTGCTCAACATGACTTCAGTTCCAGAGAAAAATACAATGATAAAGTGGTAACTCAATTTACAAAGGAGAAGAAAATATGAGTAATGGCTATCCACTTGACACATATAGTAAACCTGTCATCTTTCTGATGTTAATATCAACGCTGAAAATAATTTATATGATAATCCAAGAACAGTGAGACTATTTTACTAGCCAAGAGTAAGAAAATTGGGTTTACCTTTCATTGGGAAACAAAAAAAAAAAAAAAAAAAAAGAAAGTATTCTATTTCAAAACATATGTAGGACTGAATATCATGACAGAAGAACTACTTAAGGTAAAGGGCAACAGAGGGAAAAGAAAAAGTTGTTAAAATTAATAAAATCTGTCTAGAATTTAGAAGAAAGTTTTTAATCATAACAATAATGAAGTTGGGATATACCATACTAATTGTAGTTAGCAGTCAACTGCTCTGCTTTTCTGTAGTCTATAATGTGTATTTCATACCATCATAGCTTGTAAAAAATAAAATTTTATTCAATGTCATGAAATGTCTCTTCCAATTCTACGTTGCTATTATTGATACATCTGATCAAGACAAATATATTGATGTAGCACATTGGCAGGGCATTTAAGAAACAGCTACATAATATTTTAATTTCTATGGAAAAAATAAACATCAAGTGTTGTAAAGTAACTTATTGCTTCATCTGTTAAAAGGAAGTTATCCATGAATTGACTGACAATTCATAATTATTTTATTAGTAAAGATCTCAATAATTTTATCAAATATTTGCAGATAAATCTTGAAACTAAGAAAAAATGGTGACATAATAACGAAGAAGACATGCTTCTTTAACAGGATATTCTGAAGTATCTTAAAATTGTTTGCCTATAATCAACTGCTCAGTAACATGTGCATTAGCAAGAAATTCATGATAGAACTACTTAATAAAAGGCCTTACCGTTGAAAGTACTAACTCAGAGAAAATAAAAAAATAAATAAGAAACCTTTTGTTCAACAGTAGAAAATTGTCTCAACATGCCAGCAGTGAAGTGCTGTAACAAAAAGGACAAAAATCATCTTCAGAAGTACAAAAAGCAGAACTGTCAAACAGAAATAGGGAAATTGCCTTGTCTCTGTACACAGCTGTCAAGATTCCTGTCAGTTTTGTGGCTTTCAGAGAAATACTTGCGTAAGAAGGAAGATGGCAGGAAGATAGCAAAAACTGCTATCATATTTTATGTTGAAATGTTTTAGGAGCTCAGTCCATTCAGTTTATTAAAGAAATTGGTTTTGTCACTGTATTTGATAATATGATTCTATGATTCTATAATGAGGTGAATGCAGAGAAAAAATCATAATGGGATTCAGTGAACAGTGAGACAAGTTTAGGTTCACAACTCCCTGAGTTGAATAAACAAATGATAAAGTACAGTTTCAAACCAATTAGAGTAATCAAGCACAAGTTTACAAAGGACAGTGAAGTGAGGGAGACTAGAGCTAGGAGAGATTTGATTGCACTAATGCACATCATACAGTTGTGTATATTGATACAAGGTTTTAACTCCAGGATTTGCTCAGTTAACTGGAGCTCTGTGAGCCTCTGCTATGCACTGAAATCTTTCCATGTACTGTGAAACAAACCAATCTATATTGTACCGTTTAGTTACGTACCCTATCTTACTACAATATAAGGATGATATTTGTATGCCCCAAGGCAGCTAGGTTATATAAACCTGATTGTCTAGGCTCCCTTTCTTTTAATGATTATAAATAAATACTCTGTGTTTCATTACTAAAGGAGACCTCTAACATAAATCAAAGGAACTGCAACTGAATAGTTTGTGGTTTTCTTCTCCGAGAGCCCAGACAATTAGCCCAAATGTAAGTGTTTGCACTGTTTGTCTCTGAATATGGCTAAGATGAATCCCACTCCAGGAAATTCCATGTATCACTCCCTTCAGGACTTCCTCCCAGTTACAGGATGTTTCCTCCAGCCAGGATCTTAACCTTCTTCTTTCTGGACTATTTCTTTCTTTACAAGATAGCTTTTTTAGAGGAGCACATATTTTTGACACCACCTCTTCTTTACAGACATAACCTCTTTGTTTTCCGAGTCTAAATGCTCTAAAACACAATATATGAGCAACCTCCTAACTGGTGGTTCTCTCCATGTACCAAAACGTTTGGGACAATATTGAATTTTGAACTTCCAGTGAATTGTCAAGAGGAAATTTGAACAACAAGACATTGAATGTCAGAGCTCAGATTTTTCTTGCTGCATGAGATCAGAATAAATGATAAAAATGACCTTAAATTCTATGTATCTCTATATATGACTATACCAGATGTTATCTCACCAGGTGTCTTTCTCTTGTGATGCAAGGTCTTAGGGTAAGCAGCAGAAAATCACATTATTCTCTTCAATTTAGTTGCAGCATTGCTTCCAGCACTAATCTTTTATTATTATTTTTATCATTACTATAAATTATCACCTCCATTAAAAATATATATTATTATTTAACAATTTTATCTCTTAAATATATATATATGTATATATAATTTGTCTTAAGTTTATTAATTTGCATTTTTCCAAGGTAAATATAATGTTATTTCCTTTGGCTGCTTACTCCTTATTAGTCAGCTTCTACATTATTTTTTGGTTTTACTGATGTTTTCCTAAATCTCTGTGTTGCATTTTTCATAAGTTCCTGTAACATCATCTTTACATAATCACCAGAATTTCTACAAAAGAAGAGTAGCATATCAGCAGTCTTATAATCATGTTCTTGTTATGTTGCAGTTGATCATTATGCAGTTTTCATGGCCCCTTTGGATAGTTTTCCACAAGAAATTATGGTTATATAAGCTGATTTTCAGTAAAGGTCCCATTAAAGAATCATGGATTTACAGAATGGTTGAGGTTGGAATAGACCTCAAGAGACTGCAAAGTCCAGCCCCCACACTGAACACAGTATTCCAGGTGCTCAGCACAAGATTCATGTCCTTCAACCCACTGTCAATACTTTGCCTAATGCAGCCCAGGAGGCTGCTGGCCTTCCTACTGGCAAGGGCACACTGCTGGCTTGTGTTCAACTTGGTGTCAACCAGAACACCCAAGGCCTTTTCTGCAGAGCTTCTTGTTGGCCCTCTATTGTGTCCTGGTGCCTGAGGCTGTTCTTCCCCAGGTACAGGATTTTGCACTTCTTGTTGAATTCCATCAGGTTCCTGTCAGCCCATTTCTCCAGCACGTCCATGTCACTCTGGATGGCAGCACAACCCTTTGGTATATTGAACACTTCTCCCAGTCTTGTATCATATGCAGACTTGCAGAGGGTGCACTCTGCCCAATCACCCAGGTCAGCCATGAAGATGCTAAATAGTATTGGCTGCAGTATTGATCCCTGTGGTAACTCACTAGCGACTGGCCTCCAGTTTGATGTGTCACTGATCTAACCCTTTCTGACCAGCAGTTCAATTATTATTCAGTCCACATCACTGCCTATATATCTTGTCCCTATTCATAGTTTGCCCAAGGATGTTATGAGCAACTATGTCAAAAACCTCGATGAAGCCAGAATAAACATCTGCTGCTCTCCTGTTGTCCACCAAGACAATTATCTGAGTATAGAAATCCTTCAGGCTGGTCAGGCTTGATTTTCTTCTCATAAATCCATACTGAATACTCCCAATCTCATTCGTCTTCATATGTTTGGAAATTGTTTTCAGGAGGATTTGCTCCATCAGCTTCCCAGAGACTGAGATGAGTCTGACTTCTCCGCAGTTCTCCAGATATTGGCTCAGCGTTGAAGACAAGATTTTCAAGGCATTTATTTTCTTCCAATCCTCAAGAACCTCCCCGATCACAATAATATGTAAAGATAATAGAGAGGGACCTTTCTATGACATCAGTCCTGTCTGAAATTGTGTACAAGTCAGAGAGATTTCTGAGAAAAGGCATGAGAGCTTCCCCCACACTGATACACAGTAGGGACTTCATTATTGTTGTGCATACTCTTTGGGCAACCCTCCTTTAGCCTTGCTATTGTTTTCATTGTCTCTTTTTCACATCACCCTACACCTTGTGTTTGCCAAGACAGTCCACCTCTTACTTACTTCTTTGTGGATTATCATCTCCCTTAACCCATTATATAAAATAGTTTTAGATTCAATCCTTCTACTCTCCCTAGCAATATTGTCTGCTTACCATTAGTCTTTATTGCTTTATTTAGTGCAGTTTATGAAGCATAACACAAACATGATACAGGAGTTGTAGAAGTACTCAAGTAAACAAAGCTTTATGTGTTTGAAGTGGAAGAAAATGTCTGATTTTTTCTTACAGGGCTGTTCTCCTTAGATCTCATACATGTTGCTATGACATAAATACAGTCATTGTGGTGGGCAAAGTGAATTTAGTCATTATGTATATATGCTTTTAATTCCACAGAATGATGGTAGTCTAGATAAAAAACTCTGCTGACAAAGCCAAATAAGTATTCACCTGAAATTCCAGTCATTGCAGGGTAGGAACATCAAAATAATGTTGTAGCAATGCAACATTTCTTCAGGATCCCTTCAACAACTGATGTGAAGTTTACCCAGAACTGTCTCATAATATATATATATATATATATTAAATAAACCAGCTCTTACAGCTCTGTTGATGTTGTTGAAGGGAGGTATATGCAGTTAGTTAGTTAATTATTTTCACTTGCACCCATAAAATGTTGAATTGCACATCAAAAAGCCAGCCATTCAAAAGCTGGAGGAAAAATAATATCACACGATTTGCAGGGACGTTTTCTGCATTTATTGGATATTTTAGTTATGCAGTGGAAGAAATAAACATGCCAGGATTCATCGTAAAGTCTTCCTTTAATCTTCAAAAATACACTATACAACACTTAACGGATCAAATCCACTAGAGTTTTATTTCATAATCTTCAACTTCTGTAGGTTCTACTGCTTTATTGTTCTTTTGTCTGACATGAATTGGCATAGCTGTCTGAAAAAGGTCTTGTGCATTTAATGGATACCCACCATAGCTCTTGTAATGAGACTTTCATAACATCTGCTACAAACTTGGTGCCATTTACATCAAATTCTGGCAGCTTTATTATTGCCTCAACATGTTTTAAGTACTCTTAGTTTTATTGTTTGTTATTCAAGTCTAAATTACTTTCCTATACATTTACTTGAAACTGCAGCTTGTCCAGTGGTGGACAGTGATAGGAGCTGGGAAGCTACAAGAAAGAATTTTAAAGGCTGACATTCCTTTTTAAGAGTCTGTTGTTGATCACATTCAAGCCATGCAAAACAAAATTCACCCTTATTCAAAATACAAGTTTTTATTTTCAAGGGGGTGTGAGTCCTTGCTGTCACATGTGAAAATCCTCACCATGCAGGTAAATTTAATAATGGCCATAGAAGCTCTTATACGTCAAAAGTTGGGCATGGACATCAGCAATTTACATACCTAAGTGATGTTTTTCTTCCAGATTTTATCAATGATAAGCACAATAAAATGGTGTCTAAAAAAAAATAAAATTCAAGAAAATGCCTATTTCTTGTATTCTCCACCGATGACCAATATCAGCTCTTGTCTTATTATGGAATTGTATGGAAGTACAAAGAGAAGCTGATGTGAATTTCCCCTTACAGGTTGACCTGTCTATCTGTAGTAGGGGTTCAGTTTAATTTCAGAAAGTTATGCAACACATTGGTACAAACAGGTATAAAGGCTAGTCAAGAAATACGTATTAAGCTGCCACTTAAGCAGCAGAACAACTGAACAGAACAAAAACAAAAATTGCTTAAAGAACTACAGTGTGTGGAGATGCTTTCTGCTGGGCACAGTGTAAATGAAAAGGATGGGTATAGTTGTGTTTATGACAGGCTTAGACAGATGACTTCCTGCATCAAAAGTCATTACTTTCAAGTTAGGATGCTCTGGTTTGCTATTATCCTACAAAACAGCCTTTTTCAAAAAACTTTCAAGGTGTTGCTCAGTTCTGCTCATGAAAAGATGATGATTACAAAGGCATGATGTAGTGGCACAAGCAGCATTAGAACCAATTAGGCAAAAACATACTTGTGATCGTCTCTTGAATAAGGATTTTGCTGTCACAAGGATTTGTAGTCTTTGGTAAAAGAAAATATTGATCTGTTGCTTCAGCATGCTGCAAGCCAAGGAAAAGGGCTATAGACAGAAACATCTGAAAGGGCAAATAACCTTTCTGTAGCAACAAATCATTGTATCTGTACTTGGTTATTTTGTTCTTAGACCTGTGCTACTAGATCCCACTACCACTTCCTGTTGTAGTTTTATTTGTATTTTTCTGTTATATACCCATGATTTTATAGTGTGTCATTTACTGTATATGTGTATACCTGTATGAATACATCTGCTTTTGAGAACTTTTGTCATAAATGTTATAAGCATAGAATGAGGGTTTTCTTATACAGTTATATTATTTGCTAAATGTACAACTTGGAGATTTCAAACCTGTCCTGCTATGATACAATAAGTACTACTGTAATCAAATGAGGGTAAGAATGACATATACCTCTGTCCATCTAACACCTTCATTACAATTTTCCAACCTTGGACTTCTTATATGGCATATAGAAAAATATCACAATCCAGGTGATTTTTATTCTATGAGAAAGGAGAATGCTCTTATCTCTTATCTACTGATGAGAAACTGAGAAACCAGAAGAGTAAAAGAAAGATGTGAAAATAAGTATATTTAGTGTTCTGTGATATTTTCAAAGGTGTCCCTGTCCCATTTAAATCACTAGGCACATCTTTACAGCTCTAGGTGTTCAATACCTTTAAACATCTTTTCCTAAAAGCTTTGTCCAAGGTCACAAAAAAAGTCTGCAGAAGTACAAGAAATTTAATCTAGATCTCATAAATGCCAATTTACTGCTTCATAAATAGGACCGGCCATCCTAAGAACAGTCAGAAAGTGGGAAGAGTTGTGTCAACTGAGGACCTGTTTGTACTGAAGAATCACCCAGAAGATGACAATTTAATGTTGTGATATTGCACTTTTCTTTGTGGGCTCTGTGATTCAAAGTCATGTTGGCTGTATGCAGCATCCTCCAGACAGGTTAATGAGTCATTTTCCAACTCCACTTCAGAGACAGTCCTCCTATTTCAGTGATAGTGTTAATACGCAGAGATTTTACCCTAAGGGAGATTTCATATATGACCCTAATTTTGTGAATGAGAGCTCAGAGGAAGGCAGGCACAAAGGGTTGTTAACTACATGGCCATAATGAGATACAGTGGGCTTAGGAAAGCTGTTCTAAAGAGGTTTCTGATGAATATGAACCCAATGATAATTATGCAAAACAGCCAGAGAGATTCTTCCGATGAAGAGCAATACATTAATTAATTACATTATGCTAAGGAAGTATTGGGTGTGATTTATGCCTTGGGGACAAAATGTTGATACAATATTCTGCAGTCTGACACGTTAGCAAAAGTTCACATAAAGATTAAATGTTACATTATAGGAGAAGACAATTGGGAAAAAGCTGGGCACAATTCTTTTTGACTCTGTCACTGATTTAGAAACATCTCAGGAATCCTTTCTTGGATACGTTTTATCTCTGTCAACCAAGAAGGGGTAGTCTCACACTCAAATTCAAGTTCCTTGCAGGATCAACATATCCATGTTGCTTACCATTAGCTTTATTTTAAATACCAATCAGGAACATGGGCAAAAGGGAGTGCAGCATGTTGTGGAGACACACATTAATTATATTGATGGCTAGCACAAAGACATATTACAAATCCTTTGCCATTCATGTGTTCCAATAGATTAAACTGGGAGGTCAATTTAATTCCTTTTTTGAATGACCCATGGCCATATTTACTGCTGTACATTTCATCTCAGTCTCTTTTTCCAGGCTCCTGGTATTTTTTTTCTGGAATTGCTGACATTCCTTTTTAGTCACTATTCCTTCTAAATAGACTGGAAATCTTTTTATCTTAAAGAAGTTATCAGATACTTTTTTTTTTTTTTTTTGAGTGTCTTGAAGACTGGTAAAATATTTCACTAATGATATTTCATATCCTTTGCAGAACTGCATAATTTCATCTCTCCTGAGCTCTGTAGTACTTCATTAATAGATATCAGACAGAGAAATGACCTTTCTTGTCAAAATTATGTTAAACTTTTTGACCACATTATAACAAATAGAACTATGAAAATTTGAATTACCATTGAGCTTTTTTTTTTTTTCTTTTTTTTTTTTTTTTTTACTGAAACATGTCCCACACATAAAAGAAGTCTGAAGGGAAACCCACATACTGCAGAAAAAACATTTGTCTGAATTCACCTAGGGAAGAAGAAAACCTTACACAGCTAAGCAGTACTTCATTTGTGTCCTTAATGTAAACAATAAAAGGTCTAGAAGCAGATGAATAAATATAAAAACTGAAAGCTAGCAAGAATAGAATTTAATAAATGATCCCACCAAATGCAGTCTTCTTTGCTAAGATAAAAATATTTATACTTTGCTTTTGGTTTTAATTTTCTCATTTTCAGTTTATCAGTACCCCCGATGAAGGCAATAACAATTCTCTCACATTAAAGTTTACAGTTTGTTAGTCTTCTTGGGCCAAGAAAACGAAATATCCACATTTTTTTAAGTCTTAAATTGTCACCTGTTAATCTTTCATTTTCTTATTGCTCAGTTGGTTAGATTTATTTATTTATTTATTTCATTTATTCTTTTACTTCTCATCTACTCTTTCTTCATCAGGAAGGGAAGGAATACTTTTCATATTTCAGGACAATGTGTTGGCTTTCTCGGCAACTCTGCTTCAGACTTAGTCTCCCTTGCACAAATGCAAGGGAGACTGGGAGATATGAACATAACAAAAATAGAAACTCTGTCCCAAGCGTAGAGATGTGTCTGAAAAAGGGAGATGTCCCAGAGACTTGGTGAAGCCCGATAGGGACTGTGCTTCAGCAAAATACAGGGAAACCTTGTCATCTTAGTACTGTACTCACATTGGCAAGGCCCCAAGAGGAAGGATTTATTGTTTGAATCACCACTCCAGGCTTCTGTACCCATAGCACTGTAAAGAAATGAGTTAACACCTCCTACCAGTATTTCACTGTGATATGTGGGCATTGAGACCCACTCAAATTCAGCATGGAATTCTTCCCCCATGATAGATGCTGTACGTGGACAGGCTGGAGGAACTGTAGTTGTCTTGAAGTTGTCACCCAATGTCTGATGTTACAACTGACTGCTTTTAACTGGTTGAGATGAACAGTTACATGTCCACAAACACATTTTTTTATGTTTGTTCTTTTGTTTTATTTTATTTTCCTCTTTAAACACTGAGCTCACATAAGTACCTAAACACAAGGACGTGTTGCAACATGCACAGCCATGGGAATTTCAAATACACCAAAGTGCAAAAATGTCTAAATCCAGCATTTTGTCTCAGTCCCTGTAATAGCAGGAAACCTTGGCCAAACTCATTCATGCCAGATTCTAGTTCCAGCCTCTGATTACTGCCATCATACAAGCAAAGATGAATTTAAATCTTGTACTAAGCAACACGCAGTTCCAGTTACTTCCCCAGCCCTGAAATAAAAGCTAGAGTATCAGTATGCAACCAATGTATTTTTAAAATATTCTTATTATATAAAAACCTCCTGGCTGTATCCCATGCTTTCTTGCACAATCTTTCTTATTAAGTAATATAATTAACTTAACTATATATGAAATGAGAAATGCATCCAGGTGCCTCTATCCTTTTCTGAGTCTTTATGTACAAGTGATAAAAATGTTCTCAAGTATTCTCTTTAGCTTAAAGTACCAAAATGTTCTTACAGTGTGTAGTTTAAATAAAATGAACCAATAATTAAATAAGTGTCAGTGAAGCTGCAAGCAAAACAATATTGGGAATGGTTGGCACCATAGTTGCTTGCATGGTGTGATAACAATAGCTTCTTCAAATGAAAAAAATAACAACAGGCAGGGCCAAAGCTGCCAAATAAAACACTTCTAATATTGACGGGCTGAGTACCAGCTTGCTATTAACTGGGTTTCTGTTCTACACAAAAAGCCACAGAAAAATATTTTGTGTGCTAGTATGATACCTTTTAGGGGAAAAAATCCAAAACCAATTTACAAGCAGTGTTGTGCTACACAACCTATATTTCAAGATTTTTCTAACACCTCCTAGAAAAAAAAATAAATACCAAAAAAACCCACCATCACTTTTTCTTGGCAAATGTTCAATAAAATGCAGTGATGATCTCCATTTATTTAGAGCAGGAGAGGAATACGTGGAATCAAAGTGGAGAAGGATGCAACAGATATAAAACAAGCAGTATGATTCTGGTTGCCTGGTAAAAGGCTTAGACTGCACAGGGAAAGTTTTGTGCATTTCGATATGCCTTCTTATATAATTATTTATATATTGCCTTTAAAATGAAACTGATGTTGTTTAGGTAGGGCCAAAAAATTGATTGTGTTAAAATAATCCAATGTTAACCTTCATCCTGCCCTTAAGAATCTGGTCTGAAATAACAATGAGAAATATCCATCTAGTTTTCCATTTTAGACCATCCATGCAGCAAATCAACAATCAGCCCTTAATAATGACAGCTGAGTTGCTTTGGGAACTAAAGACAGATGAGATGTTCAATCTGCTTCTGGAACTGCTCCACTTTTCTCATCCCTTTACCCCTTTACTGTGCCCAACCCTCAGCAGGAGGTTGCGTGTTTTTAAGCCATGCTGTTCTCCAGTACTTCTGGTTTTGCCTTGCCCCAGAGAAGGCAATGACATTAGATGCACTGGATCTGGTTGGGATGCAGTTAATTTTATAGCAGCTGTGGTGCTGTATTTTGAATTTGTGGCTAAAACAGTTTCATAACACCAGTGTTCTGACTGTTGCTGAACAGTGCTTGCACAGCATCAAAGCTTTCTTTTTTTTTCCCACTCTGAAACCTCCGTGAGTAGGCTGTGGGTTGGCGAGAGACTTGGAGAGGACACAGCTGGGACAGGTGACCTGAGCTGGTCAAAGGACTATTCCGTATAATACGATGTTGTGCTCAGCAGTAAAAATTGGGATAGAGGTAGAAGATAGTTGGGGATGGGGGCTTGACTTCTAGGGTTGCTGTTGCTTAGAGACTGGCTGGGCATAGGTTTGAGGGTGGGAGGTGGTGAGTGATTGCTTTTGCATCACCTTATTTTTTTCCACGTCTTTTTTTTTTTTTCCTCTTTCCTTTACTTATTAAACTAACTTTATTTCGACCCACAAGTTTTCTCACTTCTCTTCTTCCTGTTCTCTCCCCCATCCTGTGGGGTGGAGAAGGGAGTAAGTGAATGGTTGTGTGGGTGCTTGGCTGCTGGCCAGGGCCAACCCTCAACAGATGTATACTTCGGGGAAATGTAGAGTCACAACTCAAATGGAAAGAAAAAGATAGTCAAATTCTCCTGTAGCCATGGGATAGTGTGAAGAGATTACATCATACTGAAAAACACAAAGGCAAATAGAGCTATGTGAACAGTGTGAAATCATTTATCAGCCTTATAAGACTCATTTCAGCAACTCGCTTTCTCAATGGACGTGTTTGTTGAGACTTTGTCTTTCTAATTCCAGTCCAAAGTTCATTAAAGTTGGTGTAAAGCTTTCACTTACGATCTTGCTACCTTAAATTAGTATCTTATAGTAGCAATACCCCTTTCAGAGGCAAAGGAAAGAAGTTGTGAAACAATAGAACTACAGAGACCTTCCTCCTGTGGCTGGTTGACTAATTATCACCATTATGTAGGCAGTCTACTTAGTAATTACCATGCTAGAGTCAAAGGTCTGAATTTGCTATCAATTTCCTCTTTGGTTTAATCAGATTTGTAAGGTTTATGGAACACTAATCAGGAAAGCAGGCAAATCCACAATGCACAAAGATGTTCTGCAAGGTAAGCAGATGAAGTGTTATGAAATCAGCACTAATATGAGCTACTGAGGTAACTCAGATACAGGCAGGTCAACAGATGACCCCCAGTGTTTGGATTTAAAGCACTGGAACAAGCCTATCTACACACTTGTCCAAGCCTATCTAGACACTTTCTGGATAGCTTACTTTCAGAGTTCAGAATTTCTTTTGAAATCTCCTAAATCAGAAAATAATCAGTGATACCAAGCCCCTGTGGTTATTGTTGGCTTCATTGTGTTAAAATCATCGTTCATGGATTAATGACAGTAATTCAGCTTTTTCACTTAGCTTTTTATTTATAAAATAGTATTTTATATATGGCATTAGAAAATGGGAATTGGCCAACTCTAACTGAAACAGGAGGTAAGAAATTTCAATTATCTTATTTCCATTCTAGCAGAAATATTTAAAAATCTGTCATATATTGGACTTACACATACAAAGTTTAATTTGAATAAATTTGTTCCCATAAATAACATACTTTAATTAGAGCAGAATGTCAAATCAGTTCCTTTTTTTTTTTTTTTTTTTTACACTATGGCTTAAAAATATGAATTTTATCTTTCCTTTGTTAACTATATCTATTCTCTGCATTTATTTACTTCTATAAAAAATCTAAGATTCTGTTGGGTAAATTTAAGAGAAACAAGTTATCTGAGTTCAGAAAATAGTAAGAATAGAATATAAATAGAAGAAAATCATGAAATTCAAATGCACAACAAGATCACTGGAGCTCTATTGATTTTAGTGGAACATTACTGATTTACAGGAGTGGATCTGAATCTTTGTGTTTTGTTGTAAGACTAACACAGTGACATACAACACACACCTCTAATTATATATTGACACTCCACAAAAGGAATATCTTTACAGAGGAATTCATCATTATGTAGAAAAATGCAAAAATCTCAGAACTGCAGATACAGCCAGAGTAGTCAGGTTCACAGAGGGGTTTCTTTTGTATTGTGACCCTATACATCATTGCAGAGAATTTTGTTCTCTACCCAAAATCAATATTATAGATAGATGTGACTGGCTGATAATTATATCTGTATGCTTGTGAATTATACAGCATTTCAAGATCAGGTGCAGATATATTGATACTGTATTGGAAGTCAATGTTTTTTTTTAAAAGAAGACTCTTCCTGTGCCTCTGCCTTGCTTTTGGGACATGATAAAACATGGATTATCTAGGATTCTTGTCTCCAAGCCATCTGAACTTGGCACCTGTTAGATTAAAACCAGGTATGTGTGGGGCTGATTGCTCCAGTCTGGAACAGAGTCAGAGCAACACTGGGGCAGAGTCAGAAGCCCCAAAGTTCAGAGGGGCTCCCAGATCCTTGCCTAGCAATGGGACTTCTCAAGCAGAGGCTCACAGATTGAATCTGACATCACTGAGTGGCTGTTATACAGTTCTGGCTCATTTTTCTCTCCCACCTTCTCAATGGAAAAGACGGTGCTGAGTTTACTGGTGAGAAAGAGGAACTGATAAATGTAAACACACAGTGGCTCTTTTGCTCTGAAGGATCAGAGACAGAAATCCAGGTGATGTACCCCAAGATAGGCTTATGCCTGACATCTTATGACTTTGAGGGGTTTGTCACACCCATATTTGTCTCCAGACTACCATGGCAAAACACGTCTTCAGCTCTGACAGAACAACATGCCTCCACAGGACAGCCCACTGGCTAGGGCAATGTTCATCTGCGCTGCAGCTCTGGGAGAGGTTTAACACATCACTGCTGGTAAAGGGGAGAGGACAGTCAGTCACATATATATGGCAGCACACCTTGCTGTTTAGACAAGCTCAATATAGTCTGTTTACATGCTGCTTTTACAATATCAATACCTTCCCTTGTAAAACTAAAACAAGAAAACAGCTAAGTGTTCTGAATTCATCCATTCCTAAGTAAAGGAAAAAGGTATGCTACTCAACTTCATATTCCACATCCATAACCAGATGTACAAAGTAAAATAAAATTTATAAAGAGGCAACACCGAATGATTGATTCTCTGTGATTCTCTAGTGCAAATTCTCAATGTAATGCTATTTCTCCAAGTAAAACCAGACCAATAACTCCACGGAATTACCGTTTTAAAAAAGCAAGCCTATGACTGTGTGCATAAAAGAACTTAGACTTGTAATTGCTTCCTTAAATGTATTTTGCACTATGGAAGTGATTGCAGAGCAGACTCTAGGAAAATGTAGGTCTTGATCTCTCTCTGATTGCTAACACCCATAAGAATCTAGTGCAGTTGTCTGACTAAGAACTCACTATTTAATTCTAGCAGAAGGATATTTTCCATCCCCTTGGTCAAAGGTGTAAATGTACCACAATGAAAAACCTTGAACTATTAATATTTCATTTATGCTCTAGTGCTGGCTGCCTAGATAATACAGTGTATTTTTTTAAACATTTTTTATTGTTTATTTTTTAATCTTATTTTATTTTTATACTCTTGCCAATTGATAAGCTGTTACTTTCCTTTCAATATTTCTGGTAAAATAAAATTCATGTGGCTGGACTTGTATGATTTTGTTTATTTCTTTTTGGGCCAAAGTGGAGCAAATAATTTATCTTTTTACTGTCAAGATTGACTGGTTCCCCTGAATTATCACGAAATACCTGAAATGACGTATGGTTGTAAACCACCTTAGTAAACAAGGAAAAGATAGTATTAAAAGCAAAACACCTTTACGGAGAACAAAAAGATCTGATGCAAGACTTTGTATTTTTCTTATAGGGTCATTGCTATATAGGATATTTCTGTAAATATACAGTAATATTTCTTGAATGCACTTGGATGCAAATATCAAAGGTTCAAGCTATATATGAGATTCTGTATTCAGTCTCTTTGAAACAACAATAAAATGCCAGATTTGATAGGATCGCAATCTTAAGTAGCAGAAGAGGAAAGCCTTGAAGGTATTTAACCAGACATACATGAACATGAAGATTAAAGTTCACAGTGAAGTTGCAAAGAAGCATGAACCTGCTCTACTGCTTAGAATGAGCAGGCACACTCCCTAAAGCAATTCCACTGATATTCTGATAAAAAAATCTTTAGTCTTCAGTAGCAGAATTACATCAATGTTATCCTTCTGCTGCAGAGCACTGGAGCTGACTGCTTTCCTCCATTGTCTTATCCCACATATACACAGAAGCCTGAGTTATAGTAGAAAATATAGTGGGGTTTTTTTTGTTTGTTTGTTTGTTTTTTCCCCTGACAATAGTGAATTATTTTCTAAAGTACATTTTCTACTGCTCTGGATGGAAAAAAAAAATAAAAATGCATGCTTCGGGTTTTCCACTATTTCTCTTAGGAATTCACTGTAGTCTCTTTGAAGTGCCTTTTTTTTTTTTTTTTTTCCTTAATACTCGGTATAACTTCTTGCTTGCTTGTTTGTTAGTTTTATCTTTTGATAGCTCTGATTTCCAATGTAGTGCAGACATGTCAGAGCTCCAAGGACATCATTGACCTGGCAGCAATGTCCATGCATATGTCTTCCAGTGCTATGTCTTCCAGTGCACACAAGGATCTGTTTGGAAAAAGTGGTGCTCTGCCTGTTTACTCAGGAAATGGTTATCAGAAAAAAAAAAAAAAAAAAAAAAAAAAGGTTGACAGGGTTATTTGTTCTCTGCTTAGAATAACTATTTCTGATGTTCTGTTTTTAACTAATAAAGTAGATGAGAGATTTCTAAGCGAAGCTTCTTTGCAAATACTGTAAGATGGCTCTTCACTACAAGACAAAGAAAGCAAAGGAAATTTCATATCTTTTAGCAAACTTTAGAAGAGGCTTAAGTAAAGTCAAAGCACACCCTGTTCATCATCACCAGAAATTACTAAGGTTCAGATGGTAAGGAGCAAACACAATACCTTTGTAGTGTCTCAAAGCCCTTGAAAACTCCCAAATGCAGGTAGCGACTGGTATTTACTACTCCTTGGTGTTGAAGCTGCATGGACAATGAGGAGGAAAGAAGTTTTCCTTTTGCAATGGCCTGCTGTAGGGATGAAAGACTGTATGCTTCCTGTGTTCATTCTGTGTCACTGTGTTTTCCCCTCCTGCTTATCTGAACTGTCCAACTTCATGCTATCTTCTCTGTGGAGCTCTGGCTAGTACCAACATCAGCTTGTCAACCCATCCACTCCCTATGAAAGTGGGTAGGCAAGTATTGTTAAAACAGATAAATAACATGAGATAAGGAAATCTTCTGTCTCTTATCCAGTGTCATGAATCTTCACTGTATCGCTGCATATATAACCTAGTAAAAATACACATTTGGGAGAAGCTGTCTTGTGAGCAGAGCAGGCTGGACACAACAACACAGAAAACAGTGCCACATTTGGGAATGGGTGAGTTAAATGGTTGCTAGCATCTTAGCAAACTAAGCTTCCCATTCACTTGGATTTGTCTACACTGCACAGAAATCACAGTAGCAGCTGCTACATTAGCGTATCCTAAGGAGTGTTAGAGACTGAGGAAATCTAATAACTTCATGTTGATTCTTTTCTACTACAAAGCAAATGCAGTTTTCAGGTTCTTAGAAGCTGCTCTTTGGCATGATGCTGAATGCATGTAGATAACAAACTAGCTCAAAAGCTTTTCAAGGCAACCCGGTGTGAGGTACTTCAAACTTAGGGGGAGGAAGGAGAGACATCCTGTTGTTTTAATCTACAGAAGGTGACAGCAACGCCCTCTGAGGAAATCTAAATGTGAATTCTGCAGGGAGAAGACTGTTTTCTAAAAGAACGAACATTTTCTTGGCATTCTTGGAAGAAAAAAAAAAAAAAAGAATAAAAGAAAAAATATGGGGGGAAGGGGGGGAAGCTGTGGCTGCCAAGAATGATCAAATCACCCTGCTTTCAGAGACATGCAAATAGTTTTTGACAAAGCTTCAGGAAGAACACATTGGAACTCAGAAGCAGCCCAGCCTGATGGCTAGATTTCCTACCACATCTCTGCCAAGCAGACCTTTACAGTCAAACCTCTATTATTCAACAGAAGATGCTAAGAATTTAGAGATGTCATGTATCAAAACAGTGTGAATCGTAGAGATGCTTAAACACCCTTACTCTGATTATGAGCTGCTCTACTGACTGCTTGGGTGCTGTTAAAAACCAGTCTCCACGTAGTTACCACAGATCATCTAATGCATATCCATCCATATTACAACGTGAAAAACTTACTGATATGTAGGCAGAGAATGGATAAAAGATCATGGTTAAACTTGTATTCTGTATGGGTTAGATGTGGTTGTTATATCAGAGATGTCAACAAAAACGTGAAATATCTGCAGATTCAGGTTTTCAAAACCATAAGGATAATGCAAAGCTGATTTACCCAACACATTATGACATGAAAGCTTCACGCCAATAAAATTGAGAGAAGTGCTAGAAATCCAGCAGGACTGGAAACTAATGCTCCTTTTCAGAAGCTTCCTGACTTTTCTGCTGCCTTTTATTTTTTTTTCTTTTGCATTCCCTTCCCCCCCCATCCCCTCCTCCCCCCCCCTCCAGTTTCAGAATTTATTAGAACTGATTTTTCTCCTGGTGCAGAATGATAAAGAACATTTTTCACTTTTGCAATATTTTCATATGCAGCAGAAATCTTGCAATGACTGTTGAATTGTTTGTTACAATTGTTTGCTCACATTCACCACACCTAACTCCACTGAACTGGTTTAAACCAGTCCTGCAGGGTTCTTCTACTCAGAGGAAGCTCATAACTGCTGAACTATCATTTGGAACTACCTAGTGAAAAAGCCTAGACAAGTTACATGAACCAGTATTCTGTCTTCAAAATGGAGGAATTTAGGTGAAATGAAGACTTTTTGAAGGATGCAAATACAGCAGGGTGTAGAGATGGTGCTGAATGAGGAATTTCTTGCAAATAATAATTCAGGCACAGCACCAAGCTGGTAAAACAGCTGCTTTTGTGACCTGAGCCAGTATGTTTGTATGTGAACACACTAAATATGCCAGTTTATTGATGGAAAGCTTAGGGGTCTTTAACACTTCACTATTTACTGTAGATACATGCTAAGAGATCAGATCTGTTACATATAACAATTTCACATATCAGAATCTATTTAGACAGTGATCAGTAGATCCTCAGCACTGTAGGTTTAGCTCCCAGTTACCTCAGTAGAAGTTGCTTGAGAGAATATCAGCATTTATTTCATAAAATAAGGAAGCTATAACATCTGAATTGCTCTATACAGATAAGTGTCATACCTGACAGCTGATAAGAATGACAGCATCACCACTTTCCTCCCATTACTCCAAGAAAATGATGGTTCTGCATCACAGACTCGTTTGAAACTGCGTGGTGAAAGTGGCAAAGCTTCCTCTGCACATTCTTCATGTATGGGATGGATGAGATATTTCATTTCATACATCATTTACTGTTTGCTGCAGTTATTTCACAAAGACCTATTTTGACTTTGCTGGAAATGTGAGAAAGAGTTTCCAAGTTTGGAAATTTCTGCAAAACAACAAGCTGAACTGCAGCTCCAACCATCGTGAGTCATCAGAGGCCTATTGAGTTCAATAATGCTACATGTTTATGTTGTCTGTCTGCTGGGTTATAGTTCTGAAGTCAATGAAGCTATATTAAAATGGTAGAAGCGAGATTGTGAAAAGAACTA
This sequence comes from Cygnus atratus, assembly GCF_013377495.2. Lineage (NCBI taxonomy): Eukaryota > Metazoa > Chordata > Aves > Anseriformes > Anatidae > Cygnus > Cygnus atratus. The sequence continues at coordinate 154,217,514 of NC_066363.1, read as the reverse complement.
TTATTTTTCTACCTGGAACTGGATTTTATAGAAAGATATTTTATATGCTGTAAATAAACCAGCATAACCTTATCAATGAATATTTTCACACCTTTCTACTACTTTTTTTCTGTCTCTGTGAAATCTTGCTTCACCAACTCAGTAACATGGTCCTTCAAAAGCCTGGTCTGAATTTTCTGCTATCTAGAGTAAGACATGAAGATGAGTTATATGCAAGAGGTTAAATTTGGTCCAGTTACTGATTGCTACTTTCAGAAGTCATTGAGGTTCAGAAAAGCATTAATACTAATGGAAAAGCAGCTGGAAAGCATCTTTGCACAAAAGAACCTGGAGGTCCTGATGTACACCAAGTTGAACACAAATCAGCAATGTGCCTATTGAAGAAGGCTAATACTATTCTTGTCTGCATTAGGCAAAGTGTTGTCAGGAGGTTGAGAGAGGTGATCCTTTCCCTCTGCTCAGCACTGGTGAGGACACTCTGGCAGTGCTGTGTCCAGTTCTGGTCTCCCTCATGTGTTACATGGACATACTGGAGACAGCCCAGCACAGGGCTACAAAGGTGACTAACGGACCAGAATACCTCTCAGAATACCTCTAGCCTGAAGAAGAGAAGGCTCAGGGTGGATCTTATCAATGTCTATAAATACCTGAAGGGAAGGTGCAAAGACACAGACAGGATCTTGTCAGTGCTGCCCAGTGCAGGACAAGAGGCAATGGGTACAAACTGGAACACCAGAAGTTCTGTCTGAACATCAGGATGCACTTCGTTACTGTTCAGGTTACTGAGCAATGGGACAAGCTGTCCCGAGAGGCTGTGGAGTCTCCCTCCTCCAGTAGTATTCCCACCAGTACTGCTACTCTGGTCTGCCTGCTCAATAGAAACAATAGATATATTTTCCTGATAGTTTATCAGGAAAGTTTTCACCTTTTCCTCCCCCAGCAGACAGATAAACATAAATATGGTAAGGAGATATTTGGATTACAAATGGCTGAAAATGGAAATAAATTATGATATCTTGGAATATGTGCATTAAAAATTAATTTACAGCAGTGCTTTGAAAGAGTTATACGACATCATCTTTCATTGTAGCAAGTCTCTGTTTCTGAAACCAATGTGGCATTTCCCCTTTTTCTTTCCTAAATATAAAAATGTAAATTTACTTAAACTAACATCAGAAAGTAAAGAAAATCAAAAAAAAAATACCTGATAGTTTTCTTTCCATCTTCGTTCTTCAGGCTAAAGCCGTTTATAAGATAAAAGATAAGATTTTTTATTATTTTTTATTTTTTTTAAAGGGGACAAAATACTGAACTAGTTTAATTCTCACAATGAACCTTGTTTCTTTCTTCATACACCCATTGCTTTGAAGAGGAAGCTGCAAAAAAAAAATAAAAAAGCTGGACAGTCAAGCTCCAAATCTTTTCAAGCATAATTATGAATGTATTTACAAGCAAGCAATGCTGCATGAACCAGAAAACAGTAAGCGCATTGCAAATCCTCCATCTGCCTGGGTTTGAAATAAGGACATTGCAGAGCTCATCTGCAGACGGATGTTGCTATTTAACGTGATTTCCAACAAACCATTCATTAAATTCATAGCTGCACCTGATACCCATTAATGTGTTCCTGCTTACATGTTCTCTAGAAATAGGCTGTTCCACAACTTTTGGAAGCTTTACACACCAGATTGTAGCAAACTGCAAGAAATGGAGGGTGAATGGTGTAGGGGAGGCATTCACTGTGGGTTTCTGAAACCGTGGTGAAAAGTTAATGATATAATTAAACACTAAAATAGAATGACTGTCTAATCTTCCAAGTTACTTTGAACTCTCCCTTTCAAACTTTGTTGTTGATCCAGAAACACTCAGATAACAAGTAATGTGGAAAAAAATCTGTAAATAGATAGAACTCTGAGCTCAGAAAAATGAGAAAAGCTATACAGTCTGATCTGTCAAATGCAAGGAACTAGAGTAGTGATCAGAAAATGAGTGCTTGCACTGGATGGTCTCTACAAATTTTGGTACTTTCAGACCAATCTCTTCAACACACCTTTTGTCATTTTGGATGATTTTGATTGCCTCAACATTGATTTCAAATTTAACTTAGAATAAAATTAAATACAAGTAGCAACTGGAAACCAAACTTTTTTAACTTTTACCATATATCCTGTCAAGTCCACAGTATGAAAATTACCAAAATAAATCTCAATTCATCTTGTCATTCCTTTGTGAGTATTTCAACGCAACTAAACAAAGCATTGCAGTTCATTTTACTTTTAAAGTTTCTGAAGTGTTGGAATCAAAGTAAATTTTAAAAACCTTTGCTGAGAGTAAAGGATCAAACAATATAAACTCTGTCTTTCCTAATGCATTTAAAGGTTTCATCTCAGTCTTGATTTCTATACAGTCTTTCTGCACATTGACAAATTATCATAAGTGAGAAGTCCTTGTGGGGAAATCAGCATTTATGCTCTGTCTCAAACATTGTTTGCAGAGTTTCCAGCCTAGCAATCCTACCTACCCCTATGGCTAGTGCACCTTTCCTGGACTGGCTGGTGCCTGAACAGACCAGAATGCTTGGGCAGGAGAAAAATGCTAGTATGACATGTGCCAGGCGCATGATACTGGGGGTCTCCCTCTCCAGTGACAGCGGTCTCGACCAATTGGAAATAAGAACATGAATAGTGATGAACTGGCTACGTGCCGTTACCTTGGTAACTAGGTAAAAAGACTACGAGGGGACACTATAAAAAGATAGTGCCTTCACAAGATATGAGGGATCCTCCTCACTGCATCTTTGAAAAACAGCGGACCAACAGAATGCTGCTGGATCCATGGTGGTGGCTATCTCTTCCAATGTATAAGACACCTTTGCTTACATTTCAATACCTCTTCTGTCACTCCTCCTTTCTTAACTCTTGCTTCTCTTTTGATATTTTTATACAGAAGTAATAAACTGGTGGACAACATTCGACTGTGTTTTTGTCTTAATCTTGCTGAAGGCGACTCAAAAACAGCCGAGTGGAACACTTTGTCTTTGAGGTATATAATTTTGAATGCATAAAAATCAGCCAGTGTCAGATATAATAGAAACAAACAAACAAACAAAAAAAAACACCTTCATATCACATCAGATATAACATGAGATAGAATTGCACATGTGAAGTTGTCCCGTTCTGATTGCTCAGAGGGCAAATCCTAAGTGACTTGCAATTGCAGTACTACTGAAATTTGTTCTTCTTGTGCTTCTATAGTACTGACACCCAAATCATATACAACCTAATGTCTCTTTAGTACTAGATTGGTTTAAAAATTATTAGCTGAATGTCAAAATTATGATTACTTTCTCAGAAATATGTACTAACAATTTTGATTTATTAGTTTTGATCAGCACTTAACCTTGACAGTTAAGTCACTCTAGACCTCTCCAGCACAGCAAGAAAGGATCTACAAATGGTTATTCTCCTAAGCCAGAGAGACCTAGCTAACATCTGACTTTTGACATATCAGTGTGTGAGAACACAGTTTGATCCCTACTGACATCTCTGAGCAGATGACAACAATCGAACTTGCCACTTCTTGTGGCAGTTGTGTCCCAAGTCTCTACAGAAGGTTCTATTTTGTCAAGGTCAGTAGAAGTGCAAAGACGTACTTTTTTGTGAAGAGATTACAGTTTGTTGTTTTATGATTTTTATAATATTCTCTTATGGTAATGATGCTTTATTGTTATTCTTTTGACATCTACCCTTTGTGACAGAATGCTGCAATGGGGGAGGTATTGTACCTTCCCAAGCAGACCATGATCTATAACGCTGGATGGTACATAGTTGTACACAAAGCATGAAAACAGCAGATTTAAGCTTAAGGTTTGCATTCAGCCCACCTAACGACCATTTACCTGAGATGTTTAATTTACAAGCCTGTCTGCTTTAGGTTCCTTATTAAAGTTATCACCCTCAGCAGCTGCTTGGTTTTCTCCATAGACTAGAGGAGAGCTCAGGGTATCTATTCTCAGGTTACATGACAGAGTTAAATGCCTGAGAAATACCCAAAGTTGCTAGTGACACTACTTATCTCATATTCTTACATAATTCCCTTTAGGCATCAGGACTTCCTTCGTTGTTGCTGATTCATATCTCACTAGGAGTCTGTCCTCGTGGGTGGCTGTGGGCACATATTGTTCTTTGTGCCTTCCTTCCTTCCTCCTCCCCTTTCCCATCACATTTGAATTCTCTGGCAATTCAGCTGTGATAACTCTTCATAGTGGCATCTTCCCAGGGACAGTACATGCTGTACATATTTGCAATGTATTTAATAGAAATCAACATTCATCCATATCATTACAGCAGTTCTGGGAGCAAGCTTTAAACGAAATGCTGAATCCCAAGTATATCAACCTGTTTCACCCCATGGCTTTTGCATTACAAATGCCTCCAGCAGCTGTGAGAAAAAAGAGAAAAGATCAGATTCTGTCACTCGTACCAGATTTCTCTTGCCCTTCATACTAAATATTCCAGTCATAAATAGGTGTGAATATGAATATGTGAATATGAGTATCTGTATACAAATTCAACTAATACAATTCCCTCTTTCTTCATCAAAATGCTAAAACCATAAGTAAATTGAGGGATCACATTTCTAGGAATATTTTCATTCTAAGAGACATTGCTTATGCAATAGATGATGTTCAGGGTGCTATATTTTCTTGTGGTATACTACGACATGCATAACTCTGATTTCCCTCTTGTTATAGTGAAATTATGAGGCACAGAAAGCAGTAGGTGCAACAGGTCCTTGCAAAAGTCATTAGTCAGGCTGAAACCAACAGTTACACAGACACCATCACTGTTACTGGCATGATTATATACTCTTAAGTAGTACTTAGAAACATCAAGCTGAAAGTGGGTCTTTATCATGGGAAATGCTGAATACAACTGAAGCAAGAATTCTTCCATAAAAGAATGTATAATCTAATTGACAGGAGATTGTCAGAAAAATAAATGGAAAGTCATGCTATGATTCAGGAGGTAGATTAACATCAAAAATACAATCCAAAATAAAATAACAATGCTCTAAATGAAACAGATGCAAAAGGTATGTGGCATAGCCTATGCTAAAGACTGCTAAGACAGATTTGCTTTTGTTTCTCTGTTTTGGGGAGCTGTTTTCTTTAGATGCCTGATACTCTGCTGCTATCTGCTACTAGGTCACCATGTTTTGGGTAGAGCTGAGCACCTAGACACCTACCTCACGCCCTCTAGAAATTAAAATGCCTAATTCATATGAAAGGCCCATTTTCCTATGCTTGTTCAGGTCACTGTGAGCACATTCCTGCCGTATCCAGCACACAATACAGCAATGCATACAGCATTGATCTAGATCCATCTGCCAGGGGACAGCAATTTCTATCTGCTCCCTTACTGATGGGGAGCTGGGAGCTGAAGGTGACACAAACACATGCAGTGCCCTCACCCATGCAGTGCAGCCAGCCTTGCAGCCATGTGCTGGCAATAGGGTCCGTCAGCAGTGGCAGATACAGTAAGTGATGAACCAGGCGTGGGACCCATCTAGGGAGCCCAGTCAGGAGCTAAAGGAGGTGGAGTCGCAGACAGGAATGAAAACAAAGCTACAACTTCGGTTCAAGGGATCCATCCACGTACAGGTACAAAGGCATAAATGGAGATGAGTTACAAGCTACACACAGGGGACCCATCCAGAAAGTAAGCCGCCTACAGCATCCCTGCACATCCAGACAGCATTTCAGTACTCTTCCCAGGACATGTGGCCCCATTTCCACCGTCTGTGCATTTCCTTCTTTTGCCTAAGTTTGACCATCAGGTCCTAGTTCAACCACGCCAGTTTTCTACCAGCAGGTCGACAGAAGTGACTGTCCCCTTCTGCTCCGCCCTTGTAAGGTCCTACTTGGAGTGCTGCATCCAAGTTTCAGGCCCTCAGAAGAAGAAAGATGTGGACCTGTTGGAGTGAGTCCAGAGGAGGGCTGCAAAGATGCTCAAAGGGCTGGAGCACCTCTCCTATGAAGAAAGGCTGAGAGAGCTGGGGATGTTCAGCCTTAAGAAGAGGAGGCTCTGCAGAGACCTCATTGTGGCCTTTCAATACTTAAAGGGGTTTTATAAAAAGGATGGAGAAGGAGTCTTTACTTGGGTAGGTAATGATAGGACAAGGAGGAATGGTCTTAAACTAAAAGAGGATAGATTTAGATTAGGCACTAGGAGGAAATTCTTCACTGTCAGGGTAGTGAGGCACTGAACAGGTTGCTCATAGAAATTGTGGCTGCCCCGTCCCTGGAGGTGTTCAAGGCCAGGCTGCATGGAGCCTTGGTCAAACTGATCTAGTGGGTGGCATCCCTGTCTATGGCAGGAGGGTTGGAGTTAGATAATTTTTAAGGTCTCCTCCAACCCAAGCCATTCCATGATTTTATGATTCTATGAAGGAGGATTTGCATTTGTCTTGTTCTACCTGTTGCATTTGAAGTTAAGTGGAGGAATGTTGTGCCTTCCCAGTGCATAGTCATGGCTGTAACTCAGAGATAATAGAAAGAAGGTGTTTTCATAGGAGACCATCTAGTGTCTGCTGCAGTTCAGAAAGCTCTTGGAAATCTTGGCTTGATGTCAAGACTTACAAAAGAACTAATACCCTAAAGATGTGTGTCAGGAAAGGAGATTTTGTTTGTTTGTAATTTTTTTTTTCCATCTTACAAGAGAAATTTGAATTTCTTTTTTTTTCAATGTATCTTCAATGCATCTTGTTCTTTGTTTCCAGATTAAACAGAAATTCATATATTGAAAACTTGGTTTGTGCTTTTGGTATGCTCCTCTTAGAAAGACAGCTGAGGCTTCTTCACACAGTATTTTGGCTTTTGTGGGCTTCTACCCAAAGACATAGACTGAATATCTTTTCCCCTGCTCCTGAACTTCTACTGTGTGTCCCTATGTGAATCAGAGCTACAGCTCAGGGTGCAGATATCCTGATCTGAAACATTCCTATAGCCTCCTTCCCCCTCTTACCCAGACGGGGTTTCTGTTGTTCTATACCAGCAGCTGGGTATCTAAACACCTTTATGTATCTCAGCACAGCTGTCTTAAACTCCTGACATAAAAGATTTTGATGTCTGCTTTGCATAAAACCGTATTTTTCTTCCATAAATTTTCCATGAAGGCATTTTGTCCTTCATTTTCTACTGTTATTATAGGCAAGTGAAGAAAACATGTTTCAAAAACACTCCCTGTCATTTATCTCAGAAATACTGTATTTCAGCCACTTATTAGTCTGAAGAAAAATGTAGACATTAGTGGCTTGTTTTTGTCCTAAATTGGTTATTTAATATATAGCTATACTGTAGCATGTTTATTAGAATTTAGTGCCAAGTCTGAAATTGCTTCAGCTTAGATGGCAGGAGTCTACTCTTGTTTACACTAATTTTACTCCAGTATGACTACATTAAATAGCAAGGAGTTGCTCCTAACTTCTACCAGAACAAAAGAGAGAAGGATCAGGCTGGGATGTTCATCACTATACTTTACTACAATTGCCTTTCAGTCCTTGTACTAAATCCGTGCTTGGTACTACTCTTTTTGATTGTTTAAGATTAAATCATGCATGGAAATTAAGTGCTAGCCATCAAAGTCATTTGAAATCCATGTTAAGGAATTTATGAAACTGTTTTCCACACAGAAAACTGTGTTTTAGAAATATTGCCTTGTACCTACTATTTTAATGTATTATTTCCTTTCTATTATATTTGCACTTGGATCTTACTGCAAAATTGTTGCAACTCTTTCTTGGAGAACAAATAGTAGGGAGTGAGGGAAAGACTGGGAAAAGAAAACAGCCTAAGTTATAAATCATCCTTTTTCCTCCTCTCTCCTTTGCAGACTTCCTTTCCCTGAGGGAATTAGGCTTAGACATGCTGCCTATACCTGTAACCCAGACATGCAAGGGACCATGCAAGGACACGCAAGCCATGTATGACTTATTCCCATATGACTACACCAGGTTACCCTTTGGTAGACCGCCTATTGGGAATGGCAACTAGCATAATTTAATTTGCTAGTATAGACATAGACTAAAACTGGTGACAGTGCTAAAAACTGCAATTTTGTTCTACATCCTTATTCTCAAGGGTGTGAAATGAGGTTTTTGTCTCTAGCAACAAAGCTTCCCATGAAGCTACACTACCAAGATATGGGAATCGAGGGAGATGAATTTAGAGATAGCCCTGAAATCACATAACATATAAGCTATCATTATTTGTGCCTTTTACAAGAGTTCTGACCCTTTCTTCTATACCATGCTAAATATTGTAGTTTTAGGATGAAGCAGCTGTAATCCACACAGCTTTGGACACAGCTGATCCCCAAAGCCTGCATGAAGTAATTCTGTGTGGAAAGGAATCCAAATCCCATTTAGTTAGTCTTCCAGCTATTTTTATTTTTTATTTTTACAAAAGGGAGAAAAATGATTTTCAGATTTTAGTTTAAAAGGGTTATGCTAATAACAACACTTTCTTAGTACAGACTAGGAAATGGTACTACTTTATTTTTATTAGTTTTTATTTTTCACACTGTGAAAATTCACTGTGTGAATTTACTAAGTGGTAAGGCAATGACTGCTTTATAGCAGAAATGCCCTCATATACTTCCAGAAAATGTTAATACTGTGATGTTGTTGTGTATTGTACCTTTCTGAGCAGAACAACTAGACAGGTGTTTCTAACAATAGGAGGAGAAAATTGGTGGAAGTGAGAATAGACCACTCTTCTTATAATGGACATCTTAGGCATCTCATTCTATACCAAAACTAATGCCACTTACACTATGCAACAGTCAAAATAGGAGGCAAAATATACAAGCACATTAATGTTTATTTTTGACATCATAAAAAATGTTCAGTCTTGTGACTTTGGGAGAAACCTAAAATTTACCAAAGCCTATTTGGAACCTTAAAGCTTTCCTTTGCAAGGTTTATCCTCAAAATTCAAAAAAAAAAAAAAAATAAGGCTAGTCATAAGGATAAAAAAACTAAAACATAGCTTTTAAGTTTTGTTTCACATTCATTTCAAATGGGTAGCTGATAACCCTCATAGCTGCTCCTGATCTGACTATTACCTTGTAGATTTTTCATTTCAGCTGCCACCAAATCTTGTCTCCTGTTTCAAACACACAGTAAAATCTTGCCTCGTGACACTTGTATTCCAAGTGTCTTTGCAAGCAGAGGTAAGCTCATGGCAGTTGCACTTTGAGAGGTGTACTAGCAAAAAAAAAAAAATTAATAATAATAAAAAAAAAAGTCTTTCAATACCACTGAACTGCTTCCAACTGCCTCAGAGCATAGCACAAAATCACATCTGTCTGCAAAAATCTGTGTGGTGATGATCTGAGTGTTGTATGAACAAAGCCTGCATTTGAGATTTAGTTAGAAATTTTGAAAAGATGGAGAACCTGCCATTCCTCACAAAACTTTGTTTCTTGGGCTAATTGTCTTTACTGTGGTTTTCTGGCTGATTTCTCATTTGCATTTGTTTGGATCTGCTCCTTGTTACTACTTAACTACATTCTATTTCCTCCCTTTGGAGGTATTTATGAACCACAATCAAGTTGCTTCTCAGTTATCCTTTTTTTTTTTTGATAAATGAAACAGATCGCACTCATTAGATTTGTTTGTTTTATCCAACTGTTGTTTTTGATCATAAATTAGACTTGTAAACTTTCTAGGGTACTGACCATCTTTTGGAAATAGTTGTGCATAACATCTAGTAAAGCAAAGCCTGAATCCCAAGTGAAGACTCTTTGGTTTTTGACAAGTTTTTGACAAGTTAGCACTGAATCAGTAAAGCTGCTGTTGAAACTTCCGTTTCCTTGGAATGTATACAAGCATGTATGTCAAATTTTCTCTTCCACCGTATTCCTTTTAAGCCTACAATTTCACTGCATTATGTCTTGTCATAAAAGTGCTTCTATCACAGGCAAGCTTTGATAGTTTTTGGTGAATGGACTACAAATCAACTCAAGCTCAGTTTAATTCAGTGAAATAAAGTCTATTAACTGGTGATGGTTCAGTTGCTCAAAGATTCAGTTCTTATCTTTTGTAAATCATTCATACTTCTCCAGGTCTAAAGTGCGTATGTTAGAATTTAATCATTCTCCATTGTAGTTTTAGAAAATTAAATTCATAAAGAAATATTTTATTCATTTTAAGGTACATTTTTAGAATATGCTACTACAAGTTGTCATTAAATATATGTGTATATATAGTTATAGTTCTATATAAGTTCTCGACTACATGAGTAGGAAGTGCTTGATGTTTTAGAGCAGTGTCACAGAGAATGTATTTTCTGACCTTATATCGGTCATTTTACAATTAGAGATAAACCTGTGATTTTTGCACCTGGGAAAACTTTAATGCAATATGAACATGCGAAAAGAGCAAATTACAAGGGCCAGACTCTCTGTGATGTAAATTTAGTCTCTTATATTGATGGTGCCACCTCAGCTTATAGCAGCTGAGAAGTTTGAAAAAATTAGCAGGTGTCTGATGGGCAGATTTTTAGGGGATGCTCGCTGCATTTAAAATCACATGAGAATAAGACTTCTGCAAGAGACTGACACCCTGCCCCCCTTAACTCCTCCCTAAATCGTATGTAGCTTTGATTTGAGACTCAGGAGAGATTTGCAGATTAACCCTTGAGCAGTTTAAAGTCAAATGCATTAACTGCATTTAATCCTGAATTCTACAGGTAAAATTTGCTTTTGTTAAGAAAATACTGTTCTACTGTGCATGGTAGTGTAACTTCAGCATCTACTGAAGCAGGAGGATACAACTGGTAGGGAGGCTTGAAGTTGGAATGGCTTTAGCATTCTAGAAATGATTTGATGTTTCTGTGTTTGGCTATGCAATTTATAGCAGCAGGACGATTAAGGTGAAAGCTCTGATCTTAGTGAAAAGTCAGTATTCTTAAGTGAATGGTGTTGTACTAACATAAGAAATTTAGAAATATTTGTCACTATGTCTTTTCTGTCCCACCCACCCAAATATATTGCATGCAATGAGTAAGCAGAGATCTTCGTGGTTTGTATGGGGGACATCATTAATTTCAGGAGTTGCGTTGCCAGAATTTGAAGAGGGTCTTACGGCAAACTGCAGAGTAAAATACAGTACAGAATACAAAAACTTTTGTAAACTGATCCCTTAAGGTGTTTTTTTTTTCTTTTTTTTTTTCTTTTTTTTTCTCTGTTGTTTTTTTCTGTTTGATTGTTTGTGTGTGTGTGTGTGTTTGTTTGTTTTTGTTTTTAAGCTTAGCTAGAGCACCCATAATTAACATCTAGACAGAGGCAAAAGGAAAATGATCAGAATGATGTTGCAAGGAAAAGCAGTTGTCTGGCTGAGAGAAAACCTGTGAATTGAAAACATGACACTGAACTGCAGTAGCAATTGAAATATTTGGCTGAGCTAGTACACCATAGACAGGCTGGTGCTTATGGTTCCAGACCAATAAAATAAAACTTACTGTGTTATTGGTTTATATTTTCCTTGCAGAAGCTTTGTCTGAAAGGGTAATTTATACTTTTTTTTTTTTTTTTTTTTTTTTTAAGAGTTATGCATTGCTTTGGAGTAGAAGGGCATAAAATAAAAGCCATGCTTTGATAGATGATCTATTTTTAAAGCTAGAACATGGAATAATAATATTTAAGTTACTACTGGGGGAAAAAGGATGAGCGATTCAATTGCTGGGTTGTGTAGACAGTTGTCTTCCTAACTTGTCAGCCTTCTGTAATTAGGTAGACATATTTCTCTAAACTATTTTAATCAAATTATATACTGAATTTAGTGATCGTGGCAGGAATGTAATGAATTCTGAAAGCTTAATCTGAATAAACATGCAAGTTTAATGAAATTTTATACTCACCCAGACTCTAAATAATATAAGAAATCATACTTCCTGAACTGAAACATAAAAAAAAAAAATAAAAAAAAAAATTAAATGCTGGGGAATCTGTTTTTAAAAACAGAGGATGAGTTCCTAGTTCTTCCAGATTTGTTCTCCAATTTTTAACGGTCTCTATGTGATTCAGGTCCTTTCTTTTTAATTTGGTGTAATGATCATATTTTAAGTTACTTTTCATAAAATCATAGAATGATTTATGTTGGAAAAGACCTCCAAGATCATCAAGTCCAACCATTAACCTACCACTGCCAAGTCTACCACTGCACCATATCCCTAAGCACCACATCCAAAAGTCTTTTGAATACCTCCAGGGATGGTGACTCAGCTACTTTTCTGGGCAGCCTGTTCCAATGCCTCACAACCCACTCAGTGAAGAATTTTTTCCTAATATCCAGCCTAAACCTCCCCTGGCACAACTTGAGGCCTTTTCCTCTTATCCTGTCACTTGTTGCTTGGGAGAAGAGATCGACCCTCACCCCACTACAACCTACTGTAAGGTAGTTATAGAGAGTGATAAAGTATCCCCTGAGCCAGTTCAATGAGTGGACCTTGCTCAGTTTTACACAGTCCAGATCTCCTTATTTTCCTATTGTGATTTTTTTTTTTCTCACTGGCTATTGTTTTTAGATTGGGATGGAGATTCTAGAGATATTGTATGCCATTTTGCTTTCAAATTTAGGTTCTGAAATTTGCAGCATATTTTGGTTGATATCTACATATACGAGTACCCAAACTGGCAAAATTCCACTTACTTTTCTCTTTTGCAATTTCTTAAAACAAATGTTTGTCTTTCTAAAGCCCTGCAAGGGAACAAAGTATAAGAACGTGTTAGAATCCGTTTACTGCCCTCATGCTATGCCTGTATCTAGGCCAGTTCTCCACTTTTGTTAGTCTGTAAGAGGGACTGTTGGCTGTCTATTAGCCATAAGATCATGGTAGCTTATCATTTTTAGTACTACTTTCAGATTGAACACTATGATTCTCAGCCCAGAATCTACATCAGCGCCTTTATTATTTTCATTGCAGACTTTTCTGCCGGCTTAAGGACTCTAGTAAGAGTTCAGTAGTTCATTGCAAAAAAAATCGCGTCTGAAGTAGGCAGTTTAAGCCATGCTGTGCCAAATGTATCACACCCTAGAAACTAAACAATCCTTCGTCTGTACTGAAATTGAGTATGAAACAATATAAAAGGGGAAACTATAAACTCAGGTTATAAAAACTGCATGATTTACAATACTCTGTTTGATCCTGCTCTAACCCCTATACTAATAGATGATGGGAAAGAAGGAGAATCTCCTCTAAACTACATACACAGGTTGACAAAGAGGAGACAATAAAAGAATAAGTGCAGATGGAAAATAACACTTGTTGCTTCTTTATGCCAAGGACAAATTCTGCTGTGCTGAATAATTTCTTAGCCCATGTGTAGTTTCTTCCTGTTTGCCTAGAAGACCTGACAGTTAATGAACTCAAATGATAAGGGCATAATAATTGATGTGTCTCTCTGATCCACTGACTAATTATACAACAAAACTGATCAATCAGTGCTATTATCCATTTTGTCTTTCCTGAAAAACAGCTGAGGAAATGGTATTGCTTTCTCACTTCTTTTTAATTAGCTTTTCTTTTCCCTATCAAGGCTCAGTGTTTCACAATTACATCACCTTGAAACAGTTTTCTGGAGCTAAGGGTTATCCTTTAGAACTATTCCTAAGAAATCTTTCAAGTAGATGTCTGTAGGTTTGGCTAGAAAAGTAGGCATTAAATTTTTTTTTTTTTTTAAAAAAAGAGGAATTTAAGATTTGTCAGCTATATGAGATAAGGTACAGTTCCAGATGATCTGGCCAGTAAATCACTCATTTGAACAGAAGGTCTCTCTTTAATAGCAGATACTGAAACAAAATCTACTTCTTTCAAATGTCTATAAAGGAAAACAAATCCTTTAAGGACATATAAGTAGAAATGGTGTTGAAACTAAAAAGAAAATACTACAAATATTTATAGGATAAGCATTCTGTGAAATACTTCTCTATTGATTTTATTTGTGGTCTTAACTAGAACCCATGAAAGTGGTGTTTCAGCCCATAAGAAAGTGAATTAATTCTATTATTTTGAATATTTGATATTCAGGCCAGATTTTGTTCAGTTAACAGCATTGATAAGACAAAGGAGGCCACCCTAGAAGCTGTAGGGTTACAAGATTGTTCCTGTATTGTTCTTGTTCTAAACACACCAGCTGAATATCAGTACTCTGGCACCCTTGGCAGCTTATTTCAAATTTCAAGTTCATTCAGAGATGCTTTTTAGAACACCATAAGTTCTTCCATGTTTGCAGTGTTGCTTGACTTACAGTGTGCACATTCCCTTACAGCTTAAGAAATGCTTAGATTTAAATAATTTTTAAAATCCTATGTAAAAACTTTAAATTATTATTTTGCTCTTAATTAAAAAAAAAAAAAAGTAGTTGTGAAGGTTTTAATTTCCTTATATGTGATGTATAATATAAAAATAGATTATTAGTTTGGAGAATCACCTCCCCTCCTAGAAATCAAGTATTTTTTTAAAAAGCATTCTGATAATGAAATTTAATATAGCCATCTTAAGGGAAAACAAACCAACAAACAAAAAAAAAATCAATGTCATAACTGTATTTAACCTGGTAAATATACATATAACTAATATATCTCTGAGCTAACATGAGTTCTTGAAAGACTTAGGTATGAAGATAATAGGATAAGTTAGGTGTGAAGGGACCTCAGGAGATCTCTAGACCAAAATCCTACTTAAAGTGATCAATTACAGGGTCAGACCAGGTTGTTCAGGGCTATATCCCTTTTGGGTCTTGAAAACCTTCAGGGATGGAGATAACACATTTGTAGACAACCCACTCTTTTGCCTGAATGTCCTCATGGTGAAAAGTTTATCCTTATAACCAGTCTGAATCCCTTTATTTTCCACTTATGTCTCCTGTCTCTCGCCTTCCCACACAGATTACTGTGAAGAGCCTGTCTCCACCTTCTCAGTGACCTCCCTACAGTTTACTGGAGGGTGCTGCTCGATTACCCCAATGCCATCTCTTCTCAAAGAATCGGAAAGGTTTGGGTTGAAAGAACTTTGAAGATGATCTAGTTCACACCTGCCTTCCATGGACAGGGACATCTTTCACTAGACCAGGTCGCTCAAAGTCCTGCCCAAACTGACCTTGAACACTTCCATAGAGGGGCATCCACAACCACTAGGCAAACAGTTCCAGTGCCTCACCAAAAATACAGTGAATAATTTTTTATTTTTTTTTAATCTAATCTACATCTATTTTATTTTAGTCTAACACCATTACCTCTTGTCTTACCACTACATGCCCTTGTAAAAGACTCTTCATCTTTCTTATAAGCCTGCTTTAAGTATTGAAAGGCTGCAAGAATGTCTCAAAAGGAGACTTTTATTCTTCAGGCTAAACAATCACAACTCTTAGAGATTCTCTTCTGTCTTCACAGGAGAAGTATTCCAGCCCTCTGTGACCTTTCTCTGGACCCGCTCTAACAGGCCCCTGTCATTGTTTTTCTGGGGACCCCAGAGCTGAACAAAGTACTCCAGGTGGTGTCTCACAAGGGTAGCATAGAGGGGGACGATCACCTCCCTTGACCTGCTAGCTACACTTCTTTTGATGCAGACCACAATATATTTGGCTTTCTCGGCTGCAAGTGCACACTGCTGGTTCATGTCCCATTTTTCATCCACCAATACTCCCAAATCCTTCTCCACAGGGCTACTTTCAGTCTCATTCATCCCTCTGTCTGAACTAGTGTTTGAGATTGCCACGCCCTTGGTGCAGTACCTTTCACTTGGACTTGTTGAACTTCATGAGTTTCATATGGATGGGTTCACGGTTCTCTGGGCTGAACAAGACCCAGTCCCTCAGCTTCTGGTCATGGACTGTGTTCCAGCTGCAAGAATCTTGGTAGCCTCCACTGACCTTGCAGTTTATTGATTTTAGATCAAAGATTCTGCTAGGCACATTTCCTCTGACTTCAAAGGGGATGCAGTTTGATCATTCAGTGTTTTAATATTTTCATTTGGGTTACTTCGGTAGAGATTTATCTCTCTGAAGTTAATTTTCAGCGTGAGGGTACAGATTGTACATTTGACTTTCAAAATCATGAAAGAAGGTGGGATTACAGAAGTGTGGCTCAGAAGTTCATGCAAACAAAACTGATGCATTCAAAGGAGACATAAGGATGCTTTTGTTAATGGTGATATTTTTTGTATTCTTGCAATATCACATTCACAAGTGCATCCAGATTTGGCACTCATCTGCATTCCATCAAATATTTTGCTGGCCCTCCAAATTGTCTGTATGAATCAATAGTGCAATCCATAGCTTTATGGGCTGCCAGGTGAAAATAAATAAATAAATAGATAGATAAATAAAAATCATACAGTTTGCACCATACCCGCCTGCAAAAGCAAAGTCACATATTCCTTTGTGTGGAGAGAGTAATCACTGTAAAGGTAAAGTGTATGCAATTTCCAAATGCCAAATTCTATAGAGAGAAAAATCCTACTTTGCTTTGTGCTTTTCAGCTAGCTGAGGCCCTCTCATATGACAGGCCATAATCAATAAATCACACACCAGTTGTGCTGATTCTCTATGTCAGGTCATATCTCTCCATTTCAGTTTCTAGTTTCTTACAGAGTATTCACTTGTGTTCTATTGTCATAGCTTTCCACCTCCTCAATGTCAATTTAAAATATGTTATTTTTAGGCCAAAGAAATTGTGATACACCTGTTCTGTTCCCCTCTCTATTACCCCACCCCCACCCCCCCACCCCCCCCAAGCAAAACAGAACAAAACAACTATTTCATTGGCCAACTTCAAAGCAGGGAGATGGAAAGAGGTCCTCTGCCTGAACTCCAGTCACTGTGATATACCGAGAAGGCTCTGTGAGCACATGTTGTTCATAGTAGACAAAGAGGTACCATGATATCAATTTGTCAAAACTGATCAGTAATAGCTTGTAGAATTTCATGAAAAAGTTCTTGTGGTAGAACAATGTTTATTTCTCTCTTCCATAAGCAATTACTAACTCAATCAGTCAGCTCAACTGGCTGATTCTCTGTCTCATTTAATGTATCTCATTACATTAATTCTCTTACTTAATACATCCGAAATCTAGATGGCTAGGCTGTGTTTATCGCTGTAGCCAGACCCTGAACTCAGTAGGTTGCTCCAAAATATTAAGTCAAGGACAGTTAAATCCCTCCAAGTGCCTACATTAATTCTGGCTCCATGTCCTAACCCTTGGGTTCACTCATCTTTCCCTTGACTCCAGTGTTCTCTGTGTAACTTCAGGAAAACTCTGATCTCTACTTTCTCATTTCCAATGGTAAAGGAGGGATGCTAGTAACTGTGTACAGCTCAGTGGTGTTTTGAGTATTGGTTAATATTTTTGCACCTTCAAAGTCATAAAGATGACATACACATTTAGCCATGCACTGTAGTTCCTAAGTATTGTAACTAGGGACTTTGAAATTAATAGCATATTTATAAACATCAATGCTGTTTTATTTTGTTGTCAGCAGTCACATTTTTCATAGTGAATGAACATTCAGACAATGAAATAACTTGGAGAAAAGCCCTTTTCTGGATCCTCCAAGGACTGTCCTTCAAATAACGTTCTTAACTGAAGAATTACATTCACACAATCACCTCCAGTACTCTTAAATGACTGATGATTCAACTTGTGGCTGACAAACCTGGAGATGTGTGGCCATCTGCTTATTTTTGTCCTTTCTCTCTCTCCCCTCCCCTTTCTTTTTTTTTTTTTTGGTTTGTTTTCCTCTCTTTTTTTTTCTTTTTTTTCCTCTGTACTGTTTAGAGCTCACTTTATACAGCCTGTCCGCCTCCATCTCTTCGCCCTCCTCTTCTAGTGCAATGAATTCTTCTTCAAGCTCAGTTTTTCTGCCTTGCATTTAACTATTGGTTTCCATCAGTACAGAAATTGTGTTTTGAAGCTTGAGCAACTACCACAGTTAGCTCAGCTCTTAATGTTTTTGAATGGTTATAAACAAGAGGGCATTTTCACCTGTTTTTTTTGTTTTTTCCTTCAAAATGTGTTCATTTAGGGCAGTTTTTGGGTGTTGTGGTGTTTGTTTTTGTTTTGTTTTATTTTTAAAAAGTGCTCACAGAAGACTGGGAAAAAAGGGTCAGTGTAATGTGGATATTTCTGAAAGCAATGTTCTCCTCTCTTCCAGAAACATTATTTCACATGCCTACACAATATTCAGAGCCTGGGGAATTGTGGCTATGTTTCTTTGCATAAGGTCTCAAATTCATCTTCCCTAAATTAAAGGGATTTATCTAAGAACTGGAATCTAGTGACATTTGACACAGTTTAGGAAATCCAAGACCACTTTATGGTACTGGTCAATATGACGTTAAATTCAGAGCATATTCACTTTCTTATGGAGCAGCAGCTGGTAGTCATATGAGATCTTGTACTTTGAGAAGCACTTCTTTAAGGTGAGAGTGATGAGCACTGGCACAGATTGCCCAGAGAGGTTGTGGAGTCTCCTCCTTGGAGATCATCAAAAGCCACCTGGACATGGTTGTGAGCAACCTGCTGTAGGTGTCCCTTTTTGAGCAGCAACCTGGGTTGGATGAGACAATGTACAGAGGTCCTTTCCAACCTCAGCCATTATGTAATTCTGTAAAGTTTCATATCAAGCTCTTATTAGCTTTAAGGGTAGAAAGAAGAGGCTTTGTTCAACTGAGGATAATTTCCTGTGCCTAGCTTTGACAACTCTCCCCCTCCTCACTCTGTCTCTCCCCCGCCCCATCTGTCTCCCTCTTTTCCCATCTCCATTTCTCTCTCCTTCTCCATCTCTTTCTCCCCACTTCCTCTCTCTTTGTCTCTCCTCTCTTTTCCTCTCCCTCTCTCTCTCCCCTCTTTCTCTCTGTCCCTCCTCTCTCTTTCCCCCTCCCCATCCCCTCCCACTCCTTCTCTCTCCCCCCTCTCCCCCCTTCCCTCTTTCTCTTTCTTTATCCTTCTCCCCCTACCTCTCTTTCATTTTTTTTCCTCTTTCCCTTCTTCCCTGGTGTGCTTATTTATTCCTAAACACATGGCACATTCTGTGAGTTCTTTTTTTTGACTTCTTCCTCTTCTTACCCAAATTACTAGATGTTTCTGAAGTATAGATCCTCACATTTTGGTAAATATGGTACATCTCTAATATTAGATAGAGTAATTTGGAACAGTACAGTGTCTTAAACTATCTATATCAGGTCTAGCCTTTAAGTAGTATATAATGAACTTCAGATGACTTTTTTTTTGTTTTTCCTTCTGAGAGCTTCCATTACATAAAAATGAATCAGTAACCTCCCTCACTTTTTTATTCATCCTGAAAACATAAGACTGTAGAACATTGCTTTTTACAGAATAAATAAGAGGACTTTCTCACTGATGAGCATTATATTGAAAATCATTTTTACTCATTCACATGGCCTGAAAACAATGTTATTTGAGATCAGAGCTGTGAAAAATTACCTGTGAAATGTTCTCTTCACATTCTCTTTTTCACTATCTCAAATCAAAAATTTATAATGGAGGGTTTTTTTTAGTGGTTTACATATTAAACCACA
The DNA here is from genome assembly GCF_013377495.2 of Cygnus atratus. Taxonomy (NCBI): domain Eukaryota; kingdom Metazoa; phylum Chordata; class Aves; order Anseriformes; family Anatidae; genus Cygnus; species Cygnus atratus. The sequence continues at coordinate 154,197,912 of NC_066363.1, read as the reverse complement.
ATAAGGGGGAAATCTCATTTGTCCATGAAAATGTCCAAACAGTAAGCCAACCTGAGTCCCATTAATATTTCCCAGTGACTGGAAAAGGAGAAAAACCGATTTTTAAAAAAGAAAAAAGGAACAATCAGTGAACAACAGGCCAGTCAGTCTAACCTCTGTGCCCAGCAAGATCATGGAGCAGATCCTCCTGGAAACTATGCTACAGAACATGGGAAATAAGCAGGTGATTGGTGACAGCCAATATGGCTTCACTGAGGGAAGGCTGTGCCTGAAAAATCTGGTGGCCTACTACAATGGAGCTATGGCATTCATGGATAGGGGAAGAGAAACTGACATTATCTACCTGGATTCGTCCAAAGCACTTTACACTGTTCACCAAGGTATATTTGTCTCTGAATTGGAGAGACATGGATGGATGGACCACTCAACGGGTCAGGAATTAGCTGGATGGTCACACTCAAAGAGTTGCAGTCAATGGCTCAATGTCCAGGTGGAGACCAGTCATGAGTGGTGTTCCTCAGGGGTCAGTGTTAGGACCAGCACTGTTTAACATCTTTGTCAGTGACATGGACAGTGAAGTTGAGTGCACCCTCAGCAAGTTTGCTGATGACACCAAGCTGTGTGGTGCAGTCGACATGTTGGAGAGAAGGGATTCCATCCAGAGGAACCTTGGCAGGTGTGAGAGGTGGGCCTGTAGAAACCTCATAAGGTTCAACATGGCGAAGTGCAAGGTCCTGAACCTGGGTCAGGACAATCCCAAGCACAAATACACACTGGGTAGAGAACGGATTAAGAGCACCCCTGTGAGAGAACTTGGGGTTGTTGGTGGATGAGAAGCTCAACATGTCCCATCAATTTGTGCTTGCAGCCCAGAAAGCCAACCGTATCCTGGACTGCATCTGCAGGAATGGGGCCAGCAGGTCTAGGAATGCGATTCTCCCCCTCTACACTGTTCTTGTGAGACCCAGCCTGGAGTACTGTGTTCACCTCTGGGACTCCCAGCACAAGAAGGACACGGACCTATTAGAACAAGTCCAGAGGAGGTCTGTGAAGATGATCAGGGGGCTGGAGCACCTCTCCTATGAAGACAGGCTGAGAGAGTTGGGGTTGTTCAGCCTTAAGAAGAGAGAAACCTGTGGAGGGACTCTGTCAGGGAGAGCAGTGATAGGACAAGGAGTAATAGGTTTAAATTAAAAGAGGGTAGATTTAGATTAGATATAAGGAAGAAATTCTTTACTAAGAGGGTGGTGAGGCACTGGAACAGGTTGCCCAGGGAAGCTGTGGATGACTCATCCCTGGAAGTGTTCAAGGCCAGGCTGGATGGGGCTTTGAGCAACCTGGTCTAGTGGGAGGTGTTCCTGCTCATGACAGGGAAGTTGGAATTAGATATATTGAAGTCCCTTCCAACACAAACAATTCTATGATTCTATGATTTCTGGAATGGCAAAAGAATAAATCAACATTTAATGTAACTAACATTAAAACTGGAAATGAAGAGAAAATGTTTTAATTAGCGAGTATGCAACATCCCAAAGGTTGGAAAAAAAAAATACAATTGAACACCAAAGTGTTTTAGGTTTCAGACAGCAGTCTCCTAGACAGTAAATCAGAAATCTCTGAAGAACATCTGCTGTCTGTGTGGGAAAAAGCAAAATACCTTTGTCTGCCTACTCTGAAGTGTCTTTATTCTGAGAGAAGAGTTACCAATGGGAAACAGAGCCAAACGACTGTGTCTGAAAACATAAACTTTCTGGAACTTACAGAGCTGTACCAAAAATCCACACTAATATCTGCAGCACAAACCCCCTAGGTATATATCAGTAACAAGCTTTTCAAAAGGACTGTGAAAGTTTCACTCTTCTCCCTGAAAAACATTGGCAAGCAGCAGTGCTATCAACCAACTTTATGTCATAGTTTATTTCAACTTTTTCTCCAAAGCCTCTGTCTTACCTATTTCCCCAAACCTAGGTAAGTAAGCCTTAACCACAATAACAAGAGTTACTTCATTTACTTTTATTATTATTATTTATTTATTTATTTATTGGCATGATAACAAGTGGAAAAATGCTAGCATAAAGCATCCTAAGAGTAAATAGGGCAGTGCAATCTTCCAGCATCCAAAGGCAATGAAGTTTGATTCTCATTTTACACAATTTCAATACGACATATTTCACACCTGTAACTTAGATTACCTAAAGACATCCTAGCACATTATTAATCTTCTAGACCGGGCACTAGAAATGTATGTTCAGGATTACTCTCACCAGGGGTTGCTACCCAGCTAGAAAGGGGAGCTTATTTGCAGATAACTTGTTTTTGTTTATTTGTTTGTTTGTTTTAAATTCCCACATCTTACTTATTTTAACCATGTTGGAGTACTCTAAGCAGTATTATCATTTGAAATATTTCATTTAAATGGGCGGCTCAATATGTTTTTTAACTTATAACCCCTTCTCTGATTTAAGCATTCTCAGAAGGCCCATACATGTATTTACACTGTCTGCTAGGCTGAGCCTACAACATAGACACCAATATATTTCCCCAATAAGTAGAAGACTTGCCTTCAGTGAGCAATTTTGTCTTACAGCTTAGTCCAGCAACTCTTGTTTTTCTATACTATCTTCTAACTCCGCTGAGCACCTGCAATGTAGGTTGCACGTTGTACATAGGCTGGTAATGTACATTGAGCAGCAGCAGTCTTTGAGCCTGCCTAGCAAGGTAGGCTGCTGTCAGAAAAGCTTGTGGGGTCAGAAGAAGAGTGAATAAGAAAACACAATTCTGTGGTTTAGTGGTTAGACTGAAAATTTGGGACAGGACAGGGCAGGTTTCCAGTCAGGCATGTTTCTAAGTCCCATTAGAACTTAAGTGCCCTGTTGAATCCAAGCCTTAATTAGAAACTGTTCTTATCAAATGTCAAAATGTTCCTTTTCCCTTCATAAAACATTAACTACTACTACAGATGGAGAAAATGGGCATCATAATTCCCCTCTGTCAATGTACCAGGACTCCAGTCCACATGGGCTCCTCTGTACTGGCATGAAGGGGAACTCTCATACAGAGTTCAAACATGGCAAATAAAAAATAAAATATAGTCTTTTTTTTTTTTTTTTTTTAACAGTGCTGAACACCACTTCTAGGTCTTGGTGAGAAGTTTAAAATACTAGAAAAGGAAATTGTACTACATGAACCAATCATAATAAAAATAACGAGTTCCAATGAGGTTCCCTCTGAACCTTGTAAATTGCTTGTGGAAATAATATTAAACACCTCTACCCCTATAAACATGGCCTTATGTTATAAACAATTTTCTGTAATAACAATGCCAAGAAAAAAACACCGTGATTTCTTAAAATAGCTTAGCTGCTCTTGATGTGTTATCCTTTACTTTAATTATAGCCTTGAAGGGATAAAGATAAGGAACTTATTCAAAAGGACAAAAGTTCCTCAAGCATTTCACTTAGGTGAAAATACTACACGCTTTAGACCTTTAACTGGTCAAAACTGAAACAGCTCCTTTGAAATGCTCAAAAATCTTCCTGTTTATACTGGCTAAGTACAAGGTTAAATATGGTTAAAATTTAACCATAGGTTAAATTTAACCCATATGGTTAAATTTTTAAGACTACCCAGCAATTTGGTTTACCTCAACATCCCTCCCACTGAGTTCAGCAAGAGCTGTAGATGGTTGCTGCTCGAAAAAAATAAAGTTCTCTAAATCACTTCACAGTGAATATCAAAATACAGAAAAAAAAAAATGAAAAATAGTAACCATTTTTTGAAAACTTGACCCGTTTGATTCAGGGACAATCTCCAGAGATGATTACTAATTAATGCAAAATACAGAGATCATTTTGCTCATAGGATGAATAACATTGAATTATTTTATCCATCTTAAATGGGGGGGGGGGGGGTGGAAGGGGAAGAGAAAGTTGCACTTTACAATGAGGTAGTATTATTCTCCCTCTCTCTTTCAAATTAGGACCTTTTATTTAGTTTTTAAAGCAGTTATAATCTAAGGACTAAGAATACCTTTTTTTTTTCAAAGCATACTGTTTTTTTGTTTTGTTTTGTTTTGTTTTTCACCAGAAGTGGTCTTGTAGCTGTCTTAAAACTGCTTTGATAATTTGACCTTAATTCACTGAATAATTTCAGCAGGGCATAGAGAGAAAACAAAAACACAGTTCCCAGTTGCATTCACAAAATAACTGGAGCAGAGATCCCTTCTCTTTTATCTGGTTACCAAGTGAATGACTGCTGACCAGCCTGTGAGGGACCAGTCCTAGTTCTTTAGAAAAGTGTTGGAGCTTTTCTCCCACTGCCCCCAAGGAAAGCACTCCAACCACTCTGCTTTTCATTGTGCCTGCAGTGTCTTTTCTTGAAGCTGTGCTCCTTTGCATAAAATACTAATTGAAACAGGGACTGGGATGTAGGCAGTTTGTCCCTGAGGACGATGTTTTAACCACCAAGTATACCACAGAATGAACATTAAAATAGGCATATACTAAGCAGAACAGCTTTTATGGAAGAAACTGAGAGGGACTTTCCTTATACATCCACAGTTTATGGGTTTGGGGTCTACTGGGGACAGGAGTGTCCAATCCTCATTCACAGTCTGTCTGAACCAGCAGAAGTGTTTGAAATAAGCTTTTTCATGTCCTCATAAAGTATTCTGAAGTGTGCCTCAATCTCTCCTAATGATGCTGTCCCATTTGCTATAAGATATTTAAATGCTAGTTGAGTTACAAAGTTATGAAACAGCTTCATGGTCACTTGAGACCATGAGGTTGAGTTTCCTTCTGGAACAAATAGGTGGAGAACTGATTTTTCATTTTCCTAAAACTGTGCCTGAAGATGAACATCATGCAGAACCTTTAGCACTTTTTCTTCTCTTGATTTTTACTACAAATGTTCAGCTATGAGCTACTTCACTTTCAGACCTACAAAATATTCAAGTTTTGGCAGGAAAACACATGCTTGTGCATGCACATAATGTTCTTTATTTTTGTTCCGCATGAAATATTTTTTTGGTTGAGGTTTTGCTTGGCACTGAAATAATAATTTATTCACCATCATACTTAAGTTAGCCTTTGTGAATTAAGGATATTTAGTAAATTATGAAAAAAAAAAGTTTTAATAAATTTTAACGTATTAGGCCTTTGTTTTGACCTTTTAATATTCAAAAAGTTATCAACAGATGAATGCTTGACTCTTGTGAAAGACACTTCAAACTTGAGATTGAAAACCATAGCTGTCTCTGACTCTCCTCAGGCAAAAGGACACTTTCAGTCATTTGTGCAGGAAACAGGGCTTTGTTTGACTGGTGTTCAGGCTGTGAAATGAACTCCAGCAGGATCCCAGTCCTGTCACAGAAACTTCTACTTCCATTCCTAGCTGAAAGAGCACAACCTGCCTTCTCTGACAAGAACAGGGACTGGAAAACTCCTTAAAACAACAACAAGGAGGAAAAAACAAACAACAACAAAAAAAACCTGACTGAAATAAGAGATTACATAAACATCCCCCCCCCCGCCATAAGATTACAGTGGAACAAGCTCTATGTAGCAGATGTTTGTTGTGGCATTTAACGTACTGCTAGAAAGTGTTCACATGCCTGTGCCTTTGCAGAGCAATTGTGTTATGTTCCTTGGAATGCTTGGAGATGTAATGTTTCTAAAAAGACAAACCTATCACATGCAACAAACCAGCCTGGTCCAATTTTTGGCAACTTGCTATTTCATATGGTGCAAATAATCATAAAATCAAATGGCATCTACTTATAATTTTATAGCAATTGCTTCTATAGCACTTGCCAGTTTTTCCATAATAACTTCATGTATAATTAGTATGTAATCTTCAGGCATAAATAACTCTCTAATTACTCTGTAATCTGTAATTATAATGTACTTACAGACTAGTTATTTGCTTATTTGGGCTCTGTAAACTAAAATACCTTCCTGATAAAATATTGAAAGACAATTATGTAGATCTTTTATTTGGAGATCATTCTTAGAGCTGTCAGGAGAAAGAAAACAAGATACAGTTATCGAAATTAGAAAGTGTTTACTAGTTACTACATTTATGACAATGGATGACAGAAGAGCAGATGCAGATTAAAAGGGAAAAAAAACAACAAAACAATTGTACAAAATCACACAAAAGAAAATGATCACTCTTCACTTTCCTGTCAATCCAGGTAACAAGATCTGGGATGAGAAAGAAAGCAAAAGAATCAAGACAGTAATTTTATTTCAGCTGTTTTCGTGGGTTTTTTTTGTTTGCCTTTTTTTTAGGCCCTTCAACATTCCCTTCCCTTCCCTTCCCTTCCCTTCCCTTCCCTTCCCTTCCCTTCCCTTCCCTTCCCTTCCCTTCCCTTCCCTTCCCTTCCCTTCCCTTCCCTTCCCTTCCCTTCCCTTCCCTTCCCTTCCCTTCCCTTCCCTTCCCTTCCCTTCCCTTCCCTTCCCTTCCCTTCCCTTCCCTTCCCTTCCCTTCCCTTCCCTTCCCTTCCCTTCCCTTCCCCTTTTCCTACTACGAATGGTAGAAACAAGAAGAACAATGCTATTTGTTACTGAAACATCTCACTGGAAAGAAATGCATGAGCTACTGGATTTCAGAAGAAAGTCTCAGATGAAAGGATTTACTCACAAATTACATACCTCAGATGACAATAAATCTTGGATAAATGAGTTGGTACATGACATTCCAGGAGAACAATTTTGTGACAGCTTTAAAACTGTGATATTAAGGTAATTCTGAAACACTTTCAATTCCCTAAGATGTTTTTCTTTTTTTTTCAAAACTTTTCTGATGTACTAACAGAATATGCAATGTGAATATTATCTTTTTGTATATTGCTTAACAAGTTTGCCAATTGCTTTTAAAATGATGTAGGGATGGATATTAGTAAGGGATGGATATTAGTAAATGTGCACCTTTACAACTTTTAGTGTTGTAATCTAACTGCCATGTACTGATACAGAAAGGAAAACATCACTGTTCTCAATCTGGCAAAAACATACTCAACTTATTTGACTTGGAATTGGCCTGTAACATCAGCTAATTGATCTGTCAGATTATTTTACTTTCTTCTCACAAGAACTGGCAAAGATAGAACAAGGAGAAAGACAAAATGAGCAGGACACATAAAGTAATTTTCTTAAGTTTACACAGAAAAATCAGTAATAAAACCTGAGAGGTAAGAAAAGTTGAAAACTAAAGAATTCTTCATATCAAGTTAACTCCAGAACCCAATGTACCTATGAATCTGTGTTATACATTAGATTTGAGCTCCCATGGGAGTTGAAAGATTTTCCTAGTAAGGACACTGTGGTGGTTTTACCAAGCCTCTTACTCCTCCTCCTCAAGGGGAAAGGGGGAGGAAACATGATGGAAAGGGCTCAAGGGTTGAGATAAGGACAGGGAGATTACTCAACAATTACTGTCAAGAGCAAAACAGACTCAGCATAGGGAGATTAGTATTATGTATTGCCTAATACTAACAAGCTAGAACAGTGAGAAACTAAAACCAAACTACAAACACTTCCCCCATTCATCCTCTTCAACAGGGGAACGGGGACTGGGGGCTGCGGTCAGTCCCTGAAGCTTCATCTCTGCCGCTCCTTCATGGTCCCTCTCTGCCCCTGCTCCCTGTGGGGTCCCTCCCATGAGATGCCATCCTTCCCGAACTGAGCCTGCGGGGGCTGCCCACAGGCAGCAGCTCTTCAACAACTGCTCCCACACGGCTCCGTCCCACGGGGTCCATCCCCCAGGAGCAAACTGCTCCAGCACGGGTCCCCCACGGGTGGGCGGCAGCTCCCCCCAGACCCCCTGCTCCTGCGTGGGCTCCTCTCCACGGGCTGCAGCTCCGGCCCAGGGCCTGCTCCTACGGGGGCTCTCCATGTGCCGCAGCCTCCTCCAGGCCACATCCACCTGCTCCACCGGGGGCTCCTCCACGGGCTGCAGCATGGAGATCTGCTCCATGTGGGACCCATGGGCTGCAGAGGGACAGCCTGCTCCACCAGGGGCCTCTCCACAGGCCGCAGGGGAACTGCTGCTGCGTGCCTGGAGTACCTCCTACCCTCCTTCTGCACTCACCTTGGGGGCTGCCAGGCTGCTTCTCACTCCTCTCTCCTAGCTGCTGTTGTGCAGCAGGTGTTTTTCCCTTTCTTAAATCTGCTTTCACAGAGGTACAACAACATCGCTCATTGGCTCAGCTCTGGACAGTGGGGGGTCCCTTTGGAGTCTTCTGGAGCTGGCTCTTATCTGACATAGGGCAGCTTCTGGACTCTTCTCACAGAGGTCCCCCCTGCAGCCTCCCTGCTACTGAAACCTTCCATAAAAATCTAATACAGATACTTCTACAACTAGAGCTAGGTTAGCTCTGCTAGAAGATCCAGATAAATAACATGTTTAAAGAGGAACACAAAGCAAAATAGCTCTGGAATTGGAAACATTGTGCAAAAATGTCTTGTCTTTTTCCTTATTTCACAGAGTCACAGAATGGTAAATTGGAAGGCAAGTTTGGAGATCATCTAGTACAACCCTTCACAGCAAAAGCTATTTCTTACATTTAAATGGACTTTCCTTTATTTCAGTGTGTGCCCATTACCTCCTGTCCTGTTACTGACACCACTGAGAAGAGCTCTTACTTGGTCCAAAGCTTGCTCTTCTGAAGTCTAGGATCATGGTCCTGTTTTCTTGTCCTGATTCTTCCTCTCCAGATCCTGAACTCTACCATCCCATGGCCACTGTTTACACGTATGAGTTCCATCAGTGAATGTTCCCTCTTCAACTCTTTGATCATCTATGTCAGGAAGTTTTCATCATTACACTCCAGGAAACTTCCTCTTTTTCTTGTGCTCTACTGTGTTGCTCTACCAACAGATATTGAGGTGATTAAAGACAATGAAGAGGACTAGAGCAAAAGAAAATCAAACAAACAAGTCTATTATTTAGAAAGTTTCCACTTGTTATTATTATTATTAGAATCGGGTTTGAGACCAAATTGAAACAAAAATTCAGAATTTCAATTCTGATTCCGCCATTTCAGTTTTACAGGGATGAAGAATTCTGTTTTGAACATGCCATTTTATATTCTAGAATAAACTCAAACATGAAGATCAACATTTTGATAATAATGAAAACATATTTTATATTGTGTGTATTAATATAAGAAAAATTCAGCATGAAACATTTTGATATTTTTTTCATCCAATGCTACTAAAGAAACAGTTATGGTTATACAGATGGTTTGGACTTTATTCAATCTGAACTTTGCAGAAAAAAAATAATAATAATGAATTACCTTTTAAAAAGAAAAGGTCCATTCATGTTCAGTAACAATTATTTTGAAATTTAATCAATGGTGACTAACACTGTCATTGCACTACATCATCATAGTGGTCAGATTATTTGGGGGCATTTTTTTAATGCCCTATTGACTGAAAAATACAATTAAAGACAAGGAAAATAAACCAGAAACCAAGCAATTTTATATGCTTTTGCAGTATGTACAAACTGAATGAATGGATGTTCTAAGACTGTCAAATAATCATTGTATTTCCCCATGAAGCTGCACTCAGGCATTTATTCAACATTCAATTTCATGACATATGCTAGGTTCTTTGATTCCTGAAGAAGACAGAGCCAAATAAGTTCTCTAGTGTGTGCCCTTAAAGTCTGCTTTCAAAAACACCCCTTTATGTAACACTGTAATCTACTTTGTGTTTCCAAAGAGCTGAGAGACACCCAACAAGAAGCTGTTTACTCTCCACCTTTGCTGAGCTAACACATGTAGGCACTTTATGTATGGAGTTCAGTAATCCCCTAACAGGCAGCCATGAGACAAGGAGTCCTGAGAATTCCAAGCTTTTGTTACATGCATCACTCATGGATGAGTTCAGTTAAAAATGTGATAAAATAAGCATTGAGACCTTCTTGATTTCCAGCTGGTAAGAGATTTAAGTTTCAGGGAAGCCTCACACTGATTTTCGCACTTCAACTTGACAGAAAAGCCTAAACAAAATGCTTTACCACTGCAAATACTTCCCAGGCTTGCTAGAGATGGGCCACGGAAAAGATAGGAATATAATAATTATTAAAGATAGAGATTATGAGGTGGTAAGGAAGAGTTTTTTCAAGTTAGAAGGTCCAGAGTATGAAATAACCATGAAAAGTCTCACAGATTGCATATTATGTTATGTTTTAGCATTAGTTTATCAATGTGTTAAACACAGGGGAAAAGAATGAGAGATCAGGCTTCCTCATGCTTAGATGAGTTCTGTACACATCAGACTTTAGAGTTCTACCTCTAAGTCTGAAACTTCAGGAATGTGGATCTACTACTATCCAGACTGAACAGGAACATTGGAGGTGATACTAGTCTCAGTTTGGCTTAAAATATCACTCTGAAATTTGAGTGATAAGGAAAGTGAAAAGAAGTTTAGGTGTCTGTGAATCTGGGGACTACAGGATAGGGGAGATGTCTTGGCATTTGTTCCTACTCTTGACAAAATTTTCAGTAAGGGTCCCAAAAATGAAGGCTGTAATAAGCCCACTGCCTGTGCAGGGTTACCTGTTTAGATCTCAAAGGGGCTCAAATATTTTGCTTTCATTGTGCTGTCTGTCCTGCTTTTCTGTTTTCTCTTGAATGTGTTTACTGTGACAGACCAAATAGATAAGACCATGGAAATGTTTTGCTGGTTAGGCAGTACCAGTTGTAGGGACTGGAAAATACTAGAGGAAAAAATACTGGAGTCCAAAAATACTAGAGGATTTTTTTTTTATTTTATTTTTTCCTGTCTCCTTGGATTAATATTTAGCATATCATCAATCATTTAGTCTACAACTCATTCTCCACCCACACCATGTCTGCTCTTCTAGAGATGTATCTTTCATTTCTCTAAGTTAGGATCATGCTTGCTATCAAAAAACAGTAGCTGTCATCCTTTCTAAGGTTGGGGAGGAGGGGAAGAGAAGATAAAAAATCAGGTTTGTAATGAAACACATGTGAAGCTATGGAAAGGAAGAGAGAAAAAAAATCAAAGATAAGCTTTCATATAGCTTTTATATGAAAAAAAAAAAATCAAATCAAGATTCACACCACTGAATCAAAAGCCTGCCAGCTCATTTAAACCTCCAACATCTTAGATCAGCTCTGCAAGTGAATCACAGTATACTCGGGGACTGCTATTTGTTCCATCCCAAAATGTTATTTAAAGCTGCCTACGACTGGAGCTCCAACTCTCAGAGATTTAAAAGAAGGAGAATGAAACAACTGTTCATTCTTCCATTTCCAAGAAATGCATTTCAGATGATCCACACTTTCATTTAAAGTTGAAAGCCCTAGAATAAATACGCCTTGTAGGCTAACGAAAAGTTAATTTGCTATCAGTTGCCAAGGCAGCCACTTGCCAATGCTCCCAGTTATAGCAAAATGCTGGGCAGAAACAGTAGCAAAAATAAAGGGGAAATAGGACTGGGATTTGTGAATAGCATTACCTCAGAGAAAAGCACCATTTCTAAACAGACCCGGTACTAATCCATCAATAAGGAACGGAGGAGTTCTAAGAACACCTTGGAATTACATTTATATGCAATTGTGTGGAACAAATCTAATTATATTCACAATTATAACATTTATTTTTAGCAGAGACAAACTGCTAAAATGCATAATGTAAATCAGAGTACAAGGAGTCACAAATGAATTCAAAGACTACAGGGAAAAAACTTTATCTGAAGTTATAAATGAAGAGAAGAAAGAAAATTATGGGTCTCAAAACATTGTTTGGAGGAATTTTCTTTTTCTTTGTTTAGGGTGGTTTTTTTTTGTTTGTTTTGTTTTGGTTTGGTTGGTTGGTTGGTTGGGGGTGGGGGATGTTTTTTAGTTTGTTGTTGTTGTTGTTGTTTTTCTCTTAATCACCAGCATTGTGAACTATTATTTGGCTCAGTGAAAGTAAAATTTCACTACAATATAAAGCAATTATATCAGTGATGGAAGAATTATGCCATCCAGCTGGATGAGAGAATGAGACTATAAGAAATAGAGTAAGATCTTCTCAGTTATTGGACAGGAGGACATGGCCAAAGGTATCACAATATGGAGTTAATACAGGCCTTGCTGTGTTTGAATGACACATGATGCTTTGTCATAAAATGTGGGATTTATCTCTAAAAGCTCATCTAAACTAGTGCTGCTCACTTTGTACTTAAGAGATGAGATGGAAATAGGTAGTTCCAAAGGCATCTTGCCTGCCTTAGGTACGTGTATTAGGATGGGATTTTTATTTTTTTTTTTCCAAAATATTTCTGTAAATTCATTGACTATAGAGGGAGCCCATGGAATTTGCCTCCACTGAAAGACTAAATTTTAGGCAGCTACTCATATTAACTGAGTAAAATCTCACCCTTTATCTGAAATGAGGAAGTACCCTACTGAGAAATGGACTTTCAGAACAGCATGAGGTGAAGCAACTGGCTGAACTATTTTGACTACAGGTCATTTGCTGGTGTTCCTCCACACCCACGTTTAAGAAGTCAAATTGTCCAAATGCTATTTACCATTTAGTAGCTTTCGTAGCAAACGATATTTGGAATATTTTTGAAAACTCTTAGGAGTGTCACAAGGGATTAAGAATGATTTATTTATTTATTTTATTGATTGATTGATTTTATAATTTCCATAACATGGAAAGCTCTATTTTATGAATAGCCCATGAGCCCTGTCCAGCCCTTCTAAATGCTGGTGCATTGGTGAGGGGAACTATTGCCTGCCATAATAAACAGCTTTATCCCATCCAGGAGTTCTCACATCTGTTGGAGAGATCCATTCAAACTTGACAACGCACCTGCAGAAAGGAAAGGACACACAACATACCAACCAAACATGGCTTACAATTAGTTATTGGTTGCCATGGTGGTTTCTCAGGCTGTAAGTAAAACACCCCATCATGGTAGGGTTCTACCCAAGAAAACCTCTGATTCCCAAAGTAACACAATGCACGGTAGCTGCTGGAAGTCTCTGAATGTAAGAGGGTAATCTGCATGAATGCTGCTTTCTAGGTAACTTTCAAAGTACGACTTAGAAACAGATGCTTCTGTTAGCAACATTATGAAATCCTCAGCAGACAAGTCAGTGGCATCTTGACCTGAACTCACTGAGATAACAAGTCCACAAAAGCAAAGTGCAGCCTCCTGCCACAGTCACAATAACATCTGATATGACATCATGCTTGTGAGAACAAGCTTTTCCAACAGCATAGAGCAGGAGCAGAGACATCTGGACTAGTGCAAGATAGTGCACTAGACTAGTGCCTGAAAGAATAGGTATCCTAACTTTGGCTACAGTGGCTGTTCAGTCTTTTCAAAACTTTCTCATTTCCCCATTCCTTTTTGATTCACTTAGACAGTGGCATTTCTGACAAAGACACAGAGACACTGGTAGAAAAGAACATCAAGGTTCTGTTATACAGTTGTTGTTTTGATATGTAGCTTTGCAGAAGTAAATATGCACTTTGCAATACTACTGAGACGGTTCCTGAACCACTGAGAAAGATAGGGTAGATTTAGCTTATTACTCAGTGTAAATAAAAGTGGCATATCTTAAAACTATACAAGTTGCTTTCAAACTAATAAAATGCTTGCAGTTGAACACACAGCAATGAAAAAGCGATGGGATATTTCATGGGTGACTGAATTGTGTCTCATGAGCATTTTGAGTGTGGCTCTTGACCAGGATTCATTGGCAGTATTATCAGGAGGACATCTAGCTAAAAAGGAGGAGGTGAGCCAGATTAAAGTCTGTTGAAGACAAAAGGAGTTGACAGCTCTGGCAATTAATAGCATATTTAGCTTCACAAGAGAACACTGAGACCATCTGATAATGAAGTTATCTACTTCCTCTAACACGTCACCCTCCCCTCAATGGAGTGAAGTATATCATCAGTCTTTTAAAGATCTTCATATGTGGCTATGATTCTGTCAGGATGGCTACCAATGTCACACAGCATCAACTCCCAGTATGCACGACATAGCACAGTTTCTGACAGGTGGAGATATGTATGATTCTCCAGACAGTTTAAGTCCATGAAGTTGAAACAGCAGCTGAATTTAAAAAAACAAACAAACAAACAAAAAAAAAAAACACATAAAGTGACAAAATAATAATTGGGAAGTAAAAATGAGGTGGTTACCAAGCATATTTCACACAGATTCTATTCCATTTCAAATGTTACAGCTTCTAAAGATCTATAATTGAGCAATTATGAAACAGAGAAAAGAATGATCATTTGTGCGTGAGTGTTATAGAACAATGATAGACCATTAATTGAAACACTAATTACCTTTCATAAGTGTTTTACGAGGCAGACAGTTTCTAACATAGTGCTGGAAGCAATACTCAGAGCATTATTTCCATCAAAGCTTTTTGGTTGAATTGCAGTATTGTTTATAGCTACTCTATCTACTCTCAAACATTGTGCAATTTAGGTACTTTTTTTTCCATGAAGTAACACCTCATTCTTATCTTGCACTTACTTCTTACTACAATGCAGAAACATTGCATTGTTTCCTGCCTCTGCTACTCATGTTGCTTCTGATTTGCATTGTTTCCTGCCTCTGCTACTCATGTTGCTTCTGATTTTAGTTCTGTTATGAATATGGAACTTTTAGTTGGACTAGAAGAAGCTGTCCTAGGTGAGTCTGCTCATATAAATGCACCTAGTGAAATAATAAGACTACTCTTATGAATAAGTGTTTGCCAGTATTCCCTGTGGAGGTTACAGGACTGGTCTAATGAAGGCAAGAAGATTTCTTTAAGAGATAAGATAATTAGTAATATTTAGTGAGAACTAGGATAGGAGACTCAAGACTCTGGATTAAACATATCTCTTTCAGATGAAGAAAGTGTGTGCATTTGACTAATATTGTTTATTACAATAACTTCATCAGATTTTTTTTCTTGGATTTCAAATATTTTTTAGTTATGTACCTTTATTGAGAGACAGGAATGCTGCATGTTCATTATAAATGGACTTACACTTATAACTCATGAATTATCTCTTCTCTTTGTGTCTGCTAATACACATTGTTCCCTGAAACTAGGAAATATGTCAAATGGTAATCTTGGCGTCTGACTTGCTATTACCTATTTTAGTTGTGTTTGTCCCAAGGCCTTCAACACTGAATGCAAGTTTGGCTCATATGTTATCTCTTTCTTGGAAACATAAAGATGGACAGATGTTTTAGACCCCTTATTTGCATAGTAGGTTTTCTGTGCATATATATGCAAATTAGTGTTATGTGCGTATGTTTGACAGTGTGACTATTATGAAGTTCCAAATTTGTCTGAATTTAAATTTTCTTTATTCTTAATTGTTGCTTATAATTTGAATAGTTATGTGAAAATGTCATTTATGGTTTTATTTTACTCTGCTGACATTTGGAACTACAAATCTGGTGGACCTGACTCGGGTGGCTGTCTGTCTTATGGAGTGGTCCAAGAAACTTAGCAATGTCACAGAAAAATAGTTGTCATAAATTGGTTGTCGATAAATATCCAAGGTCACAGACAGGACAAATACTTAGTCTCATTGATAGGAAGTGACTGAGGAAGTAGCAGGAGTATTAATAATAGCTGACTGAGGAATTTATTATCAGGAGTGTTAATTCCTACTCAACACAATGTTTATTCTATAAGTGGAGATTGCATACCTACCTCATAAAGCATTGTTTTGGAGTTAATAATAAGTGGGTTATATTAAGAGTGCTTGGCAGTAAGGAGATTCTGGCAAAGGCCCTAATACAGCTTGTCATGGTTTTGAGAAAAACACTGTTATAGTTTAATGTGCATCACTTTTAAGAGAACAGTGAGACAAAGATATTGGCATAATTTGCTTTAACTGAGGGATTTGGATGTGTAGATAAAAAAAAAAATGTATACTGTAATTTACAAATGTGTTTTACAGGGTAAGTGACAAGTATCATCATTCCGTTAGTATTGAAGACCTTGGGACCCACCTAGCCAAACAAGTACTAAGAAAGAACCTGAGAAAAGGCCATCTTTGTAACAACATTTATCTCTTGGCCTGAACCTAAGTTACTCATAATGCAAGCCAAAATGATACTGTTGTAACGTCTAGCAACAAGTAGGAGAGAAACAGAAGTGGAGAAGAACATAGGGACCTAGCATAGTCAAAGAGCAGGTATAAGATCCAATAAGCATTACCAGAACCTAGACTTCACCACAGCATGTGGGATGGACTCACACCATGGCTTTGCTTATTTGTAGTAGACACAGGGTTACTTTAAAATATCCTATGGTGGTTCATTATTAAGTCATACCCTGGATGACTAATATGTCACTCTAGTTTTATCTTTGAAGGTGTTTGCAATAAGTCAGAATACCTATTCACCTTTAATATAAGAATAGCCTTGCTGACTATCCTTGTAGATCAACTGGAGGAGGAACTAAAAATATTTCTCCAATTGGCAGAGCAGATTGATACATGACAGCTACCCTCAATGTTATTAGTTTGTTGTTGTTGTTCAAAATAATAGTTGATGTTAATAGGAAAGCTTAAGGAAGCTGGGTCTAGACCTCTAGACATGTTTAGGCATGGTAATGTTTACCTTCTAGGGATGCTAATCTCCAGTGATCTGGTGAGATGCCTCACACCATAATGGTGGGATAAGTGGATTTTTAGTGGTTTGATTCTGGCTCATGAGCCATCCCACTAGAGCCAGGGCAACTCCATCTCTCATAGAAAATATGTTTAAGAAAGCAATCTCAAAGAAAATTAATGTGGAAAATGACAAAATATAAGTGATGATCTACTAAACTTTTTTTTTCTTTTTTCTTTTTTCTTTTTTCTTTTTTCTTTTTTTTTTTTTTAAAGTACTTCTATGAGAAATCAAGTTGTTAAAGAAATTGAGTTGCTATTTTGATCACAAATAAGAGGATTTGGTGGCTTCCAAACAGTGATATCCTGTGGATAATCAGATAATTCATAGAGTTTAGCAATGCCTGAGCCAGAGATTTAAATTCTGAAAGGAAATGATCTCAGAGTAAGGTTTTTGCTCCTTTTAAGTGAAATGATGATGAAATCCCCCAAGACCAACATTGATTTTTCTAACTGGTATTTCTCATTACTTAACCACAGAGGTTGTCCTCATGTGCTACATGACTACAACGTGAATGACAATGACTATCCAAACAGATTCAGCATTTATTACCTAGGCATTTCAGTCGGACTAAGCAGGCAGGAAAATCAGCAAGCTTTTTCATCAGTGAGCTAATGAAAAGGAATCCAAAGCATCTAAAACAGTTCACATATGTTTATTCATACATCTCCCTAAAGTTGCCAGTAAGCATGGAGCCTTTTCTAAGTATTCAGACTCCACAAGAAAGGATATATCAACCTGCACCCTCCAGTCAATCAAAAAGAAATCCTGACAGTTCCCATGAATGCCAGCAAACAGCTGCTGTTGAATCGAATACCCTCAAAGTGTTAACCAGTTTTCTAACATCATGAGACTTATAAACACAAAAAGCCCTGAAAGGTTGGTGTATATAGATGGTTAAATTCCTGATCCTGTCTCTCATCTCTGCTCTTGCCAAAGAAATATCTTAATGGCCACTGGCTTGCATGAGTTGGTACTCACACAACAGGAGGTGAGACAAAGGGAGAGAAAAAAAGCACAATGAATCAACTGCCTCATCAATAGCAGGAGGTAGACAGAGCCAGAGTGTGACATATATCTCGGTTCTGCTTTTGCAAATTGCTTTTCTAATTAGTAAGCTAAACTAACAAATTCTATGAGTTTTGCCATACTTCTTCCTGCATCCTCCTCTCACAGTACAGTTGTATTGCTTCTCTCCAATCTCCTACTACAATGAATGGGGAAAGCTGATCCCACTATACTGATTTGAAACACAGGCTATATAACACAATGATAGAGACAAGCAAGGATTAGAGCTAAATAAATCTGTTCTGTGCCAGGGTCAATAGGAGAGGAAGGTATGTGAGAGTGGGAAAAAAAAAAAAAAAAAAAAAAAGATAAACAACAAAGAGAGAGGGAGGGAGAGAGAGAGAGACTTATTTGGAGGCTAAAAAAAACTGCCATGACCATCCAGTCTGACACATGTAGCACTGGTGATAAAATTTTACACAG